>NC_134406.1:84309561-84909561 GCF_038048845.1 Mixophyes fleayi | reverse complement strand
TTGATTGCCTCATTGTCATTAATTTTCTTCTGCTACTTTTCCAGTTTTGAAATGGTTGGGGATAGAACAACCATATGGGTAAAACAGTGCAGGGAACAGCAGCAATGCTGACGATGAGGGATCTGAAGATCCCTCTCCTGAGATGCCTTAAGATGGCATAAGATTTTTAGAGCTTGATGAAATTGCACACATCATAGACCCCTGATTCAAGTCCAGGGGGTAAATTTATCAAACTGCGGGTTTGAAAAAGTGGAGATGTTACCTATAGCAACCAATCAGATTCTAGTTATCATTTTGTACAATGTACTAAATAAATGATAGCTAGAATCTGATTGGTTGCTATAGGCAACATCTCCACTTTTTCAAACCCGCAGTTTGATAAATTTACCCCCTGGACTTGAATCAGGCCCTTACAGTCTAAGACATAACAGGAAATTCTTAAACGCCATCACCCTGTGCTCATTGTCACTCTGTAGAACATCTTTCTCAGTCTCTTTCCACTTGTTAAATCTTGGCTGCTCATCCAACACCGAAGTCTGTGCTCATTGCTTTACAGCCGAAAGGGATTTCACAATTGCTAAGTACAGATGAAATGAAGAAGGGAAAAGGAGAGCAAAGCAATTAAAATGTCAATATTACAGCCATGCTTGGCTCTGAGTTTACTGAGCAGTGTAAACAATTCCAGATTTTTAAATGAAGTCATTTAAAACATAAAACACTAAAGCGGAGTCATTTTGTAGAATGCTTAAAATTCTTTAAACTTCTTTTTACACTCGGCAGTATTTTTTAACAGTGACAGCCTTATCTTTACCATTAGCTGCAATGAACACAATACATTGAGTGTCAATTACTTTTGAAATTGTCCTGCCATTGCTCCAGCAGTAATCAGGGAGCTGAGGCACTGTAGATTAAATGTCTCCAAACCGGAATAAGACGTGATATAATAATTTAAATGAATATGATGCTATTCAGATTAAACCCAGCATAAGCTTAAAGTACAACAGTATATTGATTGCATTTATTAATAACATCATATAAAATATCATATTGACTTGCAGTCCGCAGAGGTCCAGAACATATTCGCTAGCTAGATAGTGGTAACCAGACTCTGGCTATAGAGCTTGTTGTTGCCACATCACTGTTTATTCATTTAGGTCCATGGGGCATAGTTTATTTTTTTTATTCTTATTTATCTTATACAGTAAAAATACATGCTAATTGTGTTATCATCAGCGTGTATCTTTTCACACATGCCACAAAGACACAAAGACACAAAGATACGCTGACTCAGGGGTATCTAGAGCTTGGGCTTTCTGCCCACCGACTTCTCTCCTGCTTTTCTCTGCACCTCTCAGTGACTCTTTACCTGTTAGCTGCGCCCTGACTCTTGGACACAGGTTTCCAGCTCCTATTGAATTTCCCTCGCTCTTCCTTACACTTTCAGCTTCTCTTTCTAGCTGTGCTTTGAGCTACCTGAGTTATAGTGTTATTGTTTATTATACCATGCTGTTTTTCCTATTGTTTGTTCCTGTACGGCGCTGCAGACATTTTGTGGCGCCCTATACATAAAAATGAATAATAATAATCTAGAGAGGTGTCAATATTTAATTAGCACCTTTCTCTGGAGGGGGGTGCTACACTTAAGTCTGCACACCTTTATTGTACTAAATCCACATGTGCATGTCCCCGATGTGCCTCTCCAGGGACCAGAGCCTGATAATCCAGTAGGCTGACTAGGCTGCACCCTAGGGCTCGAGGCTTTGGGGGGGAGGGGGCTATACTTTTGGGGGTGCAAAATTGTGAAAGACTAAGGTATAAACTGAAACTCATTTTCAAATATAAGAGAATAGTTGTTCTTCAAAGTGAAAAAAAATTTTTAGTAAGGTTTTAATCTTGACATACTCACATGATGAAGGCTGAAGACAATGATTCATCCTTGGGCAGGCGCTTGAGGATAAGTGAGTTGGAGACACAAGGATGGCGACAGGCGCCAGTGTGACAGCCGCCTCCACCTTCACATCTTCCCCCCTCAGTAGCGCTCATTCATGCTCCTGTTCTGTTATACATTTCTGAGTTTAATGAAAACAAAATGAGTGACAAAGATTGCTGTGACCCTTTTAAATAGCCAAATGGAGCTGAGTTTCGAAAACACAGAACCATAAACATTGGTGCGGGTAGGGGAGGCTGAAGGAAGTCGGAGATCATTTACAAACGACAAATGTAATCCACAGATAAAATGTTTTTTGTGACATCACATGCCTATTTTTGCGCTATTCAAATCAGTTTTTCAGGAAACACATGGATTTGCGGACAAAGATAGTAAAAATTTACCCTGGCTAAGGAGTTGGCTGCTTTGAGGGTGGTTGCTGCTACGTGAACAACAGTGCCTAGTTTTGCACTGAAGTGCAGAAATAAGATTTTATTCATCCTTGCCAACTCTCCCGGAATGTCTGGGAGATTCACGAAATCCGGGTTGGTCTCCCGGACTAACAAGAGAGCAGGCAAGTCTCCCGCCTCCCGCAATTTGCTATCCAAAATAACCTAGGAGGTAGGCCCTTAATGTAACATTTTTACTTTTTCGTGTACATTTTCTGGAGTATCTGCCAACCCGCAAAACTAACTGCAGATTTTGTGCCGTTATCAAAAGCCATGAAGTCAGGGTATACCTTGATGGGCAACTTGCACACATAAAGAAATGTTGCAAGTCTGTAGATTTTGTGTTTATAAATGACCCAACACTGTTGACCACATAGGCCACAGTGACATAGACAAATGATCCCTATGCTGCAAGAGCCCTAGGTATTGTAAAGATAGTGTGTAGCAGCAATACACTTAAAATACATTTCTCAAGACAATGTGGATCATTTACTAACAGTATGACTTATGTGGTGTAGCACATCTATATATGAGCATTTGCATATATTTACTGATCCACTCACATGGTGCATGCCCCCATTGAGTTCATGGTCCATGACAGTAGGAGAAAGTGCATGTCTTATACAACTGACAACACCACTACTAGGCATATCTCCAATGTCCCTCATTAATTTAAATGTTTCTCTTAGAAGAAAAGAACAGAATCAGGTATTGTAACAACACATCATCAACATTTAATAAGCTCCATAGCGGTGCTGATTACAGCCAAAAACTCATGCTTGGGTGTAAGCAATGCATGTATCATTCACCACATGGGACATATTAGGCAGTATTGAGTGACATTTCCAAAACTGTACCACAGTTGGCCAAAAAAATTTGCACATTTCTCCAGCAAAATTTGGCCTTAATTATTCTACCCCAGGTATAACACAAATCGGAATTAATTGACTGTCATCCTGCAAATTCTTATTGAAAACTTCAGTGCAAAATGAATTTCCATGGATTGGCGATTCAAAAGCGGAACTGGAAGGCTGTATTGTCTGAACTTTTCCCCCCTGTGCTACACTGTCTGTTCCATCACAAAACTTGATTTCTATTAGTAAAATAACATATTCAATTAAAACAAGTCTGTTCTGATGTACATGACATACGTTGTTAACATAAAACTACACACAGAAAGAAAGATAGTAACTATTAAACTCATGGAAGTAGTATTTTATTGGTACAAAGAAGGAATTTGACAGCTTCTACTTGGTCGTGAGAGCTGTCCTAATATCAATGGATTACTTGCATTCATTCATTTTCTGATGGGCTCACACCACATTGTTGCCCTCCAAGGCATTTCTGTGGCACAGCTAAGCTGATTCCCTTTGAAGTCCTTACTAGAGGATGTTAGCTTTTCGATGGAATCTAGACATAAAGGGGTAGATTCAATTAGCCACGTTGTTCTTTAGAACAATGCAGCCCGCGCATTATTACAGTTACTGCGGTAATTTCTCTGTGGATTTTTGTTCATGGCTCATAGAAATTACTGTAGTAACAGTAATAATGTGCAGCCATTACCATAGTAACGGTAATAATGCACGGGCCGCGTTGTTACCCACCAAAATTGCCTGTTTAGTTCTCCTGACAGATTTATGGACTCTATTTCAGAAAATATCTTGTAATAAAAGAGTACTGATTAGTGCTGGTTCCTTCCTCGGAGGCTCAGCCAGTAGAGCCCAGGAGAATCTCTTTATCTTATCAACGTTCAACTCATTTTACTGACTACTATGTCAGTGGTTAGTCTGGAGGAAACATCCTGTCTACATTCAATTGTTAATGGATAATCTATTAGTTTGGTCATGCTTTTCTCCCATTAGAAGGCCCTGATGAAAAGAAAATTTCATAAAGGGGGTCTATAAATGCCACAACACCTCACTGTCCTGCAGACAAATCACAACAGCCCCCTAACAAGACACCCACCTAGAAAGGCCAAGACAAGTCTGCCTTTGGTGGGCAATGATATTAAGGTTAAATAATCCTCTTTTCACTTTATCATCATCATTTATTTATATAGCGCCAACATATTCCGCAGCGCTTTACAATTGGGGACAAACATAGTAAACTAATAAACAAACTAGGTAAAACAGACAAAGAGGTGAGAAGGCCCTGCCCGCAAGCTTACAATCTATTGGATTAAAATATTTTTCCTTTTCTTTAATTATGTTTTTAATTAACTGTTAAAGGTGTCAACGAAAATGGATGCATCCAGCCTAATGTACTAGCATTAAGCAATAGAATCCCTTTTCACAATTTTATTCTATATTAACCAATAAAAAGATTAACTTCATTTTGATATACACACTCTGTGAAGCTTGGTGTTTACCTGAACACCTGACTGTTCATGTGTTTATTTCCACCGTACAAATGATTTAGGTGTTTAGTTACTTAGATACAGAAGTTACATAGTCCCATGAGTATTTTAATCATCCCTTCACTGTGGCTTTGAAATTGGTATGTTACAGTAAATAAATAACCCTTTCAAAAAGCACCTTTATTGAGATTTTAGGATGTCCTATGCAGTTTTCAGAATTCTGTTTGCGTCTCAGTGATCTGACTGCAAATTTACAAAACGGAACAAAGAAATAGAGGACAAAGGGATTTTCTTTCCTTAAAGAAAAGGTGACTGAGTGGAGCTTAAATAAAAATGGCACCTTTGTTATCCCAAATTATTCTTATACCATATTAATTGAATAGGAAAACAGCTTAGAAAATAATTGAGGGATATCATCATCATCATCATCATCAGGTATTTATAGAACGCTACTAATTCCACAGCGCTGTACAGAGAACTCACTCACATCAGTTCCTGCCCCATTGGAGCTTACAGTCTAAATTCCCTAACATACACACACACACAGACAGACAGAGAGACTAGGGTCAATTTTTGATAGCAGCCAATTAACCTACTAGTATGTTTTTGGAATGTGGGAAGAAACCTGAGCACCCGGAGGAAACCCACACAAACACGGGTAGATCATACAGACTCCACAGAGATAAGGCCATGGTCGGGAATTGAACTCATGACCCCAGTGCTGTGAGGCAGAAGTGCTATCCACTAAGCCAGCGTGCCGCCCACATATATTCGGCAGAGAGGGCGAATTTGGGATGACTGATGCTTCAACTGTTATTTAATTAATACATATAGTATCTATTCTTGCAACTCATTTTAAGTGCCCATGTTTGCACATAAAGGTGAAATGTAAGACATTTCAAATAACCTTATTATCAATGCTTTTTGTTCTATATTTTGTGATTAGTTTAACAATCTCAATATCCTACAGGAATCCAAAACGTATTAGGTGTACATGAAACTTTTTTTTTATAAAAAAATTTTTTTTAAATACTAGCATATTTTTCATGGTATACATCAGAATAGTAAACTATAACACACATAAAGTACAACAGTTGTTGAAAGAAGAATATGCACCTTATTTTACCAGAAGTTAAGGTTCAAAAATTGCTATAAGGCTGTAGATCTTTAAATGCAATGAACGTAATTAACTTAATATTTCAGCAATCGTTTATGTTGGCCATTGATAATTACCACCCAATATTTCTCTAAACTACAGCTGTCAATTTTATTTTTCAGTAATTATACTTATTTTCATTTTGTTCACAGCAGAGACTGCAAATTTCCCAAACAATGAAGGACAAGCCATGAAAGATGGGGTGAATAGGAATTCTGCAATTATTGGAGGTGAGTTCATCATCATCATCATTTATTTATATCTAATTCCACAGCTCTGTACAGAGAACTCGCTCACATCAGTCCTTGCCCCATTGGAACTTACAGTCAAAATTCCCTAATACACACACACAGACAAGGAAAATACTAGCTGGTTCTTCATGTAGCACACATACTTGATAGCTTTATTTCTTACACTGAAATTTAAATTTGATCTAGGACATGCGCTATCCCAACTATAAATCTGTCCCCACATTTTAAATTTACCTCCCCCTCCAATGCAACATGGTTTTGCCCAGGTGCAAAGTTACTTCTTTTTTTGTTTTACTTTCCTTAATTGATCAGGCCCAGGATCTTCATTCCTTTTGTCTAATGTTATTTCCTGCACTGTAACTGATATTTGTTTGATTTTTTTTAACTACGTTGGCTCTTTCTAAACAAAATAATAATAAGATATTACTATTGCTAGGGGCACTAAGATTCTCATGTCAGGGCAAGTATTCTCCCTGTAGTTACATTCTCCTCCTAACATAACCTGGAAGTATTACCTCTCAATCACCAAAGAGACAAAAGCCAATATGTTACCCCCATGTTAGAGGCATCAATACAATACATTACAGGTACCCGAGTTAGACTAAAGATATAGCTGTCCAAAATGCAAATGTAATTTGTAACTCACCATTAGTTGGGTTACATTTGTAAAGTACTTCAATTAACTTTTGTACTTGCCGGCATTAACATATATTCCAATCAGCCACAACATTAAAACCACCTACCTGATATTTTGTGGGTCCCCCACGTGCCATCAAAACAGCTCTGACCCGCTGAGGCATGGACTCCACAAGACCGTTGAAGGTGTCCTGTGGTACCTGGCACCAAGATGATAGCAGGAGTTCTGTAAATTGCGAGGTTTGGCCTCCATGGCTCTGACTTGTTTTTCCAGCACATACCACAGATGCTCGATCGGATTGAGATCTGGGGAATTTAGGGGCCAAGTCAACACCTTGAACTCTTTCTCATGTTCCTTAAACCATTCCCAAACAATGTTTGCAGTGTGGCAGTGCGCATTATCTTGCTGAATGAGGCCCCCACTATTAGGGAATACAGTTGCCATGAAGGGGTGTACTTGGTCTGCAACAATGTTTAGGTGGGTGGTACATGTCAAAGTAACAACCACTTGAATGCCAGGACCCAAGGCTTCCCAGCAGAAGATTGCCCAAAGCATCACACTGCCTCGGCTGGCTTGCCTTCTTCCCGTAGTGCATTCTGGTGCCATCTCTTTCCCAGGTATACAACGAACACGCACCAGGCCAACCACATGATTTAAAAGAGAATTTGAGTCATCAAGCCAGGCCACCTTCCATTGCTCCATGGTCCAGTTCTGGTGCTCATGTGCCCATTGTAACCACTTTCGGTGGTGGACAGGGGTCAGTCAGCATGGGAATTTTGATCGGTCTGCGGCTACACAGCCCCATATGCAGATAGCTGCGATGCACTGTGTGTTCTGACACCTTTCCATTATAACCAGCATTCATTTTTTCAGCAATTTCTGCTACAGTAGCTCTTCTGTGGAATTGGACCAGGCGGGCTAGCCTGCGCTCCCCACGTACATCAATGAGCCTTGGGTGCCCATGACCCTGTCGCCAGTTCACCAGTTTTCCTTCCTTAGACTACTTTTGGTAGGTACCAACCTCTGCAAACCATGAAGACTGCACAAGAGATGCCATTTTGGGGTCCTGTGACCCAGTCATTTAGCCATATCAATTTGGCCCTTGTCCATTTTTTCCTGCTTCCAAAACATCAACTTCAAAAATTGACTGTTAACTTGCTGCCTAATATATTCCCACCCCATTGACAGGTGCCATTGTAACAAGATAATCAATGTTATTCACTTAATTTGTCAGTGGTTTCAATATTGTAGCTGATCTGTGTATATTTTGAGTGTATTTTATTTCATTTTATATATAAGAAATACACGTCTCTTAGTTGAGATTGGGGGGATAGTTGTTTGGAGATTTGTTTGAGAAATTCAACCTAAGCAGTTAGGCAGTGATAAAATAAGAGGAATTATTATATTTTATGAGGTACAGTGATTAACAAGATCTAATACTGAACTAAGAAAGCTGGGGTTGATATAGTACAGGATGAAGAATTGGCAAAATATTGACTCCCAGTTTGGTTGATGCCATTGACCAAGATATACATTTGTACATGGGTGGGTTGGGAAATTAAAGTGGCTCTGGAAAAATTCTTGAAGTGGCCTCATGTGAGCTGGTCCAAATCAACTGTGGGTGGGGCCAACACAAAAGTAGGTGGGATTTAGAACTACTGGAATTCGGTTGTAGTAACATTTAGGAAAACCTGGCTGCGATGACTTAAGACACAGTGGGTTATTTCTAAAGCAAAGCAGGGAAAAAGCTGCCAATCTTGTGCTATTAAAATACATGAATCCTTTTACATTATCTGCGACTGGTTTATGCCTCTGTGCTCAAACTTGTTTTGTTACCTACTAACACATCATTCCAAAATTCCCTTCATAGAAACATATCTGACTTTGTTTAATAAGTTTAACTATTACGAAGCTTGTTGGCAGAATCCTATTTGATCAGTTTGCCACAGCGGCATATGAGCACCTCACTGCACTGTTGCATCTTTTCCTGACATCATGAGCTGTAAACTACCAGTCAAATCTCTCTCTTTAATATATAAAGATGTGTACTGTGTGTTTCAAAAAATGCATTCAAAATAATCCTTATAATAAATGGCTATCCAGTGCGATCACCACAAAAGTAAAATGCTTCAAGCATCTGCAAGAAAACACTTATTTTGTAACAATTGTGTATGAGTCCTAAATGTGGGTTATCATTTATTTCAAATACACAGGCAAAACTGTGTGCACTACTGTTAGGTACATGCAGCTCTGCCTTCACAAGCAGCACAGTGTGAAGCAGGACCTACCTCCCAACTGTCCTTGTAGTTGGACCAAATTCTGACTAAGCATGACAGTCACCCAAATTCTGGACTGCCCCACCAGATTCAGGACAGTTGGCAGACTGTCCTGCTCTCTCCTACCTGTTCTTGTCACTTTCACCATCTGTGGCTGCTGGATCAGTTGCTGCTTGTCTGGAACCTGGAATGCTGGAGGCCCTATTTTTGGGGGAAAAAATGGGTACATAAAATGTAGAAAATTCCAACCATTCCTGGTAGTTAATCAATAGCACCCACATTTAATAATAAGGCCTCCTTCCAGCCCCAACATTAAATTAATAGTATATAAATGTAATAAATTATCTTTTTCCCTTCAACCAACCACAACATCAAAGTAATAGAATTCCTATTTAATAAATAAATCAATTTCCATCCCTCCAAACAGACCCAGCAATAAATTAATAGCATTTACGTTTAATATAACCATTTCCCACAAACATCACAGCATTAAATAATTAATATTCACATTTAATAAATAGCTCTCCCCCCCAAACTCAGCCCCACATTCAATTAATAGCACCAAACCACCCAAGCATTAAATGAAAGGTCCCAGTATTAAATGAAATTGCCCCACCAATAAATTAAATTACCCCACCATCACCCCACAAATAATAGCACCCATTAAATAATTAGCTCCAACCTAAACTCCACCATTAAATTAATACCCAACCTCCCACCCATGAACTATTAAGACAGCCCCCCTCCCTTCCCTTATATTACACAATATATTAAAACCCTCCCATTCCACCCTTTAGCAGCCCCCCCTTCTATGCTAGACACCCTTTGGCAGCCCCCCTTATATGCTACACACCCTTTAGCAGCCCCCCTTCTATGCTACACACCCTTTAGCAGCCCCCTCCTCCTATCCTACACTCCCTTTAGCAGCACCCTCTCCTACCCTACACTCCCTTTAGCAGACCCCCTCCTATCCTACACTCCCTTTAGACGCCCCCCCTCCTATCCTACACTTCCTTTACCAGACCCCCCTCCTATCCTACACTCCCTTTACCAGCCCACCCCTCCTATCCTACACTCCCTTTAGCATCCATCCCCCTCCTATCCTACACTCCTATTAGCAGCCCCCCTCCTATCCTACTCTCCCTTTAGCAACACCAACCTCCTATCCTACACTCCCTTTAGCAGCCACCCCCCTCCTATCCTACACTCCCTTTAGCAGCCACCCCCCTCCTATCCTACACTTCCTTTAGCAACACCCCTCCCATCCTACACACCCTATAGCAACACCCCTCCTATCCCACACACACTTTAGTGGCCCCCCTCACACACACACTTTAGTAGCCCCCCCTCACACACACACACACACACACACACACATTTTAGCAGAGACACACACACTTTAGCAGTCACACACTTATCTTGTTCCTGCTGCAGACTCCTCTCGCTACACACATGGGACGGCAGCTGTCATGTGACACATCCCTTGTGACCACTGTACGGAGACTGCAGTCACAGAGATAGAAGGAGGGAGAGACAGATCAGCAGAGGGATCCGCGGCCACATTATGCCTAGCACCACACTGCCCTGCCCCACCCCCCCCCCCCCCACCCCTCCTCCGGTCCGGGAGGGGGCGCTACACATAATTATTTTATTTTTTTTAAAACCTCTAAAAAGATTCCAGGTGGCCTCCTGAGGCCATCGGCCTACCAGGACTTTTCCCGGTAGGTTACATGGCCAATCCCCCCTGCATTTGTATCACTTCCTTTTAAAAAAAAAAGTATTCATTTTTTAATACTTGCCCCTCCACCAGATTTGATCAAAGTATAATCAGCTAATAACAATAAGTCTGTTATATAATATGTTGAGCAGTATTGTCATTTTAACACTACCTGTCTTTTTATTTTCTTGCAGGTATCATTGCAGTGGTGATATTCACTATACTCTGCACTTTGGTGTTTTTGATTCGCTACATGTTTCGCCACAAGGGAACCTACCACACAAATGAAGCCAAGGGAGCCGAATCTGCTGACAATGCTGATGCAGCCATTATCAACAACGACCCCAACTTTACTGAGACCATTGATGAGAGTAAAAAGGAATGGCTTATCTAAAGAGCAATCAATTTGATAGCAAGAGAGTGGTTCGGGTGTGTTGGGAGGGACTATGCCTCACCAGATCTGGGCTTCTGACTTCTCCTGGCAAGATCAGCACAGCCAGCGGGCCCCGCAGAGCCACACAATACACCAACAAAAATACAAATCATAAACTTTGATCAAGGCATTTGAAAGTACTTTTTTGTTTACTTTTACAGTTGGGTTTTGCGCCTTCTGTATTTCCCTGTCTAAACAAAAACAAAACAAATTATCAGCTTTTAGAGTTTCAGCATTGGTTTGGATTTGTCAGTAAAATCTGTATTTTGTGTGTGTGTTTAGAGGCAATCTAAATACTTAACCAGGAAGCAGGGCCAGTTTTATAAAGTTTTATAAGCCCTGAGAATATTAACTTAAAGAAGCTAACATATATACACAACTGGTTATCTATAAACCCGTGAAAATGTTTATATTTAATCTCACACACACACATAACAAGTACTTGTCCTAAAACTCATCTACTTTATTTCTCCTTTATATAACAAAAATACTTTTCATTGCATGCATAGGCACTGCAGTCATTCAGAATGGTTCAGGGTGAAGCATTTTCATGCCAATAAAGAATGTATCTGCCATTTTTTAGAGGTTGTTGCTATATACCTTAAGACGTGTAGGGATAGGCAACCTGTGTCGTTGCCGTGTTGACCAGAGTTAGAGGTCAGCGGCAGTTGCCTAATCCTTAAATAAGGTGAAATCTAAAGGATATCTTGGCGTAACAAGAACAATTGGAATGGTATACATTGCAAAAAAAAAAAAAAAATTCAATATATTGCACCTTTTTCTGATACAATAGCTTGTGCATTTTTTTTTTGTCTCTACACATTGATGAAGTAACACACTCGGCATATTCTATTGGGCAGGTCCTGTTTCCCAGACCATGTGGACATTTCCTGACACAATATAACAATGCAGTATTGTTTTGTTTTTTTTATCCCCAAGAATAACTTACACTTGATATGCAGCTCTTTTGTCTTCTTAGCATCTTGACCAACGTCATTGTTTTTTTAAAACTGAAGAATGAAAAGAAAATATTCATGATAAAAGCAATGGAAATGAATTTAGCATTAGAAATGTTGGAAATATATATTGCTGTATATTTTAATGCACAATACAACTATATATAGCCAACCTTTTATCAGTGTTCCTTATTATGCATACACATATTTTATCTAGTTGCAATAATCTGTATGGTAAACTATTTTTTTTTTCATTGGGTTAAGAGGGACGTTTAGGTTTATTCCCAGTGAAATATGCAAAGTGGATATACATAATATAAATAATACAGTGTAGATAAAATAGGAGCAAATGAAACATTTTTATAAGACTATTTTATCTTTGTATAGATAGACCTGTGCAAAAACAGTCTACAGTCATTTGAAAATAATGATTAACCTATATCCAAACAAATGGAAGCTATGCTAAAGTTGCATGATGTGAAATCTAGCACCTGTTTTGTTTGTTTTTCTATTTTGCAATACATGAGTAACAGTAGCAAGGAATGCAGAAGTCTGATTCTGCCCTTGTCCCCCCTCCATTTAGTTCAAGAACACATAGGGAAGGAAAGCCACATAGAGGCTCAATTAAAGTTGGACGTGCGCCAATATTTATGTGTAAGATATGCATTTCTGTACCAAACAATTGCAATAAAAATGCATACGCGTAATATATAGTTTCTGCATAATGTAGACTTGCAACAAGAGACTATTATTTTCTGGGTTTAGAGCGCTCGGGAAATGTATTAGTTTCTCATATAACGTAGACTTGCTTCTCCTTGCGGTTGAAGGGGATAGAATGGGCAGGCAAGCCTGAGCTGAGTACATCAAGGGCGTGTTCACATAACTGCAAGACAAGCGTGGATGCATCCACAGATACACCTTTTAGGATGTGTATCTCTTGTAAAATGATGATGACTATCAGTAGCGCTATCTTGTCGATTCTGATTGGCTAATATTGCATTGACCTCTTCATCCTATAGTCCCTAATCATTAGTGTAGTGGCTGTATTATATCAAATCAAGGACATCTATTCGCATTACCTAATTGACATTTCAATGTGGACATCTACAGGAAAGAAGATTTCCACTTGATTTTTATAAGTTTGTATGTAGTTTCATTTTTTTGTTTTGTCTTTAATTGCATTTTATATTGAAAATGCGACTTTTGCATTTTTTAATAACTATTAAGATAATTCTCTCATGTGTCTATGACACTTCATTACAGTAGCACAAATGGGATAATGTGACTTTAGCATTGTGCTGTATATCTTTGCTATTCCTACACTATTGTGGCATATAGTTATACTTATTTTACCTGACGTTCACCTTGCACAAATGCTACTGTTTTTGAGCTGGACCCAACATATATACATAAATATGCTTTTTTACGTGCATCATTCCCTACATACATTCATAGTGCAACTGTGTCCAGCTCTTAATAAGCTACATATTCTCTATTAATTGTTTATTAAGATACATTGCAGAAACTAGAACTATTGGAAATGAGAACAAAAGCTAAAGGGGCTCCAGCTACCAATGTAGGAATAATAAAAGAAAGTTATTAATGGTAAGAGGGTCTTATCGAGTCTCCATGTCCCTGTGCAACTGCCCTTTAGGCGCTGTGGTTCTTTCTGTGGATTTATATTGACAGTGTGATATTATATTTGAGAAACAAAACAATGAGTACCAGAGATAAATTCATAATTAGAGTATTATGAGGCCGTTACTACAGTATCCAGTATTACTACTAGAAGTAAGGAATAACCTCCAATCATGATTAAGAGGGCTATCCTATCTATGGTCATAAAGTACAAGATACTTTTACAGGGCTGTGAATTGGAGCACTTATTGAATATTGAAGTAATTAATTTTTACCAACATCACAACATGTGTTACATGCAACCATGAAAATATTTTTTAAAATATATGTTATGAAAATATGTTCATCAATTATACAACTGTAATATCTTTGCTGGCTAGAATAATAAGAAATGTGGGATTTTGGGAAATAAGAAAACAAATTTATGTATATCCAGTCACTAATACAGACTGCTGGCATATTATAAGTTCGCTGTGAAAAGACTTTCAATTACTAATTGCTAATAGTAGTGTGTCTGGTTTACATAAGCATCTTTTTAGAGTGTAGAGGGTTAAAAGGTTACATAACATATAATACAGTAGACTAAAATTCCCACAAAAAGCCATAAAGGGCAGAGATCTGAACATAATAGAGATAATATATAATACAGTTCAAGTCTAAACTTAGCACATAGAGCCATTAAGGGCAGAGAGATGTAAAGAGACACATTTTCAGTTTATCCATGGGATTATAGTATGACAGCTAATCCGATATTGCAGTAATGTCAGCCAATTTTATTAGTTCTCAGAAGTATGAAATATAAATTTTATATTCTCCTATGTATGGCTTGGGGAATACTTGCGAGAGCATCTGATTAGTGTGTGGGGAAATAAAAGGGGAGTAAAAGCCCTCCACTGCACCAAGGCTAACATATTAAGAAAAGTCAAAAAGGTATTCACATGCTACCAGGTAGTAAAAGACCACGATCTTCAGAACCAATAAATATGATACCTGAATATACAAATTTTCAGCTATTAATAAAGGAATCAAATGTTTTTTTTTTTATCCTGTATACTTGTCTTTTTCAAAGAGAAGAGTGTGAATATCCTTCACACTACATGAACCTAAAAAGTAGCCACATCACTACATTGAAAAAGAACAGAACCACAAAACTGATAGCCACAATGCGCACAAGCTTTTGCATACATCTCTCTGTCTGTCTGTCTGTGTGTTAGGGAATATAGACTGTAAGCCCAACGGGGCAGGGACTGATGTGAGTGAGCTCTCTGTACAGCGCTGCTGAATTAGTGGCGCAATATAGATAGCTAATGATGATGATACACATATTTCAAAACAGATTATAGAAGATCCATGCTTCTTATAAATGTCATGGGCACAATTATAATTTTGGCAGAAAAAACTGGATTAAATTATGGTGGCACAAAATTAGGTGCTATAAGAAATTTTAAGAGATGACTTCATGCTATGCTTAAAGGGAAATAAAGCCACTTTTGTATATTAACACATAACAAATGATATGCATTATCAAGCTGAATAGTATGCATGATTTAACTGGAGCTTATTATATGTATGTATATATATATATCTACTATATAAAAGCCTAGTGGCGTGTGTCTGTGTGTGAAAAAAAAAAAAAAACAAGCTGCAGCGCCATCTGCTGGGCGAAGTTATACACTGACCTACTAAATTCTTAGTGTGTGTGGAAAAAAAACTCAGAAAGGGTTGAAATTTGCTGCAGCGCCACCTGCTGGGCGGAGTTATACACTGACCTACTAAATTCTTAGTGTGTGTGGAAAAAAAAACACTCAGAAAGGGCTGAAATTTGGTATACTAAGATGTTTTTAATTTGTTAATTTAATTTGTTAATTGTTAAAAGTGTTTATAAAGATTTAAAAAATATATATATATATTTCTTGAAGGAGAAGTGACAGGTGGGAGGGGTTGGTGGTTGCCGGGGGTGACAGTGGGGAGTGGTTGGTGGTTGCTGGGGGTGACAGAGCGCGAGGAGTGTGATACTCAGGACCTCTGAGAGAGATCCCTGTGTCTGGATAGACATCTGGATGGATGTGGCGATAAAGATGAAGGATGAGGTGATGGAGAAAAATGATGAGGTGGTGACATGTGGACAAAACCACGTTAAAAAAGGGCGATTGCGTCGGGAAGTAACGCTCTTCCCCTGAGGAGGCCTGAGCTATGGCCCAAATGCATGACAAGAACCTTTGTAACACCTTAAGTAGCTTGATTTGACTAGAATGCATGAGTATCATGCACGGGTTAACTTGTGTGTGTGTATATATATATATATATATATATATATATGTGTGTGTGTGTGTATTTTATGATCTCTTTCACTTCTCTGCAGCAGGTTGCCATTTGAGGAGTTCCTCTAATCAAGCAGGGTGGGACTGACAGTTAGAAAGACTTGCTTTGCAGCAATGCAGTTGCAATTGGTTTAAACAATTTGGGATAAATTTGGACAGGGCCACTAATGTCAAGGCAATTCAGTCACAGCTTCTTGACCTATAATAGATATCAGTAGAACATTGTCCTAATGATGTGGGAGGAGTTGCAGCTATTTGTAATGGTGTATGAAGGTAATACTATATTTTTTAACAGAGATTAAATATCATGTTAATACTGGAAAATATATTTTACCATCATGCTTCATATCAGAAAACGTCAATTTGGGGTTTAGTGGTCCTTTAAATCTGAAAGTTTTAGCATTTAAATTTCAGTTTGATTTAGTAGGGACTTTTTGATGTAATAAATTGTTGCTTAGCGATACAACACTCCTATATCCCCTTATTTTATTGGTGAACCAGTTACAGAGCCAATGAGATTAATGTAACACACCCACGCAGTGTAATATATACATGTATATAAATGTAAGAGTGTATAATTGCCCATAATTGTTACTTTGCATTTATCTCATATGAATCCATCTATAAATAGTTTGTAAATAAGTCAAATGGCATAAAAAACAAATAGTGTCTTTTTCATTGAAAGTAGATAGTACCACAGAATATGGAAACCTTTATGTGAATACACATGTATGTATGTGAATATTACTACATCACAGAGGTGGAACTAGCGAGCTGGGGGCCCCGATACATGTAGGCGGGCCCATTATCTCCATAGGCACCTATGCACCAATGGTAGTTCTACCATTGTTACATCATATATTACATCTTGTAGTTATGTTTCCTCTATACCGTTTAATGTGAGTTTCCAGTGGCAGGCGGTATTGGTTATGTTTTGTCCCATGGTAGATAAAGTAAACATGAAAGGTAAGAATGTGCCAGGGTATTTTCTTACCATGTTGTATTTAAAAAGGGTCGATCACCATGCTGTCAATCAGTGTTTTGTTCTGCCTTTCACCTGGGATGAGGCTTGTGAAATAGTGTTCCCTATGCTAATAGCTGTATCCGGATTCAGAATAACGGCTCTTACTGCTCTATCAGAGGCAGCTTTCTCCATATGTCACAGATCCCCTGCCTTATGAGCACTGAGGAGGCAGAGAAACTAAGCAGGGACTCAGCCAGAGAGAGAGAGCATAATGCAGTATGCAGCTCAACTCGTTGAAATGCAGAGTATAACTCTCATGACTCTCAATTGTCCCAATTTAGACAGGACAGTCCCAGTTTAAGGGATCTCTTCCTTTGACTGCTTTGTTTTGCGAGGGGGGGGGATTGGTAATGGGCAGCCTAGCGCTTCAGAAGTGCTATTCACATGTACAGGGATATGGCCACATCCTCACTGTGACTCGGCCCTGCCCCATTGTGACATTGCCAGGCCCTATGGTGACATATCCCCCTCTGTGTGCATGGTAATGTTTCATGATGGCGCTCACCAGGGCCGCCTTCAGAAATAATCATGCCCAGTACGGGCCCCCCTGTGTCCCCCGGGCCCCCCCGATGAGCGCCCCCCCATGAGCAACAGCAACATATACTTACCTGGGGGCCCGCCGCTGGTCTCCGCTACTGTGTCTTCAGCCTGGCTGTCACCGTGACAGCCAGGCACCAGGATGCAATTGCAAGGGTGGAGGAATCATTCCCCCTGCGATCATGTGCTCTGCCTGTGACAGATCACATGATCGCAGGGGGAATGATTCCTCCACCCCTGCGATCGCATCCTGGTGCCTGGCTGTCACAGTGACAGCCAGGCTGAAGACAGAGTAGCGGAGACCAGCGGCAGGCCCCCAGGTAATTATATGTTGCGCTGTTGTACCAGGCTCCCTGGTGAGCCCGGGCCCGGTACAACAGTACCCCCTTGATGGCGGTCCTGGCGCTCACACTACTAGGTATATTTACTAAACTGCGGGTTTGAAGAAGTGGAGATGTTGCCTATAGCAGTCAATCAGATTCTAGTTATATTTTTAGTCTACAAAATGACAGCTTGAATCTGATTGGTTGCTATAGGCAACATCTCCACTTTTTCAAACCCGCAGTTTAGTAAATATACCCCCATGTCTCAATTCCAAGATTACAAACTTTGGGGAGTTATGTACAGTGTAATAAATTAAACATCAATCCCCAACAAGAGTTCGTTTTCATTTGATACATTAACACCACAATCTTATTGTGTACTAAGGTGGGGTTACACTTACTGTCCAAATCAATCTTTCATGCTTATCTTTTAAAAGACAGGAATGGTTACAGTTCTCATTACTATTCAACACATCAGTTTGCTTTTCACTGCACGCAAGAAACTGTGTACATATATTTTACTGTCCATTTAAATAAAAAGAATAACCTTTATACAGATTACTAGAATATGAAACATTATCTTTACATTTAAAAAAAATAAATCTGTAAATGATGTTTATATTTGAATGGACTCTATTTACTGAGTTGTGCAATGGCTCTTATTTTCTATACATATTAAATTGACAGAAAGAGCTACATAAGATCTATTTAAATGACCTTTATGTACCATTTTATTTGACACCCTGCTGACAATTCATTGCAGAAAAATTCAGCAGAACACTTAAATTTATAAAAAATACATAAAAATGAGGCAATTACATTGGATTTATAAACTCAACAAACACTCTCTTGTAGACAGTAAATTATTATTTTTTTCCAGACGGATTTATCCATTGACTGAAAAAGAGAGACAATAATACAGATATTAATTAGTTACCTTGCATCTTTATTTTCTGTTTTACAGGTGTCTCCCAAAATGTCCTGTGTGCAAGGCACTATGGGGAAACCAGCAGTGTCACAGTGATTGACACTGCATGTTTTGTATATTTCCTGCATTTTAGTGTTAATACAGGATGCATGCACAATACTTGAAGAGCTGGGCAGGTATTTACATATGCAAATACAAACACAGCAGAAATGCCAATCAGATTTCAGAGGTATACTGAGAACCTGCCCAGCAGTCCTATAGTGTATACAGGGTGATTCAAAAGTCGCAGTACACCCTTTTATTTCAAAAACTATACAGGAAATTGGGAAACCTGAATACTCCAGTAAGGTATGGGTGACGTGGTCTATCTTTTACGGTATGTACCAAACATGGGCGCCATCTTGAAATCGGCCAATCGGCCCAATTCCTGTAGAGTTTTTGAAATAAAAGGGTGTACTGCGACTTTTGAATCACCCTGTACTATGGAAGCCTTGGCAGACAGCAATATCGGGGTGGAGACCTATAGGCAATGTAGCACTTCTTTTTATATATGATAATATTTTATTGCCCCATAAAAACTGTTAAGATTATTTTTGTTCCCTAACATGTCCTCTATAATTCTACTCATAGCAGTCACTTTAATATAACCAACATGTCTGATTCAGTCTCAGTATGTTGAGATGCTAATCACAAAAATAAGAGACAATCTGTTCCCTATACAAGTTTTATTTATGTCTACTTTTATTTATTTTATGTTTTTAATATATTTGATTTGATTTTTCTAGAATAATAATTTGGGAGCCTACTTTTATTTTTTATATTTTGTTCAGTGTGAATCTATACAAATTACATGTTAAGCAAGAAATACCATAGAAATGTTTTCCTTTTTCTAGAATTACTTAGTCTACTAAATTTTAAGAGCAGGAGCATGTCACATGAATGGAATAAGGACTTAATAATGTATGCCAAATATTATTTGTGAATGTATTTTCTTTAAAGTGAAAACTCTATTAGAAAACAGACTGTATGAATAAATACAAAAAAAAACAACCTATTTGCTTCATGAAACCGATAGTCTGTTTATCTAAACACTTTATTGCTGGTGAGTTTGGCAACATGCCGACAGAGTCTATGTGGAAAGTACTATTGTGAAAACACTTTGGTTTAAAGAGCTCTTGTCACCTGCACAGTGAAAACAGACATTTGGTATTTGAACCAATTTTAAAGGGCCTATTCACCTGTGACATCATTGAGACACTTTATTTTTCATTCAGTTTCTGCACAGGATAATGGTAATTGAAAATATCTGGGACATTTAAATGTAACACTCTTCTTGGCAGCTATGCATATTTCTAGTAATTGTAAAATATTGACACATAATGCTACACAAATAAAAAGCTAAAAACACAAAGGGCCGAGTCAAAGTATACTTGAAAAATTTCAGCTTACATTTAAATTTGTGACATATTTCAGATATTAAGAGTAATCTACAATATTTAATTATGCATCAATTAATCTATCTGTAAACCTCCCGCACCATGAGTAGATACCAACATTCCACTTTCTGGAACTGCCCTTGACAAACTGCTCTGCATGTCCTTTGGCTGGATTCCCAGAAGAAGCATGGTGAAATTTATGTTGGACGCTGTGGTGGATCCAGGGGGGGAAGGCGATTGGGGCATTTGCCCCCCCTAGCAGCAGAAAGGCTACTTTTAAAGTAGGTCCCAACGCCGATCAAAACGGGAGGGGGCGGGGCCAATTGCGACCGGAAGGCGGGGTAAACGCGGGCCAGCCAATCAGAGTAAAGGAGAGGCGTGATTATGCAAAATCGCCCCCCCTAAACATAAAGCCTAGGGGCCTGATTCATTAAGAATCTTAAATGAAAAGGTATCTTATTTCAGTCTCCTGGCCAAAACCATGTTACAATGTAAGGGGTGCAAATTAGTTTTCTGTTTTGCACATAAGTTAAATACTGACTGTTTTTTCATGTAGCACACAAATATCAACTTTAAATTTCAGTGTACAAATAAGCTATCAAGTATTTGTGTGCTACATGAAAAAACAGTCAGTATTTAACTTATGTGCAAAACAGAAAACTAGTTTGCACCCCTTGTATTGTAACATGGTTTTGTCCAGGAGACTGAAATAAGATACTTTTTCATTTAAGATCCTTAATGAATCAGGCCCTAGGTCCGACCCTGGTTTGACGTAATTACTGGCTACTCAACATTTAGTTAGTGGAGCAGTGCAAGTGTGATCACCACAAACTTAGTGTTTGCTATGTTGTAAAATACCACAAACAAATACTAGCGATAGTCCACCCCTCTCCAACTCTGTGATTCCTCTGTCCCAAGTCCACTGACTGGGCGTCATCTTCCCTCTCCTTCACCAGCCACATCCAATCCCTCGCCCAATCCTGTCACTTCCATATTCACAAGATCTCCAGGATTAGACTATTCCTCTCTCTTGATGGCACCAACACTTTCATCCACTCTCTAATCATCTTTCATCTTGATAACTACAACCTCCTCCTGACTGGCCTCCCTCGCACCCACCTCCACAATTTACCATAATGCATCAGAAAGATTGATCTTCCTCTCTTACCACTTCACTTCTGCCATCCATCTCTGCCAAACCCTACACTGACTCCCTTTCCACTACAGAATCAAATTCAAACTCCTCAAATTCAAAGCCCTCATCCAATCACCCCCTCCCAGGGGCAAACGTAGGATTTGTAGAGGGGGGTTTCCACACCACGCCACCAGTGGGCGTGACCAGCATGCATGGGGGTGCGGCTATAATATTAGACAGTGCTTGGCTGCCCTCCAACTCTTCCTATCCCTATTATATACATGGGCAATGCTGCATGCACTACTGTTAGGTGCACGCTGCTCTCCCTTTTCAAGCAGAGCCATGTGAAACGGGGGCAGGGTCCAGCCACCTCAATTATACAGTACCCCAGGATTTGAGGGGGGTTTCCAGGCACTAGGAACCCCCCCCCCCTTCTTGGTTTGCCTATGCCCTCCCTAATTCTCCAACCTCATCTTCCTACACACTTCCTCCTGCCCTCTCCAGTTGTCCAACGATTGACACCTCTCCGCCCCTCTGGTAACTATGTCTCACTCCTGCCTCCAAGACTTCTCCCTGCCATTCCCATTCTTTGGAAGCTCTGCCTTGTACTTTCAGACTCTCCCACAACCAGCAAGGATTCAAGCGTTCTCTAAAAACCCACCTGTTTAAAGCCTCCACGTAATCCCTTCCCCATCTCTCTTAAACCTTCCAGCTCGTGTTTCAACCCCATCCAGTAGATGGTAGGCTTTCACAAGAAAGGCCCTCCCTTTTCCTGTCCCCTCCGTTCCTCTCTCTCCCAATGTCTCATGCATAAGATTTAGTTTCATCCCTCATGCAAGTTCTCTCTTTATCCTGTTAGACAGGTTTCTGTTGCTCTACCCCACTGCTCTGTCCCTCCCTGACCTCCTCCCTGTCTGCATTCCACCACGTAACCAGTTATCTGTTACTCCAGTATTGTTTTATATGGTACTTGCCATGTTATATTATGTCTTGCTTATTACATCATGTTACATTACGTCATGTTATACTATAGCATGTTATTTTATGATGTAATATGTCATCCGCTTGTCTTGTTTACCGATGTCATTCTACCTACTGTACGGTGCTGTGGAAGTCTTGTGACACCAAATAAATATACAGTAATAATAAGCCGTGGTTGAGATGTAGAGTAATGCGAACTTTAATAACATCACAGTTTGTTTGCTAATGAGAAAAGCCGCAGTAAAGACAGAGCATTATTTTATAGCTAACCTCAGATACTTGCTGCTTGCAGATGAATAATTAGATGCAAACAAGTATCTGTTATGCAATTAGAATCTGAAAACTTGTTTTTTGAAATGGGAGACTAGAGTAGGCATTCACTTAAATATTTCTAAAAACATACAATAGACTGGCTAATAATGAGTGGGATGTGAGTGTGGTCTTTGCAGTTTGAGGACAAACATGAAAATAATATTCATTAATAAGCATGTCTGCAAAATGAAATCTAGATAAATGCCTCATTAATCCCAGAGATATATGCCCTTTCTCATGTAACTGAAATGCAGCTGCAGGGAATTGAGCATACTGTAATAAGAGGCCCACATGTGATCTGTGTCAAATAGTAATAAAGTAGCTATAAACCAAGAAGTTTAATAATTTAAGACACAGACAGATAGGCAGAAGATACTGATATAGAGGGATTTCTCAGTTGTATGCTGAATTACTTTTTGCCAAGAATGTGATTATTGATGTGAAAATGGTAATATTGTGACAATCTAGTACACGGACTGATAGAAGACACTGCTATGAGAATCACTGATTGCTTAAAAGAGCATGTGATCAGTGTCAAATATTAATAAAGTTGCTACAAAGCAAAAAAGTTTGATCATTTAGGACACAGAAGCCTATTTATGAAGCACCACATGTTTTACCCGTTAAGTTGCATCTCTTATTGTCAATTGGCACATGACAATGGAGGGACCTCTACACAAGCTCTCTCCTCTCCAGCAGGGCTGTTAACGCAGATGTCTGCTAACACCATCTTGATCTTGATAAATAAGGCCATTTCACAGTCTCTATAGTGTGTAAAGCTAGGTACACACTATACGGTTTTCGTCCAATAATGGCTCAATCAGCCGACATATGACCGCTCATTCAAAAGTTGGGTCAGTGTGTGTAGTGACACGATGGTCGAAAGTTTGCCCAAATGGACGATTGTCGCCTCATTTGGTTGGTCGTACCGTTTAATATTTTCGTTCCAATCTCGTTTCCGTTGTGTAGTGTGTATAAACTTCAGACCGATGTGTACGAAATTGCAATCATTGTGCACGACAACATGGCTGTAAAAAGTCGCTAAAGGGAAGTCCGCTCTTCCCTTTATCTTCTATAACAAGACTAGTGTGTATGCAGTCCATGGACCGAGCGATCGGACCATCGATCGCATGTAAAATCGATCAGCATAAAAAGTTGGTGGAAAATTCTGTAGTGTGTACCCAGCTTTACAGCACCTCACTCTGGGCCTGAGAAGACGTGTTCTGTGTGCATTACTCTCTCACTTGGTGGCACAGTGCCTCTACCCATGTCTTCTCTGCTACACTGTGAGGATGTGGGTAGTTTGTCCTACCTGGGCACCCCTATGAATCCAAAGAGACATGTCAGGAATAACACATTACATGTATAAATAAAAACCACTGTGATGCGTTTATTTAAGGGAACAGTTAATGGTCAACAGGTTGCAGAATATAAATGCACTGAAATATACAGAATGCAGTTTATCTTCAATAACACAATCAATCACAATATCAATGCAAATCAGTCAAAAGACTCTTAAAGCAGTTTCTAACTATGAGTCACCTCTCAATATTCAAATTATATGTCCATACAGTCCAACCACTCTGACAGTGACAGCTGGTCACCAAAACTAGACCTGGTTATCTGTCAGCAATTAGAGTAAACTGTGGTAGTCGGTGTTACATAGAAGATCAATAAGCAAATGAAGCAGAATAAAGTTAACTGGAATAGAATTGAATGAGATTGAATTAAACCAATTAAATTTAGAAAGATTAATATACCACTGAGGTCATATCTCACATCACAAACTGGAAAAAGCACTGTTCTTGGATGGCTGGGAGAAGTTGTTCTTAGAGGATGTTTTGGTACCATTATTTATAAATGGCTGTGTTCTTAGGCAAAATTTTGAGTGAGCCCACTCCCTTGGCTGAGAAGCAACCCCACACATGAATGGTCGTAGGATGCTTTACTGTTGGCATGACACAGGACTGATGGTAGCACTCACACCAGCCTGCTGCCATTCCTGAGCTGTGGGATTGGGGCACTAGCTGAATCTACTTTATGAGACGGTCCTGGCGCTTGCTAGGCGTTCTTGGGTGCCCTGAAGCCTTCTACACAACTATTGAACACTTCTCCTTGAAGTTATTGATGACTGATAAATGGTAACCATGGTTAACAGAGGAAGAACAATGATTTCAAGCACCACCCTCCTATGAAAGCTTCCAGTCTGTTATTCTAACTCAATCAGTATGACAGAGTGATCTCCAGCCTTGTCCTCTTCAATACTCTCACCTGTGTTAACAAGAGAATCACTGACCTGATGTCAGCTGGTCCCTTTGTGGCAGGGCTGAAATGCAGTGGAAATGTTGTTTTTGGGATAAAGTTCATTGTCATGGCAAAGAGGGACTTTGAAATTAATTGCAATGTATCTGATCATTCTTCATGACATTCTGGAGTATATGCTAATTGCCATCATAAAAACTGAGGCAGCAGACTTTGTGAAAAATAATATTTGTGTAATTTTCAAAACTTTTGGCCATGACTGTAGCTAAAATAAATTCTGATTTTTTAATCCCAAAGTTTTGCTTCCCATCAGTAAAGATTATAAACCACATTTTTTCTTAGTTAGAAAATGTCTTTCATATTTTGTACTTCACTACAGCATCCACACTGATATTGATATAATTCTGTAATATCACATAGATATTACAGAAAAGTCAGAGTCCACTTTGATAAAAAGAAATCCCAAAGCAGAAAATGTGTTTGAAGAACCGAAAGACCATCCATCACCTCACATCTTAGATCCACCTGTCATAATAGCTCAACCAATGGCCTCATTAACTTCATCAAGGAGAATAGATCTGAATCTGAAGCCAGAAAAGAGTTTCTAATGGCTGCACATCTGAAGTCCCTCTGCTTTCAGCAAAAAGCACTTTTCTGGATGTAGTCTGTTTGCACTCATCTGTTCCAGAAATTTTCATTCCAATGTGCAGGTACATCTGATGTCAATGTGGAAGCAATCCGATCATTGGTAGTTGGTAGTTAACAGGGAAGTGTATCCTGTAGTCTGCATTACTAGCAAGTATGCCACTATAAAGAGAGGGTCTTAATTAGAGGTGGGCGAGCAGAATTATTTAGCCGCTTCTCATTGACTGATTGTGGCCCCTTTGTCTGCTAAGAGTTAAATCATTAGTATTACAGCTATACTATATGATGTTGTGTCTGTCTATTTGCATTACTGGACATTTCCATGTGGAGTACTGCAGGACAGATGTTTCCTAACTATTTCAAACAATATATGTTTGTATTTTATTTTATTTGTATTAATTACATTTTATATTGGAAGTGCAAATTTCACACTTATTTATAACTGTCCAGATAATGTTTTCTCTTGTGTATATGACTCCTCTTACATTATTTTATTGTGTGCAAATAGGGTAATGTGACGTTAACATTTTCTAGTACCACTGCCAAGACACACTATCTATACTAGCTGTACACTATGGGGGATAGTTATACATCATCATTTATTTATATAGCGCCAACACACCTGCACTCCTCATTTACATCTGAACAAAAGGCTACTACTGTATTACAAATAGATGCACTATGAGATGCGGCCGACTTAACATATGACGTAAATAGATTTTTTTTTGTGAGCGTCTTTCCCTATGTACATTCGGGGAGCAAATGCGTCCATCTTTAAATGAGCCCCAGAATGCCTCATCTTAATAGAGATAAACCAATCACAAGGTTCAGTTTGTGAAACGTTTTGCAATATTGGATCAATATCTATTTTCAGAAAATCAATAAACACATCCTTTATTATTCTTTAAAAAAAAGTTGTTTAAACATATTTTTGATATGTGCATGTGTTAAACTTGGTTTTACACTTGACGTTTTTGGTTGAACTTTGTTGTTAAAAACAAACAAACAAACAAACAGACACACATACAAACACTTTTTTTCATAAACTGAATTGCCTGCTCCAAATTTCTAAATTTTGGAGAAAATTAAAATATGCAGAAATGTTAACAGGTGTCCATAGTATAGGATAAATATTGAGTGGGATATGTAAAATATGTAGGGAGACAAACTGTTCCCACTGCAGATTATACAGAGTCCTTTTTACAGTTAAGTGCTTGTTGTATACGGAGGATCTTAGTAATTTGTAGGGATTTACCTCCTACCTAGGCAATAAAAGGTATAAAAGGGTACCCATTTGAGCCAATATCTTGGCTGAGTTTCATTAAAAAGAACCTGTCACCTCTGTGACATGTCTATATTGTTAACTACCAGGTATTCATAGTCTGTAGAATGAAAAAAAATCATGCATGTAAAGTGCATCAAGATCCAGCAGATGGCACTAAACTACCATTATATTAAACTGCCACCATACTGTGTAGCCTTTCTCATCTAAATTTCTGTATGTCTGAATAGTTTTCTGCTTTTGTTTATGTATTAAAAATAAAACAGGGAACTATCAAGAATTAAGAGACTGAGACCTGCAAATATTTATGGTTTGAGACATGCAAAAAACTCAACTTCCACTTCTAACTAATCTAATTATTTTAGACCTTACCTATCAAATTTTCAAACCACTATATTTCGCTTTCTATGGGGCTGAAAAACTAGATTTATATGGAAGTGAAGGTCTCTGAGACTGGGGGAAGTCTTTATGACTTAACCCAAGGTCCATATAGGACTCTATCTATGTAGGTTTCCCAGAGTTTTACCTGGATTATGAAACTGCAAGGCAGACCTGGTTATTGATCAGTTGTACAACATTTGGATCACTGTGGAACACAGCTTTGCAAAGAACTAACTGTTTGCGCTCCCATAGCTGTGCCAGAAAGATACAGCACACCTCAAGATACATTTGTTCACCTATGCAGCATTCTCCTTTTTTCAGGAGCTACGTCTTAGCCTATGGAAGCCCTGTAGCACCAATATTGTGTCAGTGAATGACATGGCCGCATCAGGCAGCACTTGATGCAGCTGCATTACTCGCTAAGCTCCCGTATTTTTGGTGAGTCCTGTAGGTCCAATATTGTGATTGTGAGTGATGCGGACTCATAGGTCTTGCCAACATAACACATTCCACAAGAACAATGGACTTTGTAAACTCAGAAGTACAGGACAACAGATACTGGTTAAAGATCTTGCAAGTAGTTTGTGGATGAAGAATGTAAGGCAGAACAACTGTGGCTTCAAAAACATCACAGTCACTGTTTCAGTAGCCAGGTAAGGTTAGAACCCACTTTAAGGGGCATATTCAATTCTCGGCAGAAGCGCCGAAAATCTCGGGGTCCGCGTATGATTACCGTTATTACAGCAATCGTGCGTGGAAAAAACGTTAATACGGTAATTTACTCACTGGATTTCAGCTCGCAGCTCCCTGAGCCGCGAGCTGAAATCCAGCTAACTATTACCGTATTAACGGTAATAGTTTTTCCGTGGCGCGGAAAAAAAAGAATTGAATATGCCCCTAACAGTCTTAACCAATCCTTGAGGTTCCATCTTCTGCTCTAGCAAACTGCAGGCAGGTGTGAATGAAAAAAGTATAAAGTGGAATCACTGGAAATGACAGACAAATTAGACCAGACCATAAATAATTTGAACTTTTGTTTACTGGGTATTCATTGATGTGATGACCAGAATTCTGTGTCTTCTCAGGCAGGCGCGGGCTGGAAAGTTTAAGCCCAGGGGGCGCTGACACGGCCGCATCACGTCATGTGATGCGGCCGAAAGTAATAAATAAGAAATATTGCATCGGAGGGGGAGGCCCCGACCCTAACAGCGGTTGGACTGAGGGGCCTGGGGGGCCACTGCCCCCCTGCCCCCTGGCCCAGCCCGCCCCTGTTCTCAGGACAAAAAGTGAAAACTTTCTTTCTTCTGAGTACAAATTAGGGATTAATTTAATATGCATCACAGAAGGGGAGTATCCATGCTTCAAAAAACATGCCAACAAAATCTAATAGGATAGGATTTTGTCATATACATCAAGGGGTTACAATTGGCCGTAACCCCCACCAGTAGAGCAATTTAATTTTGGGGTGGTTGGGTGCAGTCACTCATTGCTTTCCAAGAGAGAGAGAGAGAGAGTGGACTACAACTTGTAAGGAGTTACGCATGCCTCACAGTACGTGGCTTCTACTATTGCTCGCACCAAGAAGGGGTGCAGTGTAACATGTCTAGTTATGACTCTGGGCAGGAAGTCCTTTCGTAAATAGTCACTCATATAAGTAGAGGTACCCCTGGCTAAAGTTATTATATTTCCCTGGTTTCCAGGAACAGTCTACAGTGTGAAGATTTGTTTGCCAGTAGTGGCATGTCCCCAGAAATATGCCTTGTTTCCAGAAGTGTGTTGCACTGTACACAGCAGGAGAAGAGTGAAGTTTGCACATCTGTCTGGCTTATGGTGAAAGAAAAACAGAAATGGGACAAATGAAGACACCAGATTTAAAAAGTCCCATTTCATAAGTGTGACACTGTATAAACATATGCAGATGAAGCCTTCTTAGCATTCTTATAATGTTCAGTCTGTACAGGACTCGAATACACTGAACAGTTGAACAAATATTTGATCTTCATCATGGAAAGTGGGTTATGTTATGAAAGGAGACTGATTCTACAGTTGTTTACTAAAATGCACAAACGTGTCCTGATGACAGGGTTTTTAAACATTTAAATTGTACATTGCCAGCTTGTTTGTGCTGCATAAATACTCCCCGAGCAGTTTCTCCTACTGTTGTTCAGCCTTCTAAATATTGGTGTATAGGGTACCCAATGTAACACTGTCATAACAGTAAAAAAATGTAATGTTAACACAAAATATGGTGGCTTTGCCTGCACCATGTCTGAATGAATGATAACACAGCCAGCAGTTTCCGCATTAAGTGCCCACTTATTTACTAGTGCTCAGGCACTACATGGATCAAGAGCCTTAATATGACCCTATGGACGCTAAATCAAGATACTGATTTGGGATCCATTTGTCAAAAGAACAACACACATAAAACTGTTTAGACAGAGTAGTCAGGGTCCATCAGTGCCCACTCTGCCCTAGGTTACCTAATGGCTGGCTCTGATATTGGCTCAATCCAAATGGGATATTTTAACACACATAAGGAGGGCATAAGAGCTATTCCTAAGCACAAGTCCCATCCTCTGCGGGCTGACGATGCCACCTCCGGCACACTCTTTACCCCAGGTTTTATTTTATTTTCACCCCATGTTTTTACTTTTGCACCATGACCCCTCTAAGACTGATATATATAAAAGGCCCCTCTCGAAGCATCTACTCCTTTTCTGTAAACAACAATGTACCCATAGAGTAAGGGATTTAACTTTTACCTTGCAGGATAGACATCCCACTTACTCTGCAATTAAGTCTAGCTGGACCGAGTTTCAAGAAACATCAACCTACAAGGAAATATTAGCTTCCTGAAGCGTTTAATAAATTCGATAGAAACTACTGTGTTGGGTTCCTGTTCTTTCTAGAATTCCTTCCCCTTGAAATTTTCTTCACTGGTAAAATGAAAATACAGAATGATGCATAGGGGGGTATTCAATTGACCACGAGTTGGGGTTTTTTCCCACTGCGTTCAAAAAAAAAAATCACACTCGGGTTTTTAACTGCTGTAGCGACCGTTTTAGTTAACGCAGTGTGAAAACTCGTGCAATACAATTGAAAAAGAAGGAACGCTGCCCCCGCACGTTAATCATTGTGTTTGGGAGTTTTTAGGGGAGTGAAGGGGAGTCTTAACGCGGTCATGTATAACACAAAAAAAAGGATTGGCATACATTTTCATACATTAGATTTCATTACACATCCATTCTATTTGATAATATCTACATTACAGTACTTTCATTAGCATATTTTTTTATTTAACTATTTTTTACTATAGAATCATCTATACCATGTCAAAACACATTAGTAAATACATATTTGTACCAAAAAAATACATAAATATATTTAATTAGTGTTTTTTATTTTTTATTTTTTTTATGGTTTTTTTTCATTATTTTTTTCACAAGAAAATCAACTTTTACATGTTAGTCATTACTGATAAACATAGTTTATCTTTTTTATTATTATTATTATTATTATTATTATTATTATTATTACATGATTTCAAATAGTTTTCTTAGGTTTTTTATTTTTCTCACACCCCAAAGAGATGCGAGATAAAACAGCATTATGGCCTGTTTAACGCACTGTGTTAAAAAACAATTGAATAGCTTTTAACGCGGCTGCCTCTCGCATACTCTATACTTTCAATAGACTTTCTAATGGAGCGTGAGAGGACCGTTTCATGAAAAAAAATGTAGCGTTAAAAATGGAATTGAATCGTGGGTAAAGTTAACCCGCTCGAAAATGGGAAAAAAAAAACAGCGTTAAATTGACTGAACGTGGTGTTAACAAGATGTTTAAACGGTGTCTTCTATTTTATTCTTATTATATGCCCGATTTCTTGATGAAGAAGAAATTTAACAAAAAACATAAACATATGTATGTTCTCCCCGTGTTTGCGTGGGTTTCCTGCGGGTGCTCTAGTTTCCTTCCACACTTCAAAAACATACTGGTTAATTGGCCGCTATCAAATTGACCATAATATATGTGTGTGTGTGTGTGTGTGTGTGTGTGTGTGTGTGTGTGTGTGTGTGTATGTTAGTGAATTTAGACTGAAAGCTCCCATGGGGCAGGGACAGATGTGAGTGTGTTCTCTGTGCAGCGCTGAATTAGTGACGCTATATAAATAGCTGCTGATGATGATGATGATGATAATATTTTGACTGTTAGATACTAAAAAGTGTAATTATGGACCTATATTTATACAAGGAGTTAATAAAGTACATTATATCACTATTAAATATATCACTTTTTTTCTGTTTTAAAGATACTCCAGAGCACAAAGTAGGACTGAGACTGTATTCAGGGTTTACATTTTACAATATTTATTTTTATATTATGTTATTATTTTCCATTATTTGCATATACAACAAAGGGGTACAAATTATCTGTAATCTTCACCTATTAATCCTTGTCTAAGATCGAAGAGCTAATAGTTCTATGATTGAACAGCCTGTAAAATGCTGCTCTTGGCAGCTCCCCTCACCAGCTCTCTGGTTCTGTATGCATAGGTTCATGGGTGCATAAGTGATCAAATAAGTTGTGAACTAGTGTTCAGGATGGTCGTGGTAGACAGGGTTACTGAGAGGGGGATACAAAGTACCCGGGCCATGGCCTCCATGGGGCCTGGCATTGGTGATGAAGATGGGACCTAACATCAGTGCAGATGAGGCTTTGGCCCCATCCATATCCTCACTAGAGCAGGATTGTAGGTGTGAGAGATTGGCTGCATGCAGCAATAGCTTCCTATAGGTCTATGTGGTCACACATCCCTAAGCTGCTGTGTGCAGCACATTCTTTACCATGCTGTGCTCTTGCTGTGCTCTTGCTTTGCACAGGCTGTGCGTGCAGCCTAGGCCCATAAGAAGTAGCCACAGCTGGGCCCAGGAATCCTCTCCGCAGTCCTGGTGGTATATGGTTTACAGTGTTTTCATATTCATTCATAGGTGTAATTGATGAGGGGACATGTCCCCCTCAACTTTTTGAGGTCTATGTAGCAGTTAAAAAGCCCCATGATTTCCAAAGAGTGTAATTGGAGATCTAGATCCATTATGGTCCTGTATTCCTGATGGCATAAATAGTAATGAACATAAGTAGATGGTGATGTTATTGTTTTGCTCACTGGCAGCTTCAGGTATATGTATGTTGCAGAGAGAGGAATGAATTAATACATATTACCGGCTAAAAGAATATGCAAGGACTTCAATGCCCTCGTTCCAAAGTAATGTAATACAGCAGTAATCTGACAAACATCTGGTACTCTAGTATGATTATAGCACAATAAACATGCAGTTGCCAATAAAAGTAGGGTTTGGAGACCCATAAGTTGGGACATCTTTTGGGGTGATGAATGATCTGGAGCGATGGTCATCATTTAATAAAGTATTATTTGTATTATAGTTTTCAAGTAAGTTTAATTTAAAGAATCATTAATGTTTACTAAAGTCTACTTACCATAAAGGTTATGTTTGCCTTTTTCTGAATGTCATTTGGAGATCTGTACACACAAAGCCTCACACTATGCTACACATAAAGGTTACCATTACATATTATTATTATTATTATTATTATTATTATTATCTTTGACTTATAAGGCGCCACAAAGGGTCCGCAGCGCCGTACATTACATATACAGAAAACAGAACCAAGACACAACATGATACACAAATATATACAAACACAGGTGATAGGGTAAAGCAAATCAGATTATATCTGACAGATAGTGAAAGGGATGGTAGAAATCAGCAAGAAGAAGGCCGAAGATTAATAAAACAGGGAAAACAGGGCTAGTGAAGCAGGCCAAGAGGTACAGAGGGGGAAGGAACAGTAGAAGGAGCACACAAGGAAAGAGGGCCCTGCTCATGAGAGCTAACAAAAGGGGGAGACACATAAATGGGGGTACTAACTAGGGGAGAGAGCCAGGACAAGAAAGTTAGGAGGACTGATAGACTTGAATAAAGACATGAGTCTCAAGGGCACGCTTGAAGCCTTTGAGAGTAGATGCTAACCTGATGGAATGTGGAAGATCGTTCCACAGCCGGGGAGCAGCCTGGGCAAAGTCCTGAAGAGCGAGAGAGAGAGGAGGTGATCAGTGAAGTAGTGAGGCGGCGGTCAGAGGCAGAGTGGAGGGGGCGGATAGGAGTGTAGGTAGAGATGAGATTGGAGATGTAGAGAGGGGAAGATTGACTAAGAGCTTTAAAGGTGAGGGTGAGGAGTTCAAATTTAATTCTGTAGGGTATGGGGAGCCAATGTAGTGACTGTTGGAGAGAGACCGCAGAGATAGAGTGGCGGGAGAGAAAAATGAGGCGGGCAGCAGCATTGAGGATAGACTTAAGAGGGTCAAGGGGGGAGAGGAAGAGAGAAGGGTATTGACTTCATCTGCAGATACCAGAGTGAAGGAAGAGAAGGAGGGTGAGCTAGCTGGAGGGGAGGGGAGAAAGGAGATAGCAGCAGCAGAGGAGGGTGAGAAGGGGGACAGAATGGGCATGGAGGGGGGAGAGGGCGGGGAAAGAAGGGACTGCTGGGAGATGTCATGACGTATAGACTCAATCATATAATTTGCATATTAAGCAATCATTACTAATGTCCTCCTCTCCCCAACTTTTTAGCTGCAATTACACACCTGTATAGTCACCACCCGTGCCTGTGGTCAATCTGCAACAAAATAGGATGACTGTGACCACTCATAATAACTTTGCATTTATTGGCACTTAGCATGCCTCTAAAAGGATTAGTGAATCTACATAATGCCAACTAAATTATTTGAATAAAATCGTACCCCACAAATGAGGGATCGTTAAAAACTTATCTGAGCTTTTTACAGCAACTTATACTTTTAGTGTAATGTATGATCCATAATGTTCTCCACACCAGCAGCTATTTGGTTATGGGTCTCCGCACTACAGCTGAGGACAGTATATTGAAACATTCCACCTTCTATGGATAGTGCTCCGTTAGAGAATCAGCTGAACAAAGTGTAGTGTCCAGTATCTGTGCTTTCATTTTTTTGTTTCATTTGCAACAATATATGTAAGTATATAAACACACTTGTTACATTTGGATGAGCTAGTGCTCATCTGTATATCTGTATTATAGCTTTTTTATTTGCTGTTCAGCTGAACCTGAACACCATCAGTTGCTGGATCCTATCATTATGTCCCTGATTATGCACGTTTAAAGGGTAACATGCCTCAAAAATTATTTAAAAAATGTTTTTACGTAGCTAAAATCCTTATGTTGGGTATCACAACTTTAGTTGATTAATGTGCAATTTGTAGTGTTTGGGCCAACTAACCTATTTGTTAACACCTGGGACTTTTCTAACATGGCTTTTACTAATGGCAGCTAATTTCCAATAAAGCAAAAGGGCTTACTCAGATGCCACCAGGTCTTAAGCACATAGCTCCAGATGTTCACTTATAGGGTAGAAAAGGAATCAGACATACAAACAATTGCCAACATATATATAATTATAGTTAAATCAGCCAGTGTTAATCACATCTCAGGCATAGAATAATAGTTAAGAACAAGGTAAAAGTTGGAACACAAATAGACTTCACATCCTAATTATAGCAACAAGCCCTAACTTATAAAAGCTCGTTGGCGTCAGGTCTTCATGAATTACAGGTACGCTCTGGAGCGCAAAGGCACAGATGTATGTTCACAAATGTAGGCTCAGATGCCATGGAGAGTAGGAAATTGTGATCTTGCAGCGCGCAAGCACAGAAACAGCAGCTTAATATGTAAAGATTTTAAACAACTTCCATTTTGCTAGTCAATTTATGTTTCGGTAGGTTATTGAGGAACTGAATTAATATTTATTAATATTTATTTTTGGTCTGGAATATAAATGCACTATGTTATAATAAACAGCATAGCTCTTTGATACTTCACTTTGTTTTATCTGTGTTCATGCTTGTGCACAGTGAGATTAGTGGCATAGTCAATCTCACAGTCACCGTCATAAAAATACTTCTTGTACAAGCGTCATCTCTTCCTACCAGCCACTCTGGTGACTGCATTATTGCACCAGCTTTCTTCTCAAACAGAATAATACAATTTTTCAGATATGTATTTCTATTATATTGCATTAAGTTATAACCAGGGGTGGATTGGGAACTTAAAGTGGCTCTGGAAAAAATTCTTGAAGTGGCCTCATGTGGGCGGGTCCAAATCAACTGTGGGTTGGGGCCAACACAAAAGTAGGCCGGATTTAGAACTACTGGAATTCGGTTGTAGTAACATTTAGGAAAACCTGGATGCGATGACTTAAGACACAGTGGGTCATTTATAAAGCAAAGCAGGGAAAAAGCTGCCAGTCCAGTGTTATAAAATTACATTAATCCTTTTACATTATCTGCAACTGATTTATGCCTCTGTGCTCAAACTTGTTTAGTTGCCTACTGACACATCATTCCAAAATTCCCTTCATAGAAACATATCTGACTTTGTTTAATAAGTTTAACTATTACGAAGCTTGTTGGCAGAATCCTATTTGATCAGTCTTCCAGAGCAACATATGAACACCTCACTGCACTGTTGCATCTTTCCCTGACATCATGAGCTGTAAACTACTAGTCAAATCGCTCTCTTTAATATATAAAAATGTATACTGTGTGTTTCAAAAAATGAATAAAAATAATCCTTCTAATAAATGGCTATCCAGAATGATCACCACAAAGGTAAAATGCTTCAAGCATCTGCAAGAAAACACTTATTTTGTAACAATTGTGTTTGAGTCCTAAATATGGGTTATCATTTATTTCAAATACACAGGCAAAACTGTGTGCACTACTGTTAGGTACACACAGCTCTGCCTTCACAAGCAACACAGTGTGAAGCAGGACATACCTCCCAACTGTCCTTGTAGTCGGACCAAATCCTGACTAAGCAAGACAGTCACCCGAATTCTGGACTGCCCCAACAGATTCAGGACAGTTGGTAGACTGTCCTGCTCTCTCCTACCTGTTCTTGTCACTTTCACCACCTGTGGCTGCTGGATCAGTAGCTGCTTGTCTGGATCCTGGAATGTTGGATGCCCTATTTTTGGGGGGGGGGAAATGGGTGCATGAAATTTAGAAAACTCCAACCATTCCTGGTGTTTAATCAATAGCACCCACATTTAATAATAAGGCCTCCCTCCAGCCCCGACATAAAATCAATAGTATATAAATTTAATAAATATATCTTTTGCCCTTCAACCAACCACAACATCAAAGTAATAGAATTCCCATTTAATAAATAAACCTATTTCCCTCCCTCCAAACAGCCCCAGCAATAAATTAATAGCATTTACATTTAATATAACCATTTCCCACAAAACATCACGACATTAAATAATTAATATTCACATTTAATAAATAGCTCTCCTCCCCAAACTCAGCCCCACATTCAATTAATAGCCCCAAACCACCCCAGCATTAAAGGTCCCTTCACCCCATATTAATTTAGCAGGCCCCAGTATTAAATGAAATTGCCTCACCAATAAATTAAATTGCTCCACCACTACCCCACAAATAATAGCACCCATTAAAAAATAAGCTCCAACCTAAATTCCAACATTAAATTAATACCCAACCTCCCACCCATGAACTATTAAGACAGCCCCCCTCCCTTCCCTCATATCACACAATATATTAAAACCCTCCCATTTCACCCTTTAGCAGCCCCCCTTCTATGCTACACTTCCTTTAGCAGCCCCCAACCTATTCTACACACCCTTTGGCAGCCCCCCTCCTATCCTACACTCCCTTTAGCAGCCCCCTTCCTATCCTATACTCCCTTTAGCAGCCCCCCTCCTATCCTACACTCCCTTTACCAGACCCCCCATCCTATCCTACACTCCCTTTAGCATCCACCCCCCTCCTATCCTACACTCCCTTTAGCAGCCCCCCTCAGCCCCCCTCCTATTCTACACTCTCTTTAGCAGCCCCCCTACTATCCTACACTCCCTTTAGCAGCCCCCCCTACTATCCTACACTCCCTTTAGCAGACCCCCCCTCCTATCCTATGCTCCCTTTAGTAGCCCCCCTTCCTTTCCTACAAACCCTTTAGCAACCCCCCCTCCTATGCTACACACCCTTTAGCAACCCCCTCTTATTCTACACTCCCTTTACCAGCCCCCCTCCTATTCTACACTCCCTTTACCAGCTCCCCTCCTATCCTACACTCCCTTTACCACCCCCCTCATCCTATCCTACACTCCCTTTAGCAGCCACGCCCCTCGTATCCTACACTCCCTTTAGCAGCCACCCCCTCCTATCTTACACACCCTTTAGCAACCCCCCCTCCTATCCTACACACCCTATAGCAACCACCCTCCTATCCTACACACCCTTTAGCGGCTCCCACTCCTATTCTACACACACTTTAGCGGACCACCTCACACACACACTTTAGTAGTACCCGCCTCACACACACACACACACACACTTTAGCATAGACACACACACTTTAGCAGTCACACACTTACCTTGTTCCTGCTGCAGACACCTCTCGCTAAACACATGGGATGGCAGCTGTCATGTGACATATCCCATGTGACCACATTACGGAGACTGCAGCCATAGAGATAGGAGGAGAGAGAGACAGATCAGCAGAGGGATCCGCGGCCACATTAAGCCTAGCCCCACACTGCCCCCCTCCGACCCGGGAGGGGGGAGGGGGCGTTACACATAATTTTTTATTTATTTTTAAAACCTCTAAAAAGATTCAAGACGGCCTCCTGAGGCCATCGGCCTAACGGGACTTTTCCTGGTAGGTTATATGGCCAATCCCCCCCTGGTTATAACAATAAGAACAACAATCAAAGGTACACATAAAACTGTTAGAGTTGCAGGTACAGGATGTCAGATGGTGATCTGGCAAATATATTGGTGATGTAAGATCATAAAATGCAGGGTGAGGCATTGGGCAAGTCCTGTGCTCGCAAGCAAGCAGAAGAAAACCTACAGCACTAAACTTTACTTGGGCTTTAGCCAAAGGAGAAACCTCTCCTTACCTGTCAAGCCCTTAACCCTACATGTCACTGAAAGTGTGGTAACATTTTTGTAAGCATAAACATTTTGTGTGATGCTTTCCATTAAATATCTAGTTTTTATTAATGTATTTATTGCAATATATTTTTTCTAGAATAAGAACTCCATTACACAGCAATATTCCATTATTTGCTACATTACTTATTGCTTATCATAGGGAAAGGAAGAATTAAATCCCTTATGTTTTGTTTAAATTGGTGTTTATACTGGATTTAATGAAATTCTCATTACAATGAAGGCATTTAGGTTGTCTCTAAACCCTTTAAGACTGGAAATAGTTATATCTCTATAACAATTTTTAATGGTTTTCCACTGAGTCTGATTCACTTAGAATTAATTTTCTAAGCTCTTCTTCTTCACAAACAAATTTTATGTTTCTTTTTAGCACAAATAAAAGTTTCTTTGGTAACATGTTTAAATAACTTTTTATTTTACATTCAATCTTTTGGGAAAACCATACAAAAAAAAACACAAAATATATGAATTTCCAAATTGTTCCCATGGTTACTTTTACATATTCAAAACAATCCCAGTATATTATTCTGAAATGCATTTATCAAGTTCTAACAATATCAAATATGTGTAATTTTAATCAAGGTCTTATGGAGTTATAGGAACATAAAGAGGGATGTGTTTTATCTTGTTGGGGCTTTTTGTTTTCTTTTATTAAAGGTTTATTTTTTTTACTTTTATCAAACAAGGTGAGACCTTTAGCAATCAGAAACTCTAAAAGAGCTCTCCTAATTTTATTAATAATAGATCCAAAGTAAACTGAAATCAGTGTTGGGCAACAGACAGCCCTAGATCCTCATGTTGCCCTCCGAGGCTTCACCTGCAGCCCCCAGCTCCTTCCTTGTGTATTGTCAGATCTGTTTGTTATAGCTTATAACACTTGTTTAAAATGTCTGCTGATATGTTATTACATGTGTCTCTTTCTTTGATTAAATAAAATATTACTAACATTAAGGGTGTTATGCATGTTTTGTCGCTATCCAATAACGATTGTCGAATCTTGATTTGTGTTTCCAACGCACAAAGATTTATTATCCAAAAGTAGCAGAATAATTCAAGCGAAATAAAATAAGTACAGACGTTACTTATCGCAGGCGCTCTGGATCCAGTGAACAGTCATTGAGGTCTGAAGTCTGTGGTCAAAGAAGACTGGTCACTAAGCCCAAAGCTCCTGCTTATATGCAGTCAGAAATACAGTAAAACAAAGCAGATGGTGTGGCTTGCTTCTATTGGTCCAGGTTTCAGGAAGGTCCAGTGTGTTGCAGGTCATAGGCCAGTTCAAACAAAAATATCCAAAGGTGGGGGTCATCTCTCCAGGAGATGTGCTCCTACTTTCCCGCCAAGACTCCAGTTTCAACTAGTCTATTAGCATTTTATAGTCAGTATCACTCTAAACATGTATTCCCTAACATCAATAACTAGAGTATGCAATGTGCGAATGAACCGGACAGCTGCTGATGAATAGGGGATTAAAATGATACCAGACATGACACATTTCCTATAACCTGAACCTTATGTTTTACTAACATGCATATAACTTATAATATTAAACATAAATACTACTATATTTCGACATAAATAACTATGTGCTGCAACTACAATTAATGTGCACTATTTACAAGTGTGTGTGTGCATGTAAAGATGAGTAAAAGTGTAAAACCTTGTTATTGCCACGTGTTGCGGCTGGATACGCCCTTCCACACCGTAGCGTGCTCTACGCATAATTTCAGACAAAGACAACCAAATTTGCTCGATATTAATTGAAATGACTTTATCCAATTTTCTGACTTCGACAGCTCCACCCTTTGATATTATAATCATCATCATCATCATCTATTTATATAGCGTCACTTATTCTGCAGCGCTGTACAGAGAACTCATTCTCATCAGTCCCTGCCCCATTGGGGCTTACAGTCTAAATTCACAAACATACACTAGAGTCAATTTTGTTAGCAGCCAATTAACCTACCAGTATGTTTTTGGAGTGTGGGAGGAAACCGGAGCACCCGGAGGAAACCCACGCAAACACGGGGAGAACATACAAACTCCTCACAGCTAAGGCCATGGTCGGGAATTGAACGCATGACCCCAGTGCTGTGAGGCATAATAAACTATCACCCAATTACACTCTCAAGGTCAGGATTGTACTGTACCTCTTCACAGACCATGATCTCAGTATCCCTCACCACCATTTCAGTCCTGTTTCCAGTGTTTCCCTCAGAAGACTGCTTTCCACATTTCAACACAGTAGGAACACATCTGACATATAAGCCAATTACTAATATGACACCAAGTATAATGAGAAGGAGCTTACCTACACTAGCAACCATTTCCTGCACCCACTCCCCTAGACCAGAGAACCATTTTACAGGGTTTAACCATGAGAACCAACCTGCCACCTTTTCCCCGACCTCATACAATGAAGAATTATGGTTCCTCCGAAATTCCCATTTCAGTTGCAGAATTTCATCCATCTTCCGGTCTATAACCTCCTTGGGGTCATCTGTATTTTTGGTGATGTACGTGCAACATTTGACACCAAACTGGGTGGCCAACGTCACACAGTATTCACCAGTAATAGAGGTGAGATAATTCAGTACCAGCCTATGTTGCACCAACTCCTTCTTATACGCTTGTAGCTCCCTTCCCGTATACCTGAAAGTGTCATCATACATCTCTGTGATATTGTCTATCAATTTAGCTAGATCTTGAGTATACCTAAAATTTAAAGTTCCCCGAGCAGTCCTGGTGAGATCTAAAGCGACCAGAACTTGAAAACCAGAGGTTTCACTAATCAATTTTGTAGCTATGGGTTCCTCACCAGGAATCATATTTCTCTTGCCATGGTGTTCATACTGTGTGTGTATGTATGGTGGGGATGTAGTCTTGTGAATACCAACCATTTCCTCATGAGTAATATTCATGATTTCAGGAACCAGTATACCTAAGAAACACAGACCCTTGGAACTCGGAGTCACCCAGGAATAAGCTTTTCTCCCACAAACAAAGTACACGTCATCCAGGAGAACATAAGGAACAGTATGCCCATTAATTATAATTACATAAGGTTTTGACAAAACTACCCATGCCTAGTGTCTCCATTTGTTCAAGACACGTGTCAGCATGGATAACATTCTTACAATTAGCTATAGAGACCTTCCCAATGGATACTTTCTTATGTTTGGTTACACGCCCTAATTTATGGTGTACATCAACATTCCTGCCTATTGGTGACCTTGTAAGTCTCCCTCCAAAATGAGTGTTGGGAGCCATTGTCTGATCTGATAGGTCAGCTTCCCAATTCTCCAGATGCTTTGCATGTAAGATATTTAGGCACAGTAAAGATCTGTCTAAAGAGTATTGTCGAAGCTTCAGACTAGGGGACCTAGTGTTACTGTACTTCCCTTCTATGGGCCTCCCTCCCCTTAATTCGAGTACCTCAGAGATGTTTAGTGGGAATGGCACTAGTTCTATGTTATGCTGTCCCTAAGGCACATGAGAGTACACCCAGCACTCAGTTTGGTTTAGAACCTTACCCACTAAGGAGTGATAATCCTCCAGAGCTCCAGAGGATGCCCGCCCACGTCCAGATTACCAGTGGACTGGCATCGCTGGATGCATTTCTCTTCAACTAGGGAGCCACAGAACTTACAGATACAATATTCATCAGAAAATAGCCCTCACACTGTCTTCGAGTTCCAGATCTAGCAGACCTTTTCATAACCCCTGGACCAAGCTTAATAATGGGCTGCTCTGGGTATTCTAATAACTTTTCCTCAACATCCATCTCATCGGTATCACTACCAGAACCTGCCTCTGTCCTCCTTCACAAAAATAGGATGTCCTATAAAAAGTAAAAACAAGAAAGATCCTGGAACAAAAGAAAAACAAAAATCGCCACTCCATTGCTGGGAAGATAGTCTGGGCAACGTCTTTGGCTCAGGTGTCTTGACTGCAGGCTTTAGGTCTCCCGGAACAGATTTACGAGTGACAGATTGGTGTCGTCAGTCTCAGCTTTATCTTGCACTTTCTCTGGGTTACTGACTTTCCTGCAGTGGGTGGAATGGACCCAAGTGTCTCTCTCTGCAACCTTCAGTGATGTGGTCAGCAGCACTTGGTATGGGCCTTCCCAACGGTCTGTTAAACAACCTGAACATAAGAAATTGCGGATCATAACATATTCCCCAGGTTCAACATCATGACAGTTCGTTTCTGGCATACCAGGTGACAGCATTTTTAGTTTTTGTTATTGTTGCTTTAGCTGTCTGCTCATTTTTAGAAGATATTGCACAGTCACTTCATTATTACACTTCAAGTCGTCTTGTGGACTCACAATCAAATGAGGTTGTCGGCCGAACAGTATCTCAAAGGGGGACAGATTAATAGGAGGTCTAGAAGTGGTTCGGATGCTATGGAGGACTAGTGGCAAAACTTCAGGCCACGCCAACCCAGTTTCAGCCATTATCTTACCAAGCTTGTTCTTAATAGTACCATTTACTCTTTCCACCTTACCACTGGCTTGTAGTCTTTAAGGGGTCTGAAGTCTGCTACTGATTCACATGAGCTTACACATGTTCTGGAAGATATCACCAGTGAAGTGGGTGCCCCTATCGCTTTCTATGATTTTAGGGATACCGAACCTACACACAAACTCCTGTACAATTTTCTTTGTAGTGAACACAGCAGTATTAGTGGCTGCCGGATATGCTTCTACCCAACCAGAAAACACATCAATACACACTAACACATACTTTAAATTCCTGCAAGGTGATAATTGGATATAGTCAATTTGTATTACCTGAAAAGGTCTGTCTGTAGGAGGGATATGGGATGGCTCAGTTTTACCTACATTTTTCCTCAGACAAGTAAGACATGACATTGCCTTCTTACCAGCCTGAGAGAAAAATCCAGGTGCACACCAGTATGCTCTCACCAGTTTGCACATACCTTCTTTACCCAGGTGAGTCAGACGATGTGCTGCTTCAGCCAGGCTTGGATAGCATGTTCTGGGAGCTACAGGCTTACCTTGTCCATCTCTCCAGAGTCCCGAGGACACGTGACCACATCTCCTCGCCTTCCAGAGCGCCTTTCCTTGCAGAGAACCCAAGTCTTGCATTTCAATTAATTTCTGCATGTCTAATGTCTGAAAAACCATCATAGTCTCGGTCAATACTGTCATAGGTTGCCCTGCTACCCATTTAGCAGCTTCGTCCGCCCTATTGTTGCCCAATGACACTGGGTCTTCTTCAGAGGTATGGGCTTTACATTTTATAACGGCTACTTTCCTGGGTAACTGTATCGCTGTCAAAAGTCCTTTTATGTGTTGTGAGTGTGCCACTGGCGAGCCTGCTGCTGTCGTAAAGTTTCTAAGATGCCAAAGGGCCCCAAAATTGTGCACTACACTGAAGGCGTACCTAGAGTCAGTATATATATTAGCTGACTTACCCTTTGGCAGCTCACACGCTCTCCTTAATGCTACTAGTTCAGCCACCTGGGCTGAGTGAGGTGGGCCAAGGGGTCTAGCTTCTACAACATCCTGATCGTCTACAACAGCATAACCAGGACATAGATCTCCCATCTCTGTCTGTCTATGACAACTCCTGTCTGTATAAAACGCAAAATCTATATTTTCTTAGGGGGTGTCACGTATGTCGGGCCTTGCAGTAAAGGTCTGGTTCAGGTATTCCATACAATCATGCGTATCAGTACTCTTACCAAACTCATCACCAACCAGGGTCTCCTCACCTCCCACCCTTTGTGTCTCTAGAGACACATATGGAAGGTATGTAGCTGAATTTAAGGTGCTACATCGTTTGATGGTAATGTTTGAGGGTGCCATCAGAGCTAGTTCCCATTTTGTGAATCTAGCTGAAGAGACATGTCTGGTTTGAGCTGAATTCAACAGAGCTGATACTGCATGGGGTGTATAGACAGTTGAATCATGTCCTAATACTACGTCCTCGCTCTTACTTACCAGAAGATCAGTTGCTGCTACACTTCTGAGACATGTTGGGAGTGATCTTGCCACAGTGTCCAATTGTGCACTGTAGTATGCTACCGGTTTATTAGCGTCACCATGTTTCTGAGTGAGGACACCTGCTGCACAACCATCGGCTTCCTCAAAGTATAGCTCAAAAGGATTTTCATAATTAGGTATTCCCAATGCAGGTGCTCTAGTCAGACTATCTTTAAGATTAAAGAACGCTTGCTCTGACTCCTCTGTGTGTAAGACACGTTCTGATTTTGAGGAAGAGACTAGCTCCTGCAATGGTAATGCCAGAATAGAAAAACCTGGGATCCAGGATCTACAGTATCCACACATCCCCAAGAAGGTACGAATTTGCTTCTGGCTCTGCGGCAGAGTCATGTGTTGTATGGCCTCAATTCTGTCGGTCGTCAAGTGTCTTAGCCCCTGGGTGAGACAGTGTCCTAAGTATTTGATCTTAGTCTGACATGGCTGTAACTTGTCCTTTGCCACCTTGTGCCCTGTTTGCGAGAGATGGAGCAACAACAATTTAGTATCATGTAAACATGACATAAAAGAATCAGAGCACAACAACAAATCGTCCACATATTGAATCAGAACAGACCCATTGCTAGGTTGAAAGGATTGTAAACAGTCATGTAAGGCTTGGGAGAAAATACTGGGGCTGTCAATGAACTCTTGGGGCAGTCTAGTGCATGTGTATTGCAGCCCCCTATAGGAGAATGCAAAAAGGTATTGGCAGTCAGGGTGAAGAGGGACTGAGAAGAAGGCAGAACACAGATCAACGACAGTAAAATGAATAGCAGACAGTGGAATCTGCATGAGGATGACAGCTGGATTCGGCACTACGGGGAATTGGCTCTCAACAACTTTATTAATTCCCCTTAAGTCCTGGACTAATCTATAGCCCCTCCCCCCACTCTTCACAGTGATAATGGGACTATTTGCTGTGCTGGATGTACGAATTAAAATCCCTTGTTGCAACAGCCTCTCAATAACAGGATATACCCCTAATTCCACCTCCGGTTTTAATGGATACTGTGGGATTTTTGGAGCTATCCTACTACTTTTTAGATTTACCATCACAGGAGCTACGTTTGCCATCAATCCAGTGTCCTGTCCATCTTTGGTCCATAGGGAACCCGGTATTTCCAGCTACATCCTCTTTACTTGAGATGGACTTTGTTCTATAATGGTAGAGTGCAACATTAACCTTTGTGGGGTGTCCAATATATCCTGTACCTCATGCGAGACCTTCTCTGGTATATCTAGGAATACACCATCTGTGGTACAGTATATGACACATCCCATTTTACATAACAAGTCTCTTCCCAGCAAGTTAGTAGGAGCTGCTGCAGCCAAGAGAAACGAATGCTTGGTATGCAGAGGCCCGATAGTAACCTTTGTGGGTTTAGTTAAAGGGTAATGTAACACTCTCCATGTTACCCCCATAGCTGGAATAGTTTTACTAGTCACCTGTAGATTGAAAGGAGAGGTTATCACAGACCTGGCCACCCCTGTATCTACAAGAAAAGTGTGTTTCTTACCAGCTATGTCAACTATCATTGTAGGTTCTTCTCTCAGACTCTCAGTTAACCTCACTGGCTGTAGACTACAGGTATGACCTGACCCCTAGCGCTGACTATCATTTTCCCACGCAATATTTGCTCCTATAACATGCGCGGGTAGCTGTGTGTTCTCTTGCCTATATGTGTTTCTCTTTGGTGGCTATCTATGTGATCCCCCCCCCCCCCTAGGTGTTTCTTTTCCTGTTTCTGGACAAAATCTCCTTATGTGTCCCTCTTTATGACAGCGAAAACATACCATTACCTTATTATCTGTGTCGCATGTGTGGTATGTTTGTGGTTGTGTGCGCATTCCCTCTAAAGCCTGAATACTTACCGTCATCAACCTATCACTTTTCTCTTCTTTCTTTCTAAAAATATTTTTGGCATATTCCACAGCAGACTCTCTAAGAGAATCTACTGTGATACCTCTCCAATTAGGTAATGAGGTCTGTACTCTTGTCTTTAAATTTTCCCTAAGACCATCCATTAACACCCCTACAGCCACCTCCCTGTGATGTGGATCCACTCTTATGTCAGTTATCTGTGTTATTGATGCTAGAGCCCTAGAGAAATAATCAGCGGCCGTTTCACTCTCTTTTTGCTTGACGGTGAAAATTTTGCTCCAGTTTGCTACTACTGGGAAATAGATGGCTAATTGTGAGACAATTTTCTCAATATTCTCTTGATTTTCTTCATCTGTCAAGGTGTCGTCTTCCTCCAACAAACAATCTTTAATACATTTTTGTGTGTTAGTATTGGGAGGAAGACATGCCCCCAACACTACATGCCAATCCTTATTGGTGGGTTCATGTGCGTTTCCTAAGTCTTTAACAAATTTCTGACACTTAGCCAACTCTTTTCTAGGTTCTGGAAATTCAGTCATAATGGAACGTAGTTCTGATCTAGTCCAGGGACAATGCATTGTAACATTTCTTACAGGGACTATACCATCCTTATCCACCTTCCCATTGGGAACTGCTATTGTACGGACAGGATAAGTACCCACTGGTTCACTACCTTCAGGATTAATCACTGGAATTGCTGCTTCAGTACTTTGGATATTTTCCCTCCTAGTGGTCACTCCACTACTCTCACCTATCTCAGCCACTGCCCCCTTTCCATACTTACGCTGAACCTCTAGCATGTTAACAGCATTGGCAATGGCTGAAAGTACAGTGGGTTCATCCTCTTCTTCAGAAATACTTGCTTTAAACTGACTTAAAACAGGATATAACTAATCAATTTCTTTTTTATCGCTTTTAATAACGGCTGTACTTACGCCCCCTACCGCATAGGGCGGCGGGGGGCGCGCTTGCGATAAGTTCTCCACGCCTCTCAATGGCTACTTCTGCTGTGCGCGCGCTTTTCGCCACACCTACTTCCACTGTGCACTCGCTTCTCTGCCACGTGTTGCCTTCCATTTGCCACAATTTCAAACAATCATCATGTTTCTCGTTTTTGTTGATTTGATCAACCTCACTTTATCTCTAACATTATTTAGTACCTCTGAATTAAAACTCTCTATTGTTGGGAAAGGCCTAACACACTCTTTGGTCATCATGACCCTCTTGTCGCAATACGCCGTTGCGTATGCACCATACTTCTTAAACATAAGGTACCTCGCTGAACCCAGTGGTCCTTCCTTAGGCAGCACAACATCAACCCATTGTGAAAACAACCTATTTCTCAACGCTACGCAAAAAGGGCCTTTTTAATTGTTCTCCTTTCAAACAGAGCCTACTAGAGATTTTACCAGCTTTTTTAACTGTTCTCTTTTCAAACAGAGCCTATTTTTGGACGGTTTCACGGGCTACACCCACACACCTCCTAACACAGAAATATCACTATCAACAACAGAAATATCAGCTCCTCGATATCCTGGCTCCCCACAAAATCTGTTGAGTATATTACTGAACTGGTAGCATCAGAGTTTACCCGCCTTACCAGCGTAATTCCTCCCGTAGCTCCACCCAAGTCACAATCACTGTTGCACAATAAACCATGCGGTCCGATCGCACCGCTTAGCGATACTAGCTATTGCTAAACTTTGCGATTACTATTGGGGAGTACGTTTCAAAAACCTTTTTAACTGTTCTCCTTTCAAACAGAGCTTTTGCTGCCAGTATACCTAACCTCGGTTGCCCAGCCCGCCTCGTCAGACGGCAACTGATATCCCTGTCTTTTCAACAGTAAATCAACTTTCACTTCAAAATCAACAAACACATACACCTTAGTTTTCTGCGCAGAAAATAAATTTCCCAACCAATAGTAATATCTTTTCAGAGATTTTACCAAGTGATTATACTATGCATATATAACAAACTATCAAAACGATTGTTTAAATACGTGGCAAATCTACTGGAAGTACACATATGCTAAGCAGGAAGTACACATACGCTAAGCAATGCAATACATTTAAAACGCAAAATGACAATAAAAAGAAACACTTTTCTCTTTTGTCCCTAAGTTCAAGTTAGCGCTCCTAAGATTATGCAAAAACGGACATTCGGTTTCACAACACAGAATGAAAAACAGGTTTTGAACACATTGCGTTCTTACCCGTATATGACACGTCAATCCACCCTTTGTTGTGGAACCGAAATCCGTTGGTAGCGTAACTTCCGCTGCGAGCCCCCAAATTGTTATGCACATTTTGTCGCTATCCAATAACGATTGTCGAATCTCGATTTGTGTTTCCAACGCACAAAGATTTATTATCCAAAAGTAGCAGAATAATTCAAGCAAAATAAAATAAGTACAGACGTTACTTATCGCAGGCGCTCTGGATCCAGTGAACAGTCATTCAGGTCTGAAGTCTGTGGTCAAAGAAGACTGGTCACTAAGCCCAAAGCTCCTGCTTATATGCAGTCAGAAATACAGTAAAACAAAGCAGATGTTGTGGCTTGCTTCTATTGGTCCAGGTTTCAGGAAGGTCCAGTGTGTTGCAGGTCATAGGCCAGTTCAAACCAAAATATTCAAAGGTAGGGGTCATCTCTCCAGGAGATGTGCTCCTACTTTCCCGCCAAGACTCCAGTTTCAACTAGTCTATTAGCATTTTATAGACAGTATCACTCTAAACATTTATTCCCTAACATCAATAACTAGAGTATGCAATGTGCAATCTCTTCAACGAATGAACCGGACAGCTGCTGATGAATAGGGGATTAAAATGATACCAGACATGACACATTTCCTATAACCTGAACCTTATATTTTACTAACATGCATATAACTTATAATATTAAACATAAATACTACTATATTTCAACATAAATAACTATGTGCTGCAACTACAATTAATGTGTACTATTTACAAGTGTGTGTGCGCTTGTAAATGTGAGTAAAAGTGTAAAACCTTGTTATTGCCACATGTTATGGCTATATACGCCCTTCCATGCCGTAGCGTGCTCTACGCATAATTTCAGACAAAGACAATCAAATTTGCTCAATATTGTTACGATTCCTAGTAAACTCAGCAAGCAGCCACGGAAGTATAATACAAATGTCTTTATTCCAGCAAAATATATAAGCAAGGATTCAGTTCCAGGAACATGCAGGTTTTCATAAACAGGTATAACTCCCAACATAAACATGAACAGATGTGGCAGGAAGGTACACAGAAATAACAGGTTCCACAGAATGCTAATATAGTTTGAATGCAGGGATAATAAGGGTGAGTTACCCAATTCCAGGATGCAAAAGTCTTGTCCAGGAAGCAGAGTCCAGGCAAAGAAAATGTCACAAGCAAACTTGCATAGTCCGGTAATCAGGCCAAGGTCTAAGGTAACGAGAGGTCAAGCAGTATCCAGTATTCAGGCAAGGTTCGGGGTCACGAGCAGACAAGCATAAACGGTAAACAGGCCAAGGTCACAACGGGAGATCAAATATCAGCAGAATAAAACTGGAACAGGGGGAACACAAGCAGCAGCCAGGTATACAAGAATGAACTGCACAGAGCACAGCTTTAGGCAGGTATTTAAAGCAGTGCGACAGGTGCAGTTCTAATTAGGCATAATGCAAGGTGATTAACTCCTTCAGGCATGTAGAAAAGTTCAGGAACAGAACAGCAGCACCTCTGGTGGTATAAGGTACTGCTGCTAGATACAAATAACAGGCAGAGTTGTAACAAATATTAATTGAAATCACTTTATTCAATTTGCTGACTTCGACAAGGGTAATGTGAGGCCCTTTTGAAAGTTAGAGGACTGCACCATGTGGCCCCAAAGTGTTTCAGGTTGTCCATCTCTGTATTAGGCACCAAGGGTATAATAGCTGTTTTAATTATCCCAAGCAGAGGCATAAGTAGTAATAAAGAGGCCCCATAGCAACATTTTAAAGAGGACCCAACCAATCTTCACTTTTCCATATAACACCGCTCTGTCAAGGGGAACTAGGGACTATTACAGTCATGGCCAAAAGTTTAGAGAATGACACAAATATTATTTTTCACAAAGTCTGCTGCCTCAGTGTTTATGATGGCAATTTGCATATACTTCAGAATGTCATGGAGTGGTCAGATGAATTGCAATTCATTTCAAAGTCCCTCTCTGCCATGACAATGAACTTTATCCCCAAAACAACCTATAGCTACCAATCAGCTTCTAGTTATCATTTATTTAGTGCATTCTACAAAATGACAGCTAGAATTTGATAGGTTGCCATAGGCAATATCTCCACTTTTTCAAACCCGCAGTTTAGCAAATATACCCCCAGCTGATATTATCAAGGCACTGCACATTCCTTATACAAAGGTCTCATATGATTGTGCCACTGAATGGCAAAAAAACACTGACATTTGAATCTTTAAAATTGAAAGATCGCTTAATATGCCATATTATCTGACACTATCAACACAATTCAGTTCTTTATGTGTTACCAATCTTATTAACTGTGAAACATTATTGTCATCCTATTAATATCATTTATCACGCTTATTTTACATTTAGGTATATACTTATGTTAGTTTGCAGCATGTATTTATATTAGGTAATAGGTTAGACAGAGTATCCTCAATTTTCTATTAAACTGCAAACAAACAGTTATAATCCCAATGCAGATGGGCCCCTTATAAGATTTAAACACACCAGAATCTCATCTTATTGATTGCAGTGTTATAATAATAGAGACTACCTCTGTTTAAGCACACACAGAGCAAATACACCTGGCAGCATATACAATCACAAGTTAACCCGTGCATGATACTCATGCATTCTAGTCAAATCAAGCTACTTAAGGTGTTAAAAAGGTTCTTGTCATGCATTTGGGCCATAGCCCAGGCCTCCTCAGGGGAAGAGCGTTACTTCCCGACGCAAGCGCCCTTTTTTAACGTTGTTTTGTCCACATGTCACCACCTCATCATTTTTCTCCATCACCTTATCCTTCATCTTTATCGCCACATCTATCTAGATGTCTATCCAGACACAGGGATCTCTTTTAGCGGTCCTGAGTATCACACTCCTCTCGCTCTGTCACCCCCGGCAACCGCCAACCACTCCCCACTGTCATCCCCGGCAACCACCAACCACTCCCAACTGTCACCCCCGGCAACCACCAACCACTCCCAACTGTCACTTCTCCTTAAAGAAATATATATATATTTTTTTTAAATCTTTATAAACACTTTTAACAATTAACACATTAAATTAACAAATTAAAAACATCTTAGTATACCAAATTTCAGCCCTTTCTGAGTTTTTTTTCCCACACACACACACTAAGAATTTAGTAGGTCAGTGTATAACTCCGCCCAGCAGGTAGCGCTGCAGCTTGGTTTTTTTTTTTTCACACACACACAGACTAACACACTCCACTAGGCTTATATATATATTAGATTGCCGGCTCCAGACTACAGCTCATAGAGGTTATAATCTGTAACTGTACCTTATTAGTTGACGTAGATTAACTGGGCTATAATTAACATTTTTATGTATGCCTTTGTCACTCTTTTCTTACTTTTCACCTCTTTAATTTTACTTGATATTTCTCTAAAGGACAAAACAGTTTGGAATAAGAATTTTAATGAATTGTAATAAAAACTTAATGAATATATAGTAAGGACCCTTAGAGTGCCTCCACAACAGAATCTTATTTATTCATTATTAATAAATCTATAGCATTCTGGGTGAAGCACCCTCTACACATAAATATAGTGAATACTGAGAGATCATCATCAACCAGAACCATAACTAGAGATTTCAGTGCCCTGGACGAGCTAGACCCCTGGCGCCCATCCCCCAATTTTGGTGGGAGTAAATGCTGTCTCCCAAGGCGCTCACTGCTGGAAGAGAAGTCCTATTGTGGGGGGTGGGGGGTGGGGGGAGAACACGCCTAGCCTTTTACAAGTATTAGATAGCTCGCCAACCCTGTACAACTTTCTCGTACCTGTTCTTGTAGTCTGACCACATATAGCTGATGCTGGCGTCTTATGCTCACTTGCTGCTTGGCCGGATACTGTTAGGGCCCTGTTTGTAAAAAGATAGTTATTGTTCACTACAAGGAAAGTAAAGCAAAGCAAAGCAACTAGTGAACAGTCCAGGCCTCCCTCCTCTAACCAGCCCTAACATTAAATCAAAGTACTCATGTTTAATAATCAGATCTCCTTCGCAAGATTAAATTATTCACATTTAAAACATTTTTTTTTTAAAAAAAATGGCGTATTTCCCATTATACCAGCCCCAACACTAAGTTAATAGCACTCGGATTTCACAAATAGGCCTTTTCCTACCACAACTCTGTCCCACATTCAATTAAAAGAAAAACTCCCCAGTATTAAATTAATAGCCCCCACTGCCACAATCATCCCACAAGTAAATGAATAGGCCCATTAAACTAATAGTCACCACCAATAAATTAAAAGACCCTATTCCTGTTAAATTAATAGACCATAACATATTGAATGAATAGTTACACCAATTATTAACCCCCACTACTATTAAATTAATAGACCCTACCTCTGTTAAATGAATAGCCATAACCAATACATTAATAGTCCATAATCCCATTAAATGAATAGCCTGTGAGGATGGACAGAGAGACTGACATGCTGAGGAGGAGACAGAGGGGAAGTGGAGACCCACATGATAAGGGGGAGAGCAAAAGAAGGAGACATGGGAAGAAACACATGATGAATATTACATACCTAGATAGCTGGATTACAGTCAGGTGTAAAATGCAGGAGAAGTTGGTGGGCTGTCCAGGGGGCCGGGCACTCATAATAAACATGTAGCAGCTTGCTGGGCTGGACTAGCTGGAGTGCTGACCTCGGGGGAGTGAGGCCTCTTTCAGCTTCCTGTTCAGCATGTCACTTAGCACTAAGTGGGCGGGCTGATCGGAGCATCCTGGAGTTCCTTAGTCCATTTTTCCTGTATGGTGGCAATATTAGTTAATGTGAGAAAGACATTGTCGGCATTAACCTTTATTTTGTGATGTATTTTTTCAAAACTGCTGCCGGGAAGCGCTGGTTAATTCAAATTTTAGAAGCTATGAATTCAATAAGGGTAAATATTTCTGGGGAGACATACGGCCTTGACACATAACATTATTTATGTTAACGGACAAAGAAGAATGGATATTTGCTATGACTGATGCTAAGGGATTGTTGTATAGGGCCTTTATCCCATTTAGGAATTCATCCCGAAACCCAAAGTTTAATAGAGTCCGCATTATAAAGGGCCAGTAGACATAATCAAATGCTTTCAACATTATGCTAACGACATAAGTAGCAATGGGCATGTTTCGCTATGTGGATAAGGTCTATGATATGTCTAGTATTATCTGAGGTCTGGGGGCCAGGAACAAAACCACCATGATCAGGGCTAAGGAGAGAGGGCAGTATCTAATTTAATCTGGTAGCCAAGAGCTTTAAGTCAACATTTAGTAAAGAAAAAGGGATGGCAGCTGCCACAGGAATTAGAGTCTCTACTTGGTTTAGAGATGAACACAATTTTGGCCTAGGATGTGGACTAATCAAATGCAATTCTAATATGGAGTTAAAGAGAGGAGTTAACCTAGGAGTGAGGAGATATTCTACAATACTGTCTTGTGACACCATTGGTCCTGGGGCCAAGGAAGCGTTAAGGATAAATATGGCTTGGGAGATTTTCTCCTCCTTAATAGGGGAATATAACCAAGTGATATATTTTTGAAAGACATTTGTTAAAACTCGAAAATTGTGCAAGGGTCAAGTATTTAGTATCTCTTATTTATCTTGCTAAAATTTATTATGTTTCTAGTTTGCTTGATTCTAAGGGGTATATTTACTAAACTGTGGGTTTGAAAAAGTGGAGATGTTGCCTATAGCAACCAATCAGATTCTAGCTGTCATTTTGAAGAATGTACTAAATAAATGAAAGCTAGAATCTGATTGGTTGCTATAGGCAACATCTCCACTTTAGTAAATCTAGCCCTAAATTTTCTTACGAGAAGAGTAAACTATGTCATCTGCAGTGTCGGACTGGGGCATGAAGGGCCCACCAGGGGAATGCAGTGATAGGGGCCCACTACGTTGGGGTGTGGCCAACTGTAAGACTGGGTGTGGCCAGTCAAGGGGGTGTGGTCAGCCCAAGGAGGACAACTTATAGCACTATAGTGTGGTCCTTAAAGGACAAAGTGGACATTGCAAAAGTTTCACATATATCATGTACACAAAACTATAGACAAATTATGTATCAATCAATAAATAACCTTTATTTATAGTAATAAACACATGTATGAATACAAAAATATAAATTAGAACTAGAAAATTTGAAAATTAAAACAAACAACTATTTAGTGTAACACTGAGAACATCTGACACAACAATGCAAAAAATATAAATAACATTCCTTAATATTCCAAAACCACACAGTAGTAATTTTCAAATCACTTAACGTAAACATGTTTATAATCTGCTTATCACAGACAGTGCAAAATACCCGCATATATAACCTCCTTCATTTTTTGGCGTGGTATTGTTAAAGTTTAAGACTTAAAATGTTAACACAACAACTATTTAGTGTAACACTGAGAACATCTGACACAACAATGCAAAAAAATATAAATAACATTCCTTAATATTCCAACACCACACAGTAGTGATTTTCAAATCACTTAACGTAAACATGTTTATAATCTGCTCATCACAGACAGTGCAATATACCCGCATATATAACCTCTTTCATTTTTTTGGATTGGTATTGAAGAAGCATTATCGTTAACAGCAATTAAGCTGTTACAGAAGCAATCTTTGTAGAAGAGAAGATGAATGTGCAAATGTATCAATTATATCATCAAATAGGAAATTTCCAACAATATCACTTTCTATATTAAGAAGCAGAAATGATTCTAACAATTCTTGGCCAATCATTGATCTCAATCTATTTTTTACAATTTTAAGCTTTGAAAAAACTCTTTCGCAAGATACCTGAGTACAAGCTAATGTAAGAAGAGTTTTGTACACAGCAAACAGATTGGTATATGCAGCAGAGTGTAAATTGTGATCATATAGGAGCCGGTAACAACAGGTCAGGCAGTTTTCACAGGCTTTCATTTTTATATGTCTGGACATTGTTTCTTCAAAGTTTGTTTCTTCTACACTAACACTTGTGCTGGGAAGAGAATATGGCTTTTTAAGCACAGAATAATTCTGCACAAAATTTAGAAGCTCTGCTTTAAGCTTGACAATGTCTACCTCAGCCAAATCTGCAACAGTTCTCAGAGCCTCTGTTGGTATCTCACACTGATCATTCATCATTTGGTTAAACTGCCTTGGGTCAAAGTAGGTTAAATTCTGAATGAGGCTTTCATTTTTTTTAAAACCTTCTGCCAATACTCTCTACTGCTTGATCAAGTACAACATAGTATGTCTGTACTTTGAAAGCTTCTAGAGAGTCTTCAATTGGCTCATCCTGAGCTAACTCACCTGCCATCTTTTTTTTCCTTGCTGTTCTTTTTTCGGGTAGACTTTTTTGTACTTCAGCAGTTACAGAATGCTCTTCAAGCGAACTTTCAACTTTGTCAATAAATGAATTCACTAATTCAATTAATTTCGAAAATGAAGGTCTAAGCTTCTGAAGCAGACCCTTGGCAATATCAACCATTCGCCATGCCTGTAATATGTCCAAGCCAGCAGTCTGCAGATAATCAGAAACTGGAGTTGCAATTTCAAAGATCTGCATGAACATAAATGATACAAGTAGTGTTTCGTATCTTGTCCAGGCATGGAGTAAGTACTTTGCCTCACTAAAGATTTTACTGTCAAACTGTGGTGACACTGAAATATACTCCAGGCAATAAAGCAAGGTGCTGTACAATTCATTGGATTGTTCAGAAACTGATCCAAAAATTGTACTTAATGCCCTTGGTTTGCTCCACCAGCGCGTATCACCAATTTTCTTTAGTCGTGATAGTTTTTCCTGCCCTTGACGCTGTTTGGAGACATGTTCTGCCCACACAGATGATCTCTTGTAAGACTCTGAAAAAAAACATGCTGTTTTCTCTAAAAGCCCAAATAATGACTTTACTGGAGTAACACACTGTGTGATATCTACAATGACCAAATTGAGAATATGAGCATAACACCAAGTGTACACTGAATTACAGGACTCTTTTCTTATGTAGGCCTGTACTCCACTGTAGTGCCCACTCATGTTTGCAGCACCATCAAAAGAGTAACCAATAATGTTACTTATGCTCAGAGAGAACATTTCCAGTCGCTCCTTCAGAAGTGAAAACAGAGCTTCCCCAGTAGTGCTTCTGACATCAACAAGACTGAAGAGTCTTTCAAAAACCATGCTGTCTTTGGTATACCTTAAAATGATGCTACATTGTTCCACAACACCAATATCCTGTGTACTGTCCATTTCTACACTAAATTTCACAGCATCTTTCACCTCCTGGCTTATTTTCTGTTTTACCATATTTCCCATTATTATTCTCAGCTTGTTAACAGTTGTTTTGCTTAAAAATGTCACTATTCCACCCCTTCCTTTACTCTTCTGATGGTGTCTTTTCCTGGCCTCACTTTTTTCTACTGCTTGCTCTATGTGTTTTTGCAGTACACCATCAAATTTACTCAGAAGCAGAACTAACCCCAGAAAGTTACCGTGGTTGAGGTCACTATTGAGTAAAGTATGAGCAGCCTCATCCTGCCCTCTGTAAGCAAGCGCTTGCTTTGCAATGTAGAGTATGATAGCAATAAGGCGACTAATTACCATGTGATTGTGCTGCACTTCTTCTCTATGTTTGTTTACTAAATTTACATTGATTAAAGTTTCTATATCACTTTTCCTTTCTGCATGCAAATATGCACTGACAGCTACTTGATGTTGGCTAGATTCTTCATGTTCCCTTACTCTGTCATACACATGGTGTTTATTAACTTGCCATCCAAAAATAGAATTACTTTTACGATTGCTACAAAATGCCATACAAGTTGAACAAAATATTTTTTGACTTTCAACACAGTAAGAAAGCCATTTCCTCTGAATGGCACTTCCACCGGGTACCGGTCGAAAGTAGACTTTATGAGCTTGAAAAGGCAAAGCATGAGTAGCATCTGAAGGTGGCTGCACAGGGTGAGCTTTCATAAAATGTAATTTTGCTGAAATACTGCATAATGCTTCTGGTGCAACAAAAACATTACATTTTTCCGATACAGATGGAATAGGTGAAAACAAGATCCCACTTTCTGCAGAACTGTCCGTATCTTGACCATGGGTCTCGGTGAGGCCGAGCCCACAAATGTTTTCACCTGAGCCTTCCGGTTCACTTAATACAACGGACGGACCTTCGGCTGCACTTTTCAAGCTCATAAAGTCTACTTTCGACCAGGCTCTTTTGTGACGCTTGCAATCTCTTTGCTGAGCCACTAATATATTTCTTCTTTTTAGGCACTTTCGCTTGCCTTTTGTCTTCTGAAACTGCACTTCTTTTGGAAGACATTTTGTAGTGCCTAGCAATAACACAAACAATATTTTTGACATCAGTGATGCCCACTGAACATTGCTTGATGCCCTGACTGCAGATAGTTCAAACTCTGTTTCCCTCAATTATGCATAACAATTTCTTGGATCTCATCCTTTATCATGCTGTCCTACAATCTCTTCATTATAAACAACCTCATATATAATGATGCCAACATGGTAACATAGCACAATTACCAAGATCTCAATATAATTATGCCATCCTATATAGCCAAGATTGACACATACACAGTATTATAAAGACAAGCCTATCTTACTTCATTATCATGCCACCCTAGCAAGACAAAATAAGGGCATGCCACCGCAATATAATCATGCCATCCTACTTCATTAGAATCATGCAAGCCTATGTCAACCATATACATGCCATCCTACTTCGTTATAATCATGCCATGTCCTCCAACCTGCCATACCCTCAAAATCTACTAATTATATGCAATGATCACATAATTAGCAACATTATATAATCTCATCATCATGATATTCCATAAACAAAGCCGTTTTCATCATGTCATGCAAATTTAGTATACAGTTTCACAGTGTCTGGATACAATATTTAGAAACATTAAAAAAATTAGTATAGAGAAATGTTTTCCAACCTGTAAATAATGAGTATCTTCTTTAGCTTGGATTGATCCTGGATTCTCAATGTGGGTGCAGCTCAAATCAAGATTGGTCAGGTTTTTCTCATTATCTTCCACTTTTCAAATGGGGCCCAGTGTGTTTTCTGTATTGTAATATACACAAACATTTTAGCACAAATGCTTTAGCCTCAGGGGCCAGGGCTCTCCCCATTTCCCTCTTTCATCATATATATATATATATATATATATATATATATATATATATATATATATATATTATGCATCACATATTACATAGTTTGTTTACAATGGCCCCCCATTTCCCTCAGCATAGGGCTTATGTGCTGATTTTTTTGGGCAGCAAAAAATAAAAACGCCTGTCTGAATGGGAGCTCAGTGGTTGATATAGGCATCATATATTACATAGTTTGTTTACAAGGGCCACCCATTCCCTCAGCATAGGGCTTATGTGCTGATTTTTTTTTTGCCAACAAAAAATAAAAAAGGCTGGCTGGATAGGAGCTCAGTGGTTTATATAAGCATCATATATTACATAGTTTGTTTACAAGGGCCCCCTATTTGGGGGAATTGGGGTGCCAAAGGGTATTTGGGATGACTGCAGGGTTTAAGTGACATGTGATTTTTTGGGGGGATTGAACATGTACTGAACATTAGAGGGCTGCACGTGGGGCTCATGAATGGTATGAATGGCCTCCTGCTGAGTAACAACACTTTCTGACCTGTCCCCTTCTTGTGTCACTTACCTGGGTATTTTCAGTGCTCCAGGTGTGATTTATGTATGGTGAGGAGAAATTTTGATTTTCTATCTAGATCTTCTATTGCATCTATAGATTTTTACCGGGTGCACCTGCAATGCTAATGGATTTCCCTCAGATTGTTACTTTGTGGACTACACATACAGTAGAAACAGGTAGCTCATTGGAGGAGTTTAAAGTTCAAAATATTCTTTTATTGTTGTTTTGATTTCAGTAATAATGGAGGTGAGAGTTGTGTATACGCTGATATACTTGTCAAGAAACAGGTGGTGTGTTCATTATCAAGAATGGTATGTACAGCTGTGTGATCTGTCCAGGCGATAGGGAATACAACAGATTTTGTAGTTCATTGGTAGATGTTTGCACCTACAAAAAAATGTTAATGTGTGAGTAGGTTTAGTGCATGGGAAAGTAACAGATGAGCATTTATCTGTAGAGTTCTTGAGTTATCAGATGCTGTAAACATTATGTGATTTAGTAGTAAAGAAAGATGTGATGTCAAGATAAAGGGATGGATCTACAATCACATAAAGTTGCCCAGTATTAAATGACCCTGGGCAATTAGAGAGGTTTTCTGAAACAGGTTCATCCAGTTTATTATATTTTGGGCATTTGAAGAGACCATTGTGAGGGTTAAGGAACATTTAAATACCTGCAGTGGAAGATGGGGTGCATTAACAACATATAAAAAGGAACTGTATAGGGTGCACAGCAGGGGCAGGCTGGGCTGGGGGCAGGGGGACATCTTCCCACCAGGCAGGTCCCATAGTGGGCTACCTAGGGTTGGCTCACTGGGTCAATTGCAATTTTTTTTCCTTTAAAATCTTCCTAATAGGCTGCTGAGTTGGGTCTTGCCTTCTGGGCTAAAATTTACCAGCCCTCCCCTGGTGCACAGCATTAGCATATTTGCATTAGGAAGGAGCAGGGGCGGATCTAGAAAAGTATCCTACCCCGGGCGATTTTTGACTTCAAGGCTGCCGGCGGCTGCACACTATGTGCAGGTCCGCTCGGCAGTGACAATGTGCTGCCCGGCTGCTCTGATTGTGTTTTAAACACAATCAGAGCAGCCGGGCAGCACACTGTCACTGCCGAACGGACCTGCACATAGTGTGCAGCCGCCGGCAGCAAGCCCCCCCCCCCCTGGATCCGCCACTGGGAAGGAGCCCTCTGTAGAGGGGAGTGAGTTGGGCACCTACATTCAAATAAAAAAGTGTGACAGGATGGTTGGATATGGTAGAAGTGGGGTGTGATTGATGGATACCGAGAGATGTGCAATTATGATCCAGATTGTGTGCCAGATTAGCTATGATCAAGTATGTTTTGTGGTTGAGATATTTAGATAATGTAAAAAAGATGTGCAACTGTGCAAAATGGAATGTACTGTGCTAAGGTTTTTGTACAGCAGAAATAACAACCACAACATAGTAGGAACTATATGTTGCAGGATATTCCACAATGTTACATTTCTGAACAATATTTTTAATAGCAGATGAAACAATGTTTCAAGATAATGCAGACTTGCTCTCTTTATTTTTTTCAGTGTAATTCATGTATAAACTCTAACATGAAAATATAAATTCTCTGTATAAATGGCAGATTCTTACATAGCATGCCATAGCAAGTAAAATTGACATGATATGTCTCAAAATGTGAGCTTTTTTACCAATACAAAATCCCTTTTCTATCCTGTCATATACACAGATGGATTTAGCTGTTTATGATGGGGTGGGAACTTTGTACTAATAATTCAATTTGTTATACTTTAATTTTATTTATCTGTGGATGCAGTTGTTGATGTTATGCCATGGTAGAAGTAACGCAAAGTAATTAGTAGTGGGCACATTGGACAAATTTAGTTAAAGGCTAATTTAGTTTTTTTATTTAGTTTTGTGTTTCCAGAGATTGTCTATAGGTCTAGGTCCCCATCAACTAGGAATGTTTAGCTCCAGGTCTAGCTACTGCTGACGTCTTCCTTCCTGGTCTTATGATGAACTTGTTGAGTGAAGATTTACATTGTACCAATTGCTGGTTCCAGCTAATCCAATGAAGATCTACTGGATTAATAAATTATATGAAGCAATGCCATTGAAAGGACAGGGGAATCAGCCATAAGCTTAAGACTATGGTGGTCTAGAGTACATTTTGCCTGCAAGAGACTCTATCAAAGGATAGATTATGCCTTACCTGGTCGTGAAGGAGAATAATGTGTGGACCTCCATCGAAGGGAAGGTTAACCTGCCTAGCTCATGAAGTTTGAAGAGGTTGCTGTCAAAGTCCTCCTTTTAAATCTCTAAATGAGTGACATGTCATCCATTCAATGTCTTGAGTTCCCCTGAAATGTTAATACTCTAGGCGACCACCTTAGTTTACCTAATGGCAATGCTGCCCATGCTTACAATTATAGATGGCAACTTTTAAAAATGACTGGGGTACTCTCATTACTCATCCATATGACTGAGACATGTCATGCATAGAAATGGTTAGTGGCAGTGGCAGCACAAATATTGGGGTTGCTCAAGCGCCCACAGAGCTAGATTCAATGCTTACAATATAATAGTTTAAACATTTTTACTTATACAAAAATAATAAAAAAAAATAAAAGACATTGAAACAAAACAGTAGGCTATTTATGACAATGTGATCAGCCGTAAACCCAGAGAATGGCCATTGCATCAATCCACATTATTTATCAAGGGGCTAACACAGGATAAATCAGAGATTTGTCCTCTATTTACGCTGTTTAAAGCAGTCTCCATAAACCTTTATGGAGACTGCGAACCAACTCAATTTAACAGGTTAACTTTTGTTGCTCGTCTTTAAAAACTAATGTAAAAGTATCAGCAACCAGAGGAAAAACATATTAACTCTTCCTCATTCCTGCTTGCACCTTTCCTGCTTCTATTGGTACCACTTCACAGCAGGGTGCAGTAGGTTAAGCAGAAAAAAATGCAGCTTAAAAATAAAGCAAAAAAACTTTGAAGGTTGAAGGGGTTAAATGTCTTCTCAGATTAGAGGATTCTCTGGACCCCTCCTCTGTCTCATCTCTGCTTGTTCTCCTGGCATCTTATCTGCAATGCAATTAGTTATTGTGGCCACCTGAGCCCAGCACTCAGGCATTTTCCCCTCTTCCTCTGCCTCCTACACTAATCTAATGCCCTGTCAGATGGAGGAGTGCACACAGCAGCCTTCTGCAGGTATGTGGGAGAGGGGCTTTGCAGGGCAGACAGTCTTTAGCTGTCATTGTCCCAACAAGAGAAGTTTGCTAAATACTGGATAAAACATATTTTTCAACACTGCAATGAGCAGCAACAAAAATAAGTTTTCTCCCAAACAGGGGGACGTAATGATAAATAGAACCCAAAGAGTGGTGAAGAATTTACTCAGTTACAAATTAACTGTTTGACTGTCTTTTTATTAGAAATTCCTGCCTTCAGTATTTTTCCTCCACTGCAGCTTAGGTGAAACATCCTCATCTTTTGAAAGCTTTCCAAAAATTCTATATAATAACACAAGTTAATAAAATGAGATTGCGTTTGTTAGGATACCAATGGCAACCTAGGTATTTATAAGGACTGGGATTTGTAGAGGTGACGTCACTCAGCTGTCCTCGTATTGGGGACAACGTCGTTGTATTGTAATTTGAGCAATTAGTGGGGTTGGCTTATGGTAATTGTGGGTATGGCTACTGAAAAAGCAGAGGGAGGAGAAAGCTGTGACCATGAGATCACGGGCATCATCTGCCTCCCAGGCAGGCCTTCTTGAGAGAGGCCTTACTCACTCTTTATTTCTTCCTCTTGCGTCTCTTTAATTCCTGCCAGACAAGAAGGGGATATCCAGTTCTCTGGCATCCGCAGATATTCATATAACCAGCGTGATACAGAGAACAAAAAGTCTCAGAGAAAATGCAGGTAAGCTATATAAGAGACCATTAGTTGTATCTCTCCATCTACATAGCTATCAGTCTATCACCTAACTAGCGATCATTCTATCAATCAACCAAGTCTATAAACGACACAAAGTTAGGGTGACTATAAAAATGGATTATTAGATACAGTGTATCAACATATATCTTTTATTTGTAATACATAGATATAAAGACCAGTACATACACCAATATGATTATTCTGGAGAAACTATTATTTTTATCGCTACTCATTGCAGTGATGACAAATATGTTTTCTCCTGTATCTTGGCTTTCTGGGATAGTGGCAGCTAAAAGTGCCTGTCACTGCGAAGTCTTTCTCCTGCATACCTGCAGAAGGCTGCTGCCATCCGTCTGACAGGGCATGAGATCAGTGTGGGAGGCAGAGGAAAAGGGAGACGTGCCTGACTCAGGTGACCCCAATACCTACCGATAAGATGCTGGACAACGAGCAGAGATAAGAGAGAGGAGAGGTGGGGGGAATCCTCTAATCTGAGCAGCGATTGTAACTCCTTCAGCCTTTAAAGTCCATCTGCTTTTTATTGCAAGCAGAATTTTTTCTGCTTAACGTTGTGCACCCTGCAGTGACAGGGTTAAAGGAGCGATCAGTGACTACAGGAAGGAGAGGAGGAGTAAGCAGCAACCAGGAAGAGGTAAGATGCTTCTCCTCTGTTGGTGCTGAAAGCTATACTCTTGCATTGCTAATGCCATCCTCAGATGACGTTAGTTTTTAAGGACAAGACACAAAAAGTTATCCTTTTTGTTGCTTGTTAAATTGAGTTTATTCGCAGTATCCACACAGGTTTATGGAGACTGCGTTAACCGCGTACAGTAGGCAGAAGAAATCTCTGATAGGGCTGGATTTTGGTAGCATATTGGAACACATATCTTTGCATTTTATTTGGATTATATAATCAAAACAAGCAGTAGTATAAGGGAAATTGCATTTAACCACGGGTCTGTCCTTTATCATTTTCTTTAATTAGACCTTTAATGTTTATAGGGATACATAATTTGTATAGTTTAATACAGTTATTAAAAATGTGCTCTATTTACATGGCCCTAATAAAGTGTGTGAGCACGAGGGTAGATATTTGTGTCTTAAACTATAAAATTATATACAAATAAGTTAATGATGTAAAATACATGCAATATTTTCAAAATTAACACTTTTAGTTACTACTATATATTACAGTGCCATAATGTTGCCAGTTTCACAAAAGCTGTATAACAATCGATTTCCAAGCAATTTACATTTTAGCATGTATGGCTGGATACTTGTTTCACTAGGCAAGAAAAACATATATAAAACATCCATACATTTTAAAATATCTGTTGTTCACTAATCATTTAAAACATTAGCTCAATTTTTGATTGTGTGAAAAGGGTGAAATTACTTTTCTTTTGTTACAAACTATTGTTGTAATTTTTTCTTAGCTGCCAATAGGGTACTGTAGATAAATGAAGATGTTTTGGTGACATTATATATGAATTTTCCTTACTAGGGAAGAACAAGTACAGAGGAGTTTCTTCCTCTCCTCTGCAATAAAACATTGGGAATTACTAACCAATTGAAGTGATCTATTGCTTATACATACTTCCCATGTGTCCTGATTTAGGATGGTCAGTCCCGATTTGAGGACTCTGTCCCTTTGTTCCAACTGCTGGCATCTTTGAGAAAGAACCCACGGGTTTGAAAAGTTACAGTTTATATCCCATTCATTGCTGCTCTGCATAGCGGGCAATAATGAACTGGTGCAGCGCACTTCTGCCACTGGCAATGTTTTGAGGAAAGGGGTGGGGGCTTCAGAAGTGCTAGAAAGGCCCCTGGGGTTAGCCATGCGCCCACTGTGATATGGCCATGCCCTCATCATTAATGGACTCTGCCCCCCTTCACAGTCTGTCCCGATTCGAGGGGCTGCATATTTGATGCGTTTATGTTGTTATTATTAGTAGTAGTATTTTATTTAATTATAATTCATGTATTTATTTATGAAGTTCTAGTATTTTTAACTGCATTGCACATCGAGAAGATTGTTTCACAAACAATGACATGAAGATAAAAGGGACAATCCCCACATGAGCCTACAATCTTGGATTATTCTTAGATTCCTAGATTCTAAGATATTAGTTCCTTATACCTACTTAAAAACACAAGCACCAGTGAAACCACATGTCACATGCATGTGATTCTTAACTGCATTTTACTCGTGTTTAGGGGTGATCATTTGAGGTCACCTTGCCTTCCCCAATGAGTTCACAAGCGGTAAACGCAAGTGAATGGAGCAGGCAGCATTTGGAAAAACGCAATGCTGTCACAAGGCTTACGAAGGCTAGTAGTATTGCAAGTAGATATGGAGTCATTGGAAACAATAGTTTCCATTTTTACTCATTTACATGCATTGTTGAAAAGGTCTAACTTAGAATCTTTGTGTTTGTTTTGTATCTTTGCTTAAAAATGGTAACAGTCAGTTCAATGAAGAGTAACATGTCATTTTTTACTCAAACAGTTGGAGCTTCTAAAACACTTTTATCAGTTCACAAGAAGGGGGGAGTAGAGGAATGTATACTTTACAACAGGTACTGCTCAGCATATGGTATGCATTTTATATTTATCTCCAGGTATGAATAAGTGTCTTATAATTAACACTAAATGGATAGGCTTTTGTCACAAGCTGCGGCACTATCCTCAACGCCTCGGGTATACTCAGACCTCTTCTGTGTACCTGCTGTTTTCCTGGCAGCCGGTACATCATTTTCGGCCACCGTGTCCCGACCGTTGCCAGGGTGACCAGGATGCACTCCTCGCTGCATCATGGCAATTAGCTGACAGCCGGGGTGCCTAGTCATGATTAATTATGTGCCTCCTTTGTACCTGAAGGGGGTCTGTGCCTTCCCCCCTTCTGATTGGTCCTTATCAGTATTTAAGGCAGGTGGGGGATTAGCCTTCCTGCCGGTTATAACATTTGAGTCCCAGCATTTGCTGGCCAGCTCTCTGTTCCTGTTGATACTCTGTATGCCTTGATTGATAACTGTTGTCACCTTTGACTTGTTTCCTGGACCCTGCTTGTTTGCCAATTGCCGCTGACCTCTGGCTCTAATCTTGGAATATCCTTTTGCCTGTTTATGACTCTCCTGCTTGCTTCTGACCCTTGACCTTTGCCCTGACCCTGGTTAGCTGTTTGCTGTGTTGCCTGACTCTCTGCCTGCTACCGGTTACTGTACATCAGCTTTAACTACCACCTGTTCTAAAAGCTTAGGTCAATGATTGGTAAGTTGTAACAGCTTTGTATACAAGGCACCAGTTAGGGCTCTGAATATTTTACTTGGCATCATATATGGCTTAGAATACTTATCACAGATATTCACCTGTCATTACCTCCTAACCATGCTCGCCTCCCAGACTTCTGCCATGCTGCCCCCATTCTTTGGAACTCCCTGCCCCATCTCACTCAACTTTCCCCCAACCTTCAATCCTTCAAACGCTCACTCAGATCTCATCTGTTCAAGCTTGCCTATCCTACCACCACCTGACCATCTTATCACCTCCTCTTCCTTCACCTGCCGTCTCCATTTTCTCCCAGTTGGTCCTACTGTCTCTCACCACCCCTCCCTCTAGAATGTAAGGTCTCATGGCCGGGTCCTCTCTACCTATTGTTCCACGTCTGTCTACTGTCTGATTCCCTTGTACTTCCTGTCACGTCTTTTGCTGCACTCTGTGTGAGTCCCAATAGCATTACTCACACTCATCTGTGCTATTTATGTGTATTACCTCATCTATTTGTTACTCTGTACCCTGCGCTATTGAGCCTGTGGCACTTTATAAATAAATAATAATAATAATAATAATAATAATAATAGGGCTCAGTTTTATGCTTGACACTGGACATGGCTCACAGTCTGATACCTAGCACTAGACATGACTTACCAACTCTGGCTCAGCCTTTGATATTTTTTACCATAAGTGGCTGTGCTTTGTATTACGGCTACTTGTGCTTTTACAGCCACCAGAATATTAGCTTCCAGAATTGTCTCTGGTGTTAGTGTATACTTTGCAGACTGTTTTTATTTATATAATCTTGATATTATAGAAGTGTTTGCTTTGTATACTGACCCAAGTGTGGTCTGACTGCATAATTGTATACTGTTCATTTGAGAATATCATTGTGTATTAACTACTTAAGTCCACAATGTAAATTATTTTACTAATCCCTGCAATCAATACTCCAATATGTCCTATATAGTGACACACCTAGACTGACTTGTAGTCCTACATGTGGTTAGTCAATACACCTCTCCTTCCATTCAACCCCCATTCCCCTCTCACCCTCCCCTTCACAATTTTAGGATACACTTTAAAATCTAAAATTATATGCTGATAATGTTTTGCCTTTTTGTATAATTTCTGATTATTTATCTTTGTATTGCTATTATATTGTTGAACATTTGTACAACTTGTCATTTTGACATAAATAAAATGTGTATTTTTTTATTTATTTATTTGTTTTGAAAAAAAAGATCAGGTATGAGTAATGGAGGTAAAATACATTGTTACTTGTTACCCAGACTTTCCATAAATAATATCTTAAAATATATAGAAACATTGTTGCACTTTCATTTCTATCACTTTATAAGTTGTAATAACCCTTCTTTGAGGAACAGGATTTATATAGGCCCTATAATGTTTGTTATTTACTGTATCTAGTATTTGTGGCATATGTATATATAACCAATGAAAGACAGCACTCACAGGTTTTCAGTACAAGGTATTCCATATTTGAAGTTGTGTTTCATGCTAGCAACATGATTTGGAAAGGAAAGCTTTCAGTACTCTGAATGGTGTTACTATTTGCCATTAGATGGTTATTACTAGGGAGGTAAAGGATATTATATATGTCTCATCATTTAAAGCAGACAGAAAATAATAACACAAGAACTGATATTGGTATTGCACAGGGCTCTCTCCTGTCAGTTGTAGAGCCGCTATCAGCCTATTTCTGGCTGATATTATTCAGTTACATTCCTGCTCTGAAGACGCAGCACAGTGGCACAGTGGTCAGCATTGCCAGGTCATGGGTTTGATTCCGAACAGGGCCTGAGATCTATATTTGTGTGTTCTCTGTGTGTTTGTGTGGTTGTGCATCCGGTTTCCTCCCACATGGAAATTTGGTATAGTATGGAAATTTAGAAGTGACCCTATGAAAAATATAATGAGAATGTAAGTGATATTTGATAGTTTTATAATGAAGCCTGGCGGAGAAGTGGCGGTACCACTTTATACACTTCCACTTCCACCACTGATTCTAATGAAATCAAGTCTAATATGAATGTATGTGTGTGTCCATGTGGTAGGGAATATAGATTGTATGCTCCAGTGGGGCAGGGACTGATGTAAATGATTAAACATTCTATGTGAAGCACTGCAGATTATGTAGGCATTATATAAATAACTGTTAATAATATGGCTGGTGGAATTTAGAACAGGAAGTTATCAGAGAATGACACAGGCTGATTGCTGTAGTGGCTCCACCCAGGCAGCAAGGGTCAGTGACTAGTATATATTGCTTTTTTCTTCTTCCATCAGGTTATTGCACAATTTGCTATAGTTGATACCAGGTATAGCGCAGTGTATTATTGTTAGCATCAGATAATGCTGATCTTTCTATATTTGGTGTTGCATATATCACACTTCTCGGTAGTTGTTACCGGATATCAGTCATTTTTTTTATAATTGCTGCCAGAGTTGTCTCTCTTTTCTATAGTTGGCACCAGTTATGGTTGAGCATATTATTCTTTGCAGTATATATGGCTGAACATATTATTTTTCCACAATATATTGTTTGTTGGTACGTGTAAATATACTTTATTTTGCTTCTTGCTGTGTTAAATACAGTTGCATAAATAACATATATATTTTCAAGTTTTGTTTTTTTTAACTATTTATTTTGAAAAATAGCAATCATGTACAGATAAGAATCAACAATTAGTACATTTGCAGGGCAGGAAACAAAAGCAGAGAACAGTACATGTCATGGGCATATGTCAATGAAACTGAAAATATTCGAGTAGTAAATATATAAAATAGCCAGAGGTTATCAATAAACAGACCAGTAATTATACAATTGTTATCCAGAATACTCAAGAAACTATAACATTTTATAACAATATAATGTGGGGGGGGGGGGCACTGGTCGCCACCGAGACTGAAAGAAAAAGAGAACACACTTCCCTTTATCCACACAATTCCCTACCCCTATCTCTCCCATTTTAAGAAGAGAAACAAATAAATAGAAGAGGGGCAAGAAGAAAAAAAAAGTTTCAGAGGAGATTACTACTTAGATTCTCTGGGAAGGGAAACAGCATCAAGAGTCAAGAGTCAGGTAACCTATGAATATAGGGAGTCTATTTAGGAGGAAGGGGTTGGTGCAAGAGGTATGGGGTTATAAGTAAAGGCAAGGAGCCCAAATCTGGTGGAATTAATCATCCTTATCATGCAGGTGGTATGTAATCTGTTCCATCCCGGCAATAAACCAGATATAGGATCGCAGGGCCGCCATAGTGGGGGGTTCAACCTGTTTCCAAGACTTAGCTACTAGGCAACGCGCAGCAGCCAGGACATGGGAGGCCAATTTCGCAGACTGTCTATCATCATCAGTCAAAGGGTAACAGAGGAGAAAAGACCACGGATCTTTCCGGACAGGGCATGGAAGGAGGGAGGAGAGGAGGGCTCTAACTCGATCCCAAAAGGAGGATATTTTAGGGCAGGACCACCAAATATGAAAAAAGGAACCCATCTGGCCACAACCCCGCCAACATAATGGAGAACTAGAGGGGAACATTTTAGTGAGTTTGTCAGGTGTATAATACCACCTATAGTATACTTTATATGCGTTCTCCTTCACCAACGTTGAAATAGAGCTGGTGGCGACTTGATCCCTTATGATTTCCCAATAATCCTCCTCTGGGGGGGGCCAGATCTCTCTCCCATTCCCTCTCATGCCTACCGCCCGGAGGTAAAAGTACATTGAGAATTAAGCTGTAGGTAGAGGAGATCGTGCCCCTACCCAAGGGTGAGGAGAGAAATAGGGATTCAAAGGGAGACCTAAGAGGGGGGAGAGGAGCCCCCCGAGGAGAGAGCCAACAAAGTGTCGTAACTGGAAATACTCGTAGAATTTAGGATGGAGACTTGGATATTTAGAGCGTAGATCATCCCAGGAGATAAAGGCCCCCTGAAATAATAGGTCTCCGACAAATCGAACTCCCGCAGTGACCCAAGGACTATAGAAGGCAGAGGAGAGCCCTGGAGGAAAGGCAGGGTTACCCCAAAGAGGTAGGACAGTAAGAGAGGACACCGGTATCTTGAGATGGGGTCGGCAGGTCTCCCATATTGCAGCTGAGAATAATAGGGTAGGGCATTGGGAGGTGAGGGGAGATCTAGTCTGTTTTGAGAGACCCCATATACAGGACAAAATTGGAAAATTAAGATAAGCGGATTCGATGTCAACCCCCGACAGTGCCGCGGGGGGGGGGGGGGGGCAAAGGAGGCTACGATCTGGCTCAGATGAGCCACCCAATAGTAAATTTTCAAATCCGGGAAACCCCTACCACCACCTCTGGTGGGTCTCTTTAAGAGAGCCATCTTAATCTTGGGAGACCGGCCGTTCCAGATAAACCTAGAGAGACATTTGTGGATAGATGTCAGATCCGAAAGGGGGACTCGGACAGGAAGGGTCTGGAAATAATATAGGAGCTTAGGAAGGAGGTTCATCTTGACAGAGATGATCCTGTCCAGCCACGAAATGATCAGTGAGCGCCAGGAGAACAATTCAGACTTGATCTTAGCAAAGAGGCCCGGGTAGTTCTCCCGGTAGAGGGAGTCATAGGAGTCGGTAATGAAGATACCTAAGTATTTAATTTTCTTTCTCTGCCACCGAAAGTTAAAGCGGGAGGTGAGTATCAGTCCCTCTGGGGAGGGAATATTAAGGAGGAGAGCTTCAGATTTTGTAATATTGATCTTGTACCCTGAGAGGTGCCCATAATGGTGTATTATGCTAAAGAGTCCAGGGAGAGACTTCTCAGGCTGCAGGAGAGTCAGAAGGACATTGTCCGCAAAGAGAGAGAGCTTACTCTCCAGATTCCCCGTCCGCACATCCCGTATGTTCGGGCAGGCCCGGATAGAGGCCGCAAGAGGCTCTATAACAAGGGCAAAGATGAGAGGAGACAGAGGGCGCCCCTGGTGTGTACCGTTGGAAATGGCGATAAGGTCAGAGGGAGAACCGTTGATCATGACTCTTGCGGAGGGTCAAGAGTATAAGGCTTGAATACCCGTGAGGAGGTTACCCCAAATCCCAAACACCGATAAGGCTCGGGACATAAAGCTCCAGGAGATCCTGTCAAAAGCCTTCTCGGCATCAAGGGAGAGAACAATGGCCGGGGCCTTCCTGGTATTAATGATATGAATCAGATCAACGACTCTCCTGGTATTGTCTCTGGCCTGACGACCTGGTATAAAGCCAACCTGATCATAATGTATAAGGGAGGGAAGGACCGAATTTAGTCTATTAGCCAAAATTTTTGCATATAATTTGACATCCATATTAGGTAGGGAGATAGGGCGATAACTAGCGCAGTCATGAACATCCTTACCCTCTTTATGAATGACAGAGATCCGAGCCTCCAAAGAATCCCTAGATCAGGAGCCCCCAGTCAGGATTGAGTTGAATAGGGTGTGCAAACGGGGGACCAGGAGCCCAGCAAACTTCTTATAGTACACAGCAGTAAAGCCGTCTGGCCCTGGAGCCTTTCCTGTTTTCTGAGACTTTATGGTTTGTTCAATTTCATCTCTAGTAATCTCAGCCCCCAGAAGAGTACTAGCCTGTGAAGAGAGTTTCAAAAGCTTAGCAGAAGAAAGAAAAGATTCAGTCAGCTGCGAGTGTTGCTGGAAGACTAAAGGGTCAGACGGTTGGGGAAGGTTGTAAAGTTTAGTGTAATAGGATTGGAAGGCAGCACGTATCTGCTGAAGGTCATAGTGTAAAACTCCATCGGAGTCCCTGATAGCCAGGAGATTCCGGGCCGCTATCTTTGCTCTAAGTTTGGTGGCCAGCAATCTATCGGCCTTGTCGCCCTTTTCGTAGTAGCGCTGATTGAGCCACTTCAGTTTATTGGCAACCTGGTGGTACAGCAAGAGATTTAATTCACCACGGAAATTTTCACGTTTTATATGTATTGTCTTTGTGATTTTTTCCACCTTGCTATATTATGTTTCTCTGCTTTTTCAGTATGTGTTTCTTTATGTATGATATAGTTATAGCCGGTGGCGGATTTACAACTAAGGAGTCTGTGGACACAAAGATTATGATCTTTAAGCTCCTCTCTGCTGGTCATACCCTTTCACAAGTCAAAGCATACTACTTTGTGGAGGAAACTGGTACTATATAGTTATCCATGCACAGAATTGTAACACATAAGCATTGCATATAGAACAACATAAGGGACATTGTGCAAATGCCCCAGTCATAGTCATTACAACGAAGACCTAAATGCCGACAACAGTTTCAACGATATTTTAAAAGAAAGGCTTTTTTAGGAAGGCTTCCATGTTATACAGCCAGCGGATCCTTGCATTGCCCCCATAATACCATCATCCCTTACAAGTGACATCGATCTCACTGTCGGGATGTCCGTTTGTCTAAATTCTGGTATGTCAATATTTAAAAACGACTAATTTTACTCATGTCAGGAATTACATCTGTCGCTTTTAAAATATTGTTCAAACTGTTTTCGTCATTTAAGTCTTTGGTATAGCCAGATCCGGATTAACCCAAGGTCTAACTGGGCTACAGCCCAGGGGCCTCGGGCATCCAGGGAGCCCTTGACAGTGCTCAGCGGCATTATTGATTGGTGCGGGGATGCCCCCGGGCCGATCAATGCTGCTGAGCCTGTCACTGTTGTCCTTCCGCGGCTCTCAGTAATCTCCTTACTGAGGAGATCTTGTGAGTCTCACTCTCACAAGATCTCCTTAGTAAGGAGCTTACAGCACGCCGCTTAAGGACTACAGTGATAGGACAACAGAAAGAGGTAAGCGATTAGGGTGGGGGGCGGTGGGTGGCTCACGGGGGGGGGGGTCTCATGTGGGTGTAGCTCACTTGGGAATGGAGGCCCCCTTAGCCCAGGGGCCTCCATTCTTTTAATTCGGCCCTGGGTATAGCGTACCCATCCTAAATACCCAAACAGAATAAGAACAGGCGCTTTTTTTTTTTTAATACAAAAAAAGTAATGTGTTAGAATGCGGTATGCCCCCACACATTCCTTGTACTCTGTAGTGCTCCCACAAATGTTAGCTAGCAGTGTCCTCCATACATTGATTGTATTAGCAGTGCCCATCATACATTGATTGTATTAGCAGTGCCCATCATACACTGATTGAATTAGCAGTGCCCATCATACACTGATTGAATTAGCAGTGCCCATCATACACTGATTGTAACAGCTGTGGCCTCCACATGTTGGTTATACTACTAGTATCCCTGCACACTTATTAACTACAACAGTGTACTCACACAGGACTATATCAGCAGTTGGTTATATCTGTAAGGCCTCTTACTCAATAATATTCAATGCCTGGTGGTTTGATGCAGACTGTAATAAGGTAGGACACACAAGGCACCCTGAACAAGATGCAGGTTGTTGGAAATGGTCAGCAAAGTTTTACTTCTTTCAACCCCTCCTCCAGCATCTCAGCTAACAATGCAGTGACTCCATGTCACTCTAAAGGAGTAGTGTCACTCTCCCACCACTTACTGGGAGAATTGCTATCATAGAACGGTCTGCACTTCTTTCATTGTCTACAGTGCACTCAGGCAATGACAGTGATGTACCGGTCACTGCTGTAGACTAGACTGTGTAGGCAGTTGAAAGACAGGATTGGCCACTGCCTGAAATGTACAGCAAGGAGTGTAAACATTTCTTCTTTGTGAAACGTTTCAGAATCGCCAGCCTGTTAAAACATGGCATTACTCGGTCCTTGAAGTAGCGCAGTCTTATAGCCCCCTGTTTTGAGAATCAAAAGCAGTATTGAGAGGCTGAGGGTGACTTTGGTACGCCAGCCATCAAAAGGACTAGTTTTGTAAAGAAGATAAAAATATTATGGCCCTTGCAAAAGAATGGAGCTAGCCCTCACTGAGAGCCACAGGCCTGTGCCTAATAGTAAACCCTGGATACAGAAAACATTTACACCCACACCCACGTTTGGTATGTGTTGTTACATATACTTGTGGTGTATTATCTTGACAAAGGCCCCTGTTAGGTCTGAAACATCAATGTAAGATGTGAAACCTGTAGTTATGATCACCACTGTAAGAAATGAAAAATGAATAAATAAGAATTTTATTTGAGTACTAGTGAGTGTCCTCTCTATTTCCAATTGTATACACTCAGCAATTAGCTACAACATTAAAACCACTGACAAGTGAAGTGAATAGCATTGATTATCTCGTTACAATGACACTTGTCAAGGGGTGGGATATATTAGGCAGTAAGTGAACAGTCGGTTCTTGAAGCTGATGTGTTGGACTCAGGAAAAATGGGTCAGTATAAGGATCTGAGCAACTTTGACAAGGGCCAAATTGGGATGGCTAGACGAATGGGTCAGAGCATCTCCAAAATGACCGGTTTTCTGCGGTGTTCCCGGTAAGCAGTGGTTAGTACCTACCAAAGGTGGTCCAAGGAAGGACAACTTTTGAACCCACGACAGTATCATGGCCGCCCAAGGCTGATTGATCAGCATGTTGAACAAAGGCTAGCCCGTCTGGTCCAATCCCACAGAAGAGCTACTGTAGCACAAATTCCTGAAAAAGTTAATGCTGGTTATGATATAAATGTGTCAGAACACACAGTGCATCACAGCTTGTTGTGTTTGGGGCTGTGTAGCCGCAGATCGGTCAGAGTACCCATGCTGACCACTGTCCACCGCCGAATGGGCACGTGAACGCCAGAACGGGCCATGGAGCAATGGAAGATGAACTGATCTGATGAATCGCGTTTTATTTTACATCATGTGGACGGCTGGGTGCATGTGCGTCATTTACCTGGGGAAGAGATGGCACTACGGGAAGAAGGCAAACCATATGTATGTCAAAGTGGTATACTCCTACTGTTACATTTTCCATACCACCACTTCTAATAAACTATATAATCTATACCCTTTTTACACAGTAACTTTTGGATCTGGCTCCTAGATTTTGGACAAACGTGTCTAGTGCTGGTGATTCAGATAATTAGGGTATTCACTCCATTGTCAGCTGTCCCTAATTTCTAGGTTACAGGTTTTAAAAATGTGTTCCCGAGTTATATTGTCCCTGGAAATTTACATATGTTTCTCTAGTGACCAATTATATAAACTACAACTGCTATTAATGTTTATATAAGATGCCATTCTAATTATTCACTTTTAGATTTGGGCTGGGCTTTGTAAGTTAATTAAGGATGAATATTTTTAAAAGAATGTCATTGTAACCATAGTCACAAAACTTGTTATAATACATACACACCACTCCAGCAGTAAAGTGTCCCTGGAATTATACTGTTGGTCTATAAATGTTGAAAACTGTGTTTATTGGGCACTGTGGAATGTAGATAACTGTAGGTCTGGATTTGAAGTTAATACACAATTGCTATTTATTTGGGCACTCTGTTTGCCTATGCATTTAAATATGTATGCAATTCATATAGGAATAATGTACAGTGTTAGTATTTATTTCACAGAAGAAAATGTGATCCCCATTAAAATTATTTGTTTGTCCCGTATTATTTATATATATATATATATATATATATATATATATATATATATATATATATATATGCACACATATCAACATTTTTAAATGGGACCTAATGGTAACAAGGGGTGGAGTAAAATGGAAAAAAAAATCACTTGTCCACCTCTGATCAAGCCCCACAAATTCTGTTGACTCATGTCCTTCCTCGTATATGTGATGTTAGGTGGACTTCTTTTACAGGACTGTTTTAATACAGTGAAAATTGACCAGGGCCTGCCAGGACAGGCAGCCTACCCCTACATTCCCCAGTAATGGAATTTAGATGGAAGAAATTGTATCTCAGCCCTCTCGTGTCCCAGAGATACACGAGATCTCGGGCCTGATTCATTAAGGATCTTAAATTAAGAAGTTTCTTATTTAAGTCTCTTGGACAAAACCATGTTACAGTGCAAGGGGTGCAAATTAGTATTCTGTTTTGCACATAAGTTAAATACTGACTGTTTTTTCATGTAGCACACAAATATCAACTTTAAATTTCAGTGTACAAATAAGCTATCAAGTATTTGTGTGCTACATGAAAAAAACAGTCAGTATTTAACTTATGTGCAAAACAGAAGACTAATTTTCACCCCTTGCATTGTAACTTGGTTTTGTCCAGGAGACTGAAATAAGAAACGTATTAATTTAAATTCCTTAATGAATCAGGCCCCTCATCTTTAAAATGTAAAATTAGAAAGTTCTAAATAATGACTCCTACATTGTCCTAACTAACATTAGTCCAGGATTATTAATTCTGATCATACATCAAGTTTAACTTTAGACCAAGATCAACTATTAGCCTTACCAGAAATCTAGCTCAAGCTCTAAAACTATCTTTAGTCTTAAGATTTTACTCCTCAAATCCTAAAAATGTGATAAACCCGCTCAGACTGATTTGTATCAATAGAAATGTTTTTTGCTCTCAAAAATATAATGCATTCTATTTTTAGGATATATTCACAAGTTTCCCCTCATGATTGGCAGAGAGGATTGAGGACCAACTTGCTCTAGGCCCATTAATATCTTACAGCATACATTCCAACTGTCTTTCAACTACTGAGACTGTTGGGAAGTATGTCTTGCTCACATGCAACTGTTGTGCTGCAGCGCTGGTGTTTTCGGGATTAGGAGAGTTAGCGGGCATACTAGTGCTTCATAATTGCTAGACACTCCCCCATGTGCACGACCCTGCCCCCCTTATCATCTGTGCACCTTTCCGTTATTTGTTGCAGGGGGACTTCCTTGACATGGTTAGATCAGCAGCTAGTGACTCGGGTCTGTTTACAAAGCTGCGATGAGCCAAAAATCTGGAGAAAATAGCTGTAGGCCATCGCAGATGTTCTTTTAATTTATCAAGGGGTTAAAGCAGGACAAATGAGAGTTGCCTTAACCTGTCTGATGCTCATCATTGCATTCCCCATAGACTTCTATGGCACTGCGATGTGACCTAAATTTAACAAGCGGTAAAAAACCTTTGCTTTTCACCGCTAGCATTAAAAAACTAATGCCACCTTGAAATGGCATTAGCTTATCTTGTTAATGGAGTCCCTATGGACTCCATCGGCACTGGAGAAGTCGGTCTTTATCAAGTGCTGGGACCTTTAGCCGCGCATGCGCAGAAGGCACTGGGGTCAGATCCTCCATTCGGTGAAGGAGGTTTCAGATAGTTTAGATGAGCGGAGTTCACAAGGGCTCACTAATAAGCCCTGGCATGGTAATCTCACACGGCAAGACAGTTTGTATTGCTGAGGTATGCAGCAGTACAAGATTATTCTCCCTGCCACACACTGCCCACCAATGATAAATGGACCCCATAAGGTCTGAAGTTAATGAGTATATGGAAGATAAAAGAAAAACGCAGTAATCGGGGCCTTTAATCCCCATCTAAAATGCATTCAGTCATCAGTATATATTTAAACTACTTGTTGATATTCAACAGAAGCACTGCTATTTTTCTATTCATTAATTCAGGCAATCACAGTTGTTTACATAAGCCTGTGTGCCTGTTACATAGCTCATCCTGTTATGTCTGATTGTCATAGTTTCTAATGCAGGGTTATATCTGGCCTTCATGAGCACACATTGTTTTTTGTTATATAAATGGAACAAACAACTGCAGTCTATGGAATTTCCTTTAAAATATATATATATATATATATATACACACACATACATACAAGTTAACCCGTGCATGATACTCATGCATTCTAGTCAAATCAAGCTACTTAAGGTGTTAAAAAGTTTCTTGTCATGCATTTGGGCCTAGCCCAGGCCTCCTCAGGGGAAGAGCGTTACTTCCTGACGCAAGCGCCCTTTTTTAACGTGGTTTTGTCCACATCATCATTTTTCTCCATCACCTCATCCTTCATCTTTATCGCCACATCTATCCAGATGTCTATCCAGACACAGGGATCTCTCTCAGCGGTCCTGAGTATCACACTCCTCTCGCTCTGTTACCCCCGGCAACCACCAACCACTCCCCACTGTCACCCCCCGGCAACCACCAACCACTCCCAACTGTCACTTCTCCTTCAAGAAATATATATATATATTTTTTAAAATCTTTATAAACACTTTTAACAATTAACAAATTAAATTAACAAATTAAAAACATCTTAGTATACCAAATTTCAGCCCTTTCTGAGTTTTTTTTCCACACACACTAAGAATTTAGTAGGTCAGTGTATAACTCCGCCCAGCAGGTGGCGCTGCAGCTTGGTTTTTTTTTTTTCACACACACACACAGACTAACACACGCCACTAGGCTTATATATATTTATATATATATATATATATATATATATATATATATATATATATATATATATATATATATACACATATATACACACACAGCAAAAAGAGATACAAATGGTGCTAGTAACAACAACGATAAAGATAGGAAAGTTCAAAAGGTGCAAACAGTGTATAGCATGTACACGTTGATATTTCAAGAAGTCCACCATACACTTCTCTCGTGTGCGAGCGTCAGCCGATTTAGCCATATACCAGATGGTTGGTCCGGAAAAGATTATTTCTAGAATAAAGCAAAAGCAAGGCGCCTCATAATGTAATATATTAGGTGTAATGGAACCTAAAGTGGAATATATGTGTACCAGGTAAGACTTGTCAAATGGCCTTATTAGATGGTGGATCCTCGCCTTTATCGGGATGTTCCTCTGGAACTCGCCAAATACATAAGAATAATGCAGAAACAAGCAGTAATAGTGTAGTACTTCTATATAACCCTTGGTATACCTCGTGAGGGTAAATGTCACGCCAGTGGTGCAAACACCAGTCCTACCACATAGAATCACCACTCAGTGGGGCATATTCAATTCCGATCCCAATTCGCGGGATCGCGCCGGAACGGCCGCGAACCTAATCCGCAGTACCGCAATAACGTGGATTTTCGTTCGCAGCCTATAGGGCTGCGTACGAAAATCCGCGTTTTTGCGATACCGTATTACCGGCAGTAGTACGCACGTTACCGCGGATCGGAATTTAATATGCCCCAGTGACTCCAGAAGTGCAGTGATATCATAGAAGGGAAAGAGCCTCACATCCAATTTCCCAAACAATCTAATATTAAATATGCGTACCAGATTCAAAATGATCACCAGCACATCAATAGTACATCATAGAAATCGTCCTTAGATCAAAGATGTCTCCCCTTAGATCAGTGGTCAGGGAACAGGGGTAAATTACCCCAAATGGGGTAAAAAGGAAATTCCTGGGGGTAATGCTGCCCATTCACATGCTGTCAGTTGGATTGTAGACCCTTTTAAATGTGAAATTGCTGTTGTACCAGAAGAGCCTCAAGGGTTGGCAGAGGCACTTATTGCATACTTGCCAACATTTTTTTTTCTTTTTCCGGGAGATGCCGGCTGGGACGTGGGCGTGTAGGGGGCGGGGCTGCGAAATCGCGTCATTTTGGCCCCGCCCCCGTGACGGAATGACGCAAATCGCGTCATTTTACAATGGGGGCGGGGCTAAACGCCGCGATTCCGGGTGAATCGCGGCGTTTAAACTAAATTTTTCCCCCTTCCTATCAGGGAGATTGCCACACTCGTCCGGGAGACTCTCGCAAAATGCGGGAGTCTCCCGGACAATCCGGGAGAGTTGGCAAGTATGACTTATTGAGCTTCGATGCAATAATGAAGCACGTATTACATTTGAAAACAAAACAGATCTGTCATATTTTTGGATGTCAACAGCTGCAAAGGCATTCAAAATTGCACACGAGGAGGCAGTTACAAAGTTGCTGTCTTTTGCAACAACCTACCTTTGTGAACAAGGATTTTCCGCTCTAACGAACATAAAAACAAAGCAGAGAAATCGATTGGACGCTGAAGACTGTATCCAAATTGCTCTGACATCAAAATGCCCCAATATTGATGCTCTCGTATCAAAAATGAAGCAACATCATTTGCCCAAAACCTGAAGTTTTGAAGCTGAAGCTTTCAAAGACATTTTGAATAGATTCAATAAAATTTTGACTTCCAATAATTAATAATATATGATTTCCTTCCTTTCAAATCAAGAGGGTAACGTCGACGATTCTACATATATTTGGGGGTAAAAGGTAAAAAAGTTCCCTGACGCCTGCCTTAGATAGTCAATTTTTCGTAACTAATAACAGGAATGGAAACGTTGGAGAAGATGACACACTTTGACACGCTTTCAAGCTTGTCAGCTTCTCAAGCTCACTCGGAACTGAAATTCTGTGTCTGGCAGGAGATTATATATATATATATATATATATATATATATATAGTGATAAAGTACTGCATTCACTGGAATCTCACACAGGTTTGCTGAACCATTTCACTGTTGATTAGTAGTTGTCAGGATGGCTAAACAGTTACAGCGATGGTACAGCTAGTACTGCAGACTAGCTGTGTTTTTACCTATTTTCTTATAGGGGAACTGTGACAAATATGCCTTTTTGCCATATGCTCCTCCCCTTACCGTCGCCAACCTCGGTGACGCTGACACTGTGGAGAGCACCTCTTGGAGATAGAGGGTGTCTGCATTTTTGTGCAGACTCCCTGGCCTATGCTCCACTGTGAAGTGGTAGGGCTGCAGCACTAGGAACCACTTAGTTACCCGGGCATTCACTTCCTTATTTCTATGTATCCACTTTAATGGTGCATGGTGAATTCTCTACCGAGGAGGTAGTACCCGAGAGCTTCGGTGGCCCATTTGATGGCTAGCTATTCCTGTTCCACCATGGAGTAATTCTTCTCCCTGGGCAGAAGGTTTTGGCTCAGACAAAGGATTGGTTTCTGTATCCCATCAAACCTCTGCGAGAGCACGGCACCCAAACCGACTCCAGAGGCATTCGTTTGGAGATATAATCTCCTGCTGAAATCCGGTGCTTGGAGTATTGGTGCCGAACCACTCGAAAATTCTGTCAGGCAGCCTCCGCTGCTTCCGACCAGACCAACTTGTCTGGACAAGCTTTTTTTTTAGAAACTAAGTAAGAGGAGCAGCTCTAGTGGCAAAATTAGCCATAAACCGGTGATAGTACCCAACTAGACCCAGAAAGGTTCTCAGCTGGCTCTGACACCCAATTCACAGTTTGAACTTTTAACAAGTGTGACACTACAATGACCAGCAGTATTTACACTTTTGCAACCAAAACAGCTGCTAATTAGTTCCCAGTACACAGGTTTATCTCTTCACAGCAACAACATTTGAAGTAAAGCATTTGATGCGTTATAGTGGTTTTTAACAGACTCCACTTATCACCTTTGCATCTGGAGGCTGGGAGGACGGCTGTGTTTTAGCTGTCCTACACATCCCACGATGACACCACACGTGATAAAGTACTGCATTCACTGGAGCCTCACACAGGTTTGCTGAACTATTTAACTGTTTATTAGCAGTTGGATGGCTAAACAGTTTCAGCGATGGTACAGCAGTCATATCCAGCAAAAGTACCACAAAATCTTCCACCACCTACATCTGGCTAAACCAGGGTTTCCCAAACCCAGTCCTCAGGGCTCCCTAACAGTGCAGGTTTTCTGGATCACATGTGACATAATTAGGACCACCTGTGGATCTGTTACAATGAGTCAGTCAGTAATGAATACACCTGTGCTCCAGCAAGGAGATATGGAAAACATGCACTGTTAGGGAGCCCCGAGGACTGGGTTTGGGAAACCCTGGGCTAAACAATAGTCCCCTGATGGCCACTCACTCGCATCGGTGGTCTTGCCCACAAATACAAACAGTGTCTTTATCCTACATCCAAGCACTACAAACAAATCACAGCAAAACAACCCAATTACATCCATGTGAAACACCTGTGTGTGTATGTGCTGAAAGAGGATCTCAGGGAAAATGTAACCCTGTCTGCAGCCTGCTGCTGCAGACTAGCTGTGTTTTTACCTATTTTCTTTTAGGGGACCTGTGACAAATATGCCTCTTTGTCACAATATATATAACTGTTAGTTAACAATTTGTAAGAAGCAACATTAGAGAGATTACCTGAGAAACTGAGGCAGGATCCAGGACAGTGGCCTACTCTGACAGGAGTTTGGGGGAATTTGAGTCTCACAGATATTACGGAAGAGTAGGTAAGTGTGGAACAGAGTAATATCCACCCAGGACTAATCAAATATTAGGATACAGATTCAGATGCTAAGCAAGGACTGATGATATTTTGTTTTACTTTAAGATATGAATGGATGCAAATCTTCACAGCCCTTTGAAATGCACAAGATGTCCCTATTTCAAAAATGCTATTTTCTTTGCCTAATTGTGAACTAACCATTTTAGTCTATAAAAATTGTCTACCCATTTGGTTTTAGACTGCTCAATTACTTATGTTAAATCATACTTGCTGACTTTGTAACTTTCCCTCTGGTAGATCCTGGAAGCCAAATGGCAAGTGAAGAGGGTGGGGGGGCATGAAATGCTTCATTTTGGCATCATGATGGGGGTGGGGCTAAATTCATGGTATATGCTGGGAAACACGCCATTGGGGCTGCTATCCTTCCTACTTCAGTAAGAAGGGGAAGGGGGGACTTCAGGACATTCCAGGAGGATAGGCAAGTATATTTTAAATGAGCATGGTATACAAATCCATTTTGAAAATGGTACTGCTTCATTTCAGTGTTTGGATGATGTGTAATATTCCTTCAGCAGAGTAAATAGACATGTTATACTTACCTTTTTCTTAAAGAGAACAAAGAGGGTTTCAGAAAAGAACTACATGTTATTTCAGTGTAAACATTCATTGGAGTGAAAGGAAAGCTGTGTGGACATAAACACATACTTACCAACTCTCCCTGAATGTCAGGGAGACTCCCTGAAATAGGGGTGATCTCCCTCACTCCCTGAAGAGTCTGGCATTCTCCCTGATGCTAAACCAGTACAAGACGTGGTTGGCTTCGCCATCTGTGGCATGATGACACAGTTGAAAAATTGTGTCCTATGTCCATGTATTGATGCCTATGGAGGTGGCCATTTTCATGGAGACCAAGATTTACACAAAGACTGACAGGTAAGACAACATGACTTCAGTAATGGAGACAGAAACGTAAAAGACACTTCAGTCTCTAGAGATTCATTAGCTGTTTTTATTTAGCACATAGTTGCCTACTCTCCCGGAATTTCCGGGAGACTCCCGCATTTTTGGGAGACCTCCCGGGAGAGCAGGGCAACATCCCGGTTCTCATCCCCGCAATAGATAAGTGGCGGGGGGGGCTTAATGACGCAAATATCATGTAAGGGCGGGGCCAGAATGATGCAATTTGTCAAGCCCCGCCCCTGAACGCCCACCTCCCCCGGGATCTCCCTGAAGCCAACGAGGAAAAGTTGGCAAGTATGCATAAACATCAATTTTTACATGCAAATATACTTGGGAATATTTCTACAAAACCATTTTTTGCATAAATAGGTCAACGGAAGCATTATGCAGTGCCCATATGCTAACCAGAAATGGCACATCAGCAGTCTGGGAGGGCATTTTATGCACCTTTCTATCATACAAATACATAGATGTTAAATGATACCAGATTTGTAAGTGAGTAGGCAAAGGGGCTCATTATGCCCTCCCTTCTGTAAATTCTGCTTCCTGTATTTAACTGCCAGTGCTGCTGAAGATTAAAGTGAGGAGTGGACTTTATTGCCATAGTATTCATGGTGCTAATTGTCATGTTCATCAGGACCGTCTTTCTGACGGGGCACAATGAGCAAGTGCCCGGGGGCCAGCGAATAAGGGGGCCCGAGGCAGGACTCCTATAAAAAAAAAAAAAAAAAAACCTTACCTTTTGCGGTCACCTGACCGTTTAGGTGGCGATTCGGCTCCCTCCCTGGTCCCCTCTTCCGTGCTGCGCTCGCAGTGAATGTCGGACGTGATGACGTCATCACGCCCGACATTCACTGCGAGCACAGCATGGAGGAGCGCAGGAGAGCGATGAAGAAGATAAGGGGATCGGACTCAGAGAAGAGGGTGATTGAAAGGTAAGTTAAGGGGGATTTGAAAAAAACCAAGTTATATGTGTGTGTATATATATATATATATATATATATATATATATATATATATATATATATATATATATATATATATATATATATATATATATATGGGCCAAGGTGCACTGCTTTGCCCTGGAGCCCATACTGTTGTTAAGATGGCCCTGCTGTTCATTTTTAAAAGTTGTGTCGAGAGTAGGGATCAGCGTTTACAGAACATCTCCTGTAAGTAAAGTAGTTCATGAGAAACACAGTAGGATGCCAGAAACATTGTGGTGTGTGGGTAATGCAGAAGCAATGGTCATGTCTGGAGAAAATGGAGTGCTTTGTGGGCAGAAGAATTGATGCTTGGTGACGCTTGTGGTTAAATCATCATATCCACTGGTGTCAATTTTGTGTTTTTGCTTAACTTTATCTCACAATATTTGAGTATCAGGCATATTGAGTATCAGGCATCAGGACAGGGGCATGGTCACACCACAATGGGGGCATAGTCATTCCCTCAGAGGGCTGTCTAGTGCTGTGAATAGACCACAAATCATGATAGCTCTGCCATAAAATTAACTACAAATGTCATAAAGAAGGCCATTATCGGCAATTACATCAAAGTACACAGACTTCTGTGATGGTGTATTCCAGCGGGGATGAATTAGTATTGTTTGAGGAAGATGTACAAAATGATGAGGGTGAATATGATGACAGTGTACATTGCAGGTGCTGAAATCTAGCTAAGAGAAGGAAGCTACCTGATGCTGGTAATATTTTGGGCAGAATGCCATCTTGGCAATTTTATGTTTTTCTACAGTAAACTTCCACCTTTTTTAGAGAGGTTTTTTTTTTTCTTTAAAAAAGTAAAAGCTTTTCTTTTACATTTTTGTTTTTTAACGTTATTTTACAGAGATTTCTGTAATAGTGGATTCCAGCAGGGATGAATTAATATTGTGTGAGGATGAGGCTGAAGATAATAACAACAAAAATTTTTAATTTTTGTTTCCCTGACTTAAAACCCCTATGCACTTGAACATAGCCTTTAGCACATAAGGTAGAGGGATTAGTATCATCATGACTGAGACTGGAGAGTGACAACAACAATGTCATCCCTACTGCTTCTGTATGAGCTATGGCACAGTACAATGTCACTGGAGACTTTTAAGAACACTGACAGCCGTATTATTACAATTTCTGTTTCAGCACTGAACCCTGCCACCTCTCCTGTTTCTGAGTGAGCTATGGTACAGTAAAATGTAACTGCAGATTTAGACCAAGCCAGCCAGCTCTATCATTTCTATTTCAGCAATGACAATTATCAATGGAGCAATGGAGCTCTTCTCTTTGTGTGCAACCTATATAACACAGTACAATTTGACTGCAAATTCAAAAGACAAGCCTGCTAGCCCTCATATTTGTATTTCAGCAATGACTTTTAGCAATGGAGAACTCCTCTTTGTGTGTAACCTATATAACACCGTACAATTTGACTGCAAAGTCAGAAGAAAAGCATGCAAGGCCAAGTATTTGTATTTTAACAATGACAATTAGCGATGGAGCAATGAAGCTCTTCTCTTTGTGTGTTACCTATATAACACAGTAGAATATGACTGCAGAATTACACCAACCCTGACAGCACTAGTATTTGTATTTTTCTGCAGTGAGAATTCGCAATGGAGCTCTCTTCTTTGTGTGTTACCTATATAACACATTAGAATTTGACGGCAGAATTACATCAACCCTGACATCACTAGTATTTGTATTTTTCTGCAATGGGAATTAGCAATGGAGCTCTCCTGAATGTCACTGTAGACTTTGTTGAACACTGCTACCCCCTCCTCTTTCAATTCTATCTATTTGGCTGTCCAGCTGCTCTGCACACTGTGCTACCCCCTTCTGTGTCCCTCTTTCAAATGGCGCTAGATCGCCGTGGAGGGCGGTATTTATAGATTTGAAAACTCCCGATATCCGAGGACGTAACAATTACGTTTTGCCTCGTTTTCGATTCCGAAAAAGCGCGAAAGTACCGAGCTGACTTGGCTCAGTATTCGGATCCCCTAAGTTCTGGTGTCTTAGGTTCTCAAGGAACCGAGCCTTAGCATCTCTAATTTTCAAGGAAAGCAGGTTATTTTGTAACATTTGAAGTTTGTTCCTGAACTTTTGTATTTTCGTCATGCTGCTGCTTTAAGCCATTGATACTCAGGTCATATAATTAAATTCTTCCATAGGCCCATAGTCTAATCTATGCAGACCCAACACCACAGATATATACTGACCACAAATGTGTTAGATCTATTTAAATGCTTGTTTCTCTAAAACAACATTGGCAACTGAGCACATTGTAAATGATAATACTCCAACATAGCACAGAGATGCTCCATAAATTTTAAATCTCCCCTTGCAACATATTTTCTTTACATCCAGACTGCAGTCCTGGTTTGGTATCTCTCCATTCTGAAGGAGACATACTGTATATACACAACTGTATGCAAATTCACACACCTTTCAGACTTCAGAATATATGTATATACACACACAGTGGTTGAAGTGGGCTGGTATTCTGTGGTCATCATGTATTTATATTGCGCCAATAATTCTGCAGCGCTGTACAGAGAACTCACTCACATCAGTCCCTGCCCCATTGGAACTTTCAGTCTAATTCCCTAACATACACACACAGACAGAGAGAGACTAGGATCAATTTCATAGCAGACAATTAACCTACTAGTATGTTTTTGGAGTGCGGGAGGAAACCAGAGCACCCGGAGGAAACCCACGTAAACACAAGGAGAACATACAAACTCCACACAGATAAGGCCATGGTCAGGAATCAAACTCATGTCCCCAGTTGTGAGGCAGAAGTCCTAACCACAAAGCCATTGTGCTGTTCTATACTGTCATACCACCATTTCTTCCACTGCCTTCATTATAAAACTATCACATCTCAGTCACTTACATATTCCATACCGCCACTTCTTAATGTCAAGTGAAGTGAATAACATTGGTTAACCGTGTGGATCCCAAACTTTCTTAGTTCCAGGCACCCTTAGGTCTCCATAATTTTTTCAAGGCACCCCTAAGCCAAAATATTTACCAAGAAGTCCCCTGCCTTGCTTACCACCAGCCCTGTCCATGGCACCCCTGTGAGATTGCTGAGGTACCCCAAGGAGCCACGGCACACAGTTTGGGAATCACAGGGTTAACCTGTTACAATGGCACCTGCAAGGGATAGGATATACTAGGCATCAAGTGAACAGTCAGTTGTTGAAGTTGATATGTTGGAAGCGTAAGGATCTGAGTGACTTTGACAAGGGAAATTGTGACGGCTAGAAGACTAGGTCTAAGCATCTCCTAAATGCCCATGCTCACTCCTGTCCACCGCCGAAAGTGCCAACAATATGCACGTGAGCGTCATAACTGGACCACGTAGCAATGAAAGAAGGTGGTGTTGTCTGATGAAACATATTTTCTTTTACATCATGTGGACAGCATTATTTACCTGGGGAAGAGATGGCGCCAGGAGGCTCTACATGAAGAAGGCAAGCCGGAGGACGCAGTGTGATGATCTGGGCAAGGTTCTGCTGGGAAACCTTGGGTTCTGGCATTCATGTGAATGTACTTTGACACATACAACCTACCTAAACATTGTTACAGACCAAGTACACCCCTTTATGGCAACGGTATTCCCTGATGGCAGTGGCCTCTTTAAGCAGGATAATGAGCCCTGCCACACTGCAAAAATTGTTCAAGAATGGTTTGAGGAACATGACAAAGAGTTCAAGGTGTTGAATTGGTCATCAAATGTCTCAATCCAATCGAGCATCTATGCGATGAGCTGGAAAAACAAGTCCGAGCCATGGAGGCCCCACCGCGCAACTTACAGGACTTAAAGGATCTGCTACTATCGTATTGGTGCCAGATACCACAGGACACTTTCAGAGGTCTTGTGGAGTCCATGCCTCAGCGGGTCAGAGCTGAGGCATGGAGGGGACATAAACAATATTAGGCAGTTGAGCTAATTGGTGTATGAATTGGTTAACTATTAATTCCTTTTTGGGATCTTAGAGATGACTTAACTATTTATCTTCTTTGGGGAGAACTCACACACTGGCACCACCAGGTGATAGCGTACAACCAGCTACAAGCGATAACAAATACAAAATATTGAGCCATATTATGAATATATTTGTAAATGTAGTATACGAATACAAGTGATAGCGCACAAGCAGTTTTTAATGGCTATTTTAATCAGCACGATTTATACACAAAACACTTGTATAAGTTTTAATATTTCTCTATAGGAGGTTGCTATATACTTTTCAATAAGTTACCAATAAATGTAAATTTCCTTTTCACATCCCAGAGTGATATAAATTTCTTCCTTCCTTTTTGTACATACATTCAATTTTCAAGCTTTTTATCCAAAAAATTGTGATAAGGGAATGATCTCTAAAAACAGCCTTAGGGGTCTATTTATATAATAACATGGAGTGACAATATGCATAGTGAAATACAGCTGTAATTTACCATTTACAGGATTACTCTTAAAGCCCCAGTGAAGACCCCCCCTCCTCTGCAATGATTTTTTGTTATTCAGCCCAATGCTGTCAGCAAAAGGAGGAAGCGCTATGCGCATGCGGATAGCACTTTCACAGGAGAGGGATTTAGCGAAGACGGAGAGTGTTTAGCTGTATCCCATTGTAAAAGACCAGTAACTGCATCCTGAGATAGCATTACTTTATTGTGTAAACTTTGCTTTTCTCAGCTAAATAAATTAACCAGTGCTGCTGTCTCCATAGAGGACTATGGGTACAGGGGTAAGCTCCATTAAACGTTCTTCTTTTCAATGTTATACTTTGGTTTAAGGTTGCACCCCAGGCAATATTAAAGAAAAAAGGATATTTCTTAGAAATTCTGAATGATTGGGAATGTAGCTCCCAACAATTGATGTGACAGGTTATTTTCTTCTCCAATTTTGGAATTGCCGTGATCCCCACTCTGGTGGAATTAAACAAACCTGTCAGCATGGGAGTAAGGACGCTTCCTAACTTGTTATAGTACCGTGTTAGCTCCATTGAATTTCGGAGTCGTTCAATATTTTTGGATGATTTATTTCTTTGTTCAGCTACCAAATTTGTCAGGAGCCAGGGACGTGAGTAGTTGCTTATCTTAGTTTTGAGTGTAACAGGGTTAGCTATTGCTGGATTATTGTTAAACATAAAAGACCTGGAAACTAGTTAATATCTATTTTGGATCACATTGCATATCGCTTTTGGAATCTTTGTTATAATCCTATTGTGAATACATTTTGACCTCAGTTTCTTTTCTTTATTTTTGCTGGAGCCATTGAAGCATCTTTGCTGCTTTTTTGGACAAAAGTTGAACCTTTGTGAGTAATGAGCATGAGATAGGTTGCCTACTTGGGGTGTTTGATGTTTGACTGTAGGCACAGCTATTTTTTGATTACACTTCCGCTATGCATACTTTTTCTGCTCTTTTCTGTGTGCCTGACAGACTAGTCATCACTGATCAGTGTGGCTTTTTGTGCCTCTGACATAACGGCTTGGTCTTTGTCAAATTTGCTGTTGTGCTTTCTAAAGTCTAGAATTGCTTGTGACATTGCTATGTTGTTAACTTATTTAAGGAACAAGGTTTTGTTTAAATACTAATGGGGGCTACTGAAAGATATATTGATCCAATCAATTTCCATTACGACCGCTGCGTGATCTATCCAGGATACAGAGATCTCCACCACTGTGAGCTATTGCTTGGTAACATGGTCAAACAGGAAAAGATCAAAGCGAGAGTTTAGAGTATGCAGGCCGAGCATTGAGTGTATTGTTGTATAGTAGGACGAAGAACTCACAGTATGTAGCTCCTCACACTCACCTACAAGGCCCTCGCCAACTCCACTGCGCCCTACATCTCCACCCTCCTCTCTATTCATGCTCCATCCCGCCCTCTCCGCTCTGCCTCTGACTGTCGCCTCTCTTCCCCCCTTATAACCTCCTCCCACGCACGTATCCAAGACTTCGCTCGCGCTGCCCCCCTCCACTAGAACAAGCTCCCTCCCTCCATCAGAACTTCCCCTAATCTGTCCAGTTTCAAACGGGCCATAAAAACCCACCTTTTTCTTAAAGCCTTTCTGTCTCCCACTTAACTTCCTACCTTATCTTCTGCCTCCGTCCCCCTACTCTCCCTCTCTCTACTGTGTCTCTCTGTCTGTCCACCCCTCCCCTTAGATTGTATGCTCCTCTGAGCAGGGCCATCTCGCCTCCTGCTTCCACCACTTCTAACTCTGCTCTCCAGCTACTTAGCCCTCCTCCTCGAGGGTCCTCCACCCCACGTCCACTCTCGCTCCCTACTCCCCCTGGGGGTCTCCCTGTCTTCCGCGCCCTCCTTCTTGGGCCCCGTCATTTGCGGATCCTCCCTCCCCCTTCCCGGGCCTCTCTAGCTGTGCATTGAGCTTACTGAGTTGCTGTTCTTACTGTTTACTGTACTGTGCTGTCGCCCATTGTATTATAATTTGTTTGTCTCTGGACGGCGCTGCTGACGCCTTGTGGCGCCTTATAAGTAAAAATTAATAATAATAATATGTTGTAAAGATTTTGGTTTTTAATCAGCGATGCAAGCTTATGAGACTTCCTACAGGGGCCTCAGCACCACCAGAGCGATCTAATTTGGGATCCAAGACAGTATTTATATCTCCTACTATTATGAATCGGCTCTGTGCTACCCATGCAAACTGTTGGAAGAATTCCATGAAACAGGCACCTGCATTGGGGGCATAAGTAGAGACCAAAGAAATAGAAGATTGCTTGTATTTACCTGCAAGGTTTATAAATCGTCCCTGTGGGTCTGAAATTGAGGCATCTAATGCGAGAGAGACTTGTGCAGTAATATTGCAGTGTATTTTACTATTCACTGTGAAATAATACATGAGGGTAGGTTTTACTAGCTAGGTAGGGTGCTGAACTGTAAAGTGCATCTCCAGGAGCATGCTAATGTCAACATTAAGTCGCTTGAAGTATTGCATAGTAATAGTGTGTTTAATGGTAAAAATTGAGGCCACTAAGGTTGAGCCTTAATGTTTTCAGATTCATGGGGATGGATCCCAACACACCTGCTCCACTGAAAGTATGAGCTGAGCAACTTGTGGGGATCATGGGAGAGGAGTTGGGACCAGGGAAACTGGATCAAAAAGTAAAGTTGAAACCCAAATCTATGGGGCATGGTTATTCGGATTAGTAAGGGTTTGGGCCCAGGAGTCACATGTAGTGTATCGCGGGCATACCCTTTGTGCATGGGGGTATGTACGACTCATGGGAACCAAAGCACAATCAGCTAGAGAAATAAAGAGTGCGAGACCAGGAGTAGGCAGCATTTACATTAACTCTCAAAACAGACTGTGCGACTGTGCATTCAAACAATGTGTGTGAATACAGGGAAGTTTAATAATGTATGAAACAACAGAGCAAAGATACATAAAATCCCTAATATGTAAAACATAAACAAGTACAACTTTACTACGTTAATAATAAGTTCTATAACATTATTTAGAGCTAACCATGTAGAGTTGATTAAGATACTAAACAATCTGAGACTATGAGGTACAGTTACTGAACTGTGGGTTTGAAAAAGTGGAGATGTTGCCTATGGCAACCAATCAGATTCTAGCTGTCATTTTGTAGAATGTACTAAATAAATGATAACTAGATTGATTGGTTGCTAAAGACAACATCTCCACTTTTTCAAAGCCGCAGTTTATTAAATCTAGCCCTATGACTGGCTGAAGTCTGCTTTAGAGGAGGCACAATCAGTTTACCTTTTAGACATACTCAACCACCAAATATCAGTAGAGGTCCATGTTTTTAGGTGTCATCCATAATCTCTGGGAATATTTTCCTACTCCATGTTTTGAGCAAATCCTTCATCTTTTCTGAACCCACCCTAGGTGGGATGATACTAGATAAGCCTGTCAAACTACTTGCATATTATTTGCTAGATAAATGTCTGAGAAATGAATCAGCTTCCTGTAAGATTAATGGTTATCTATGAATTGCATGTAGCCAGTTGTAATTGATAGACTTTTTTTTATACCAGTACCACAATTTTTCCATGGCCAGATACAGAATGAGAAGAGATACTGAGTATTATGCTGATCAGATAGTACAGTGCATTTGGAAATTAGACTTCATTGGTCAATTTTTTCTTCTTCAAAGAGCATGGTTTGCCCGGAGTTGTCCACAGGTCTAGCCACTGTGATACAAGTGTTCTTTACATATAACTTGTGCAACATTTGTTTACCTTGCATTGTATTTTGTAATACCCACATCTCTGCCATTCATATTTTGTTGTCCTCCTCCATCTGTTCTGCTAATTTTTGGGCTCTTTGCAAAGTTGCTATAAAGCCCACATTTGCAACAAGGTAACAAACAGGTATAAAAGGGTTGACCCTGGCAAGCCAATACACAAATGACTTAGGGTTGCTGGTTAGCCATTTATAATTGGACACATTAAATCCTCAGGAAGCATGCTGAATGATGGGGACATTGCAGTTTAAAGTTTAAAGTGCTTATCTATCAAGTTGAATGTGAGGCTGTATAGGGGGATGGTTGGCATGTGTGGAGGTTGTGCTATTTTTATATTTTAGGTCACAATTATTTGCATCTGTTCTCAGGTGTTCTCTGTGTTCAAATGCAGACACCTTGTAAAAGTCAGGGGTAGTATCATAATAGACAGATATGCAGAAATTGAGGGACAGGAGGTATCTCCCCCTCTGGGCCAGTCTCATAGTGGGCAACCTTGGGCTTAGCCACTGGGCTAGCTGCCTGTTTTTCCTTTAAAATGTTCCTAATAGGTTGCTAAGCCGAGTCTCACCCCTACATTCAATGTCTATATAAACGACCCCTGAGAGCTAAACACCTGTGTTTCCTCAACACCGTGTGAGCTACATGGATACACTAGAAAGAAGTGCGTGGCTGCTGCAGGCTGCGTGCTACTTCCACAGCTCCTACGTAGCCGCACATCTCATTAGCATTTTTTTAATATTATTATTTTGTATTTTAAAGCCACACCCACACAACGTCATCAGTTTTATTTGCATAACCCCACCTACCCTATGGCCCCTTAATCGTTACGTCATTAGTTGTTCTCATTTGTCGGCAGCAAAGGGAAAAGGCGTGGCGTTGGGTGATTGACAGCGGAAGTCCCGGTTCCTGCATTCTGGTTGCTAACTGGCTAACTGTGAAGAAGGGAGGGATTTCCGGCTGACAGTACCCGGCTCTCCCAGGGGGTTCCGTCTCCTGCGCCTGCCGCCGAGAGACAGGTGAGGGGAGGGGGAAGTGGGCGACGTACTACGGGGGTTAGGGGTCAGAGGCGGCGGCTGTACGGGGTATGAGGAGGTAGTGGGTGCTTTAGTGTCCAATCCCCGGTCTCTGGCCCTGTGGTGTCTCACCCCCAGTGTTACCGTGTAGTCACTGCCTCAGACATGAGGGGAGGGGGATGTCACATCTATACCATATTCTGTGAGAAGGAGACCACCGTCACCTGGAATCTGTAATAGGATTACACTGGTATTGGTTACAGTTACGTCTCTTGTATACATTATTGGATGCTGTTTATCAAAATAATCTGTGTAATCCAATTTGTGTATCGAATAAGATATCTGTCATATTTGTTGCTTTCAACGTCGAATAGTTTTAGCTGCAACATTTTGAGATTTGACCTGTTGTCTCGTGTAAGTAAAGGGGTTCATCATTGTCACTTAATATCTCAATATGTCCATACTTTCTCTTAATAACCATATACATGTGAACAAAATTGTTATATTTTTAGTACATACCTTATTTTAATACATTTAATGTTGGACAGAACCAGAAAGTCACATTTTCTTATCCTGTTTACTCTTTTTGTAGTATTGTTGGATTCTCTTAATACTCCCATTTGGTTTGAGTATATTTTAATATCTGACATCTTAAATCTTTTTTTTTTTTTTTTTTTCTGTCTTTCTTTCTTTTTGCGTGTGTATAAATGGAATGCTACCAAATATTTCAATTTATGCAACTTAGTCTGGAGATGTCAGAAAAATGTATTTGCTACAATACTGTGATCATTTTTACATTTTTTTTTTTTAGCCTTTTTATGCTTTATTAGTGTATACATTAACAATGATGGGAATCTTACATGTAGGTTTACTTGTACTCCAATGTAAAAGCTTCTTAAAGTGAAATTGGACTTATAAGTAAATAGTTTAAAATGTTTCAGAAGGTCTTCTTTACTTTTCTTAGTTGTCAAAACATTGTGGTTAAAATATTACCCAGATGTTGAGCACTGTATGCTGCCTTATTTCTGTAGAAACCTGTCTCTGGTTACTAACTTAATTTGATTAGCAAAGTGTCATGTTTTTATATTACTACAAGTTTAACATCTGATTCTATTTATTATAGTGTTAAGCATAATATTTATACACGCACTCAGTAAGAAGTCTGCGCTAGTGAAAGTAGCACATGAAGTTTAATCCACATCCGCTGTTCTCTTACTGTGCGGATCAATGGAGAACTGTTACTAAACTTGCTATTAGACCAAGGTGGTATGTGCATATATAGGCAACCAACAAAAAGTGCATCAGTCAAACCCTTTTAACCAGTATTGTGTAAAATCATACAAGTAAACCATTAAAATGCCATGTCAAGAAAATTGATCAGTGTATGTTTGAAAGTGATCAGGTATTGGCTAGTTCAGTGGTTCCCAAATTGTGCGCCTAGGCTCCCAGTGGTGCCTCGGTGATCTCACAGGGGTGCCTCGGTCAGGGATAGTGGTAAGCAAGGCAGGGGACAACGTGGTAATTATTTTGGCTTAGGGGTGCCTTGAAAAAATAATGGAAACTCTAAGGGTGCCTTGAGCTGAAAAAGTTTGGGATCCACTGGGCTAGTTCATTCTAGTTAATATATTATCATTATCTATCCTTGATAAAGCTTCTCTTGTGTGAACTGAAATGTCAGGTGTGGATTAAAATTCATATTTTACTTTCACTAGGTTTCTGTGAATGCTGTCACTTTATATACATTTCCTGTGACTGTCACCTGTGAAATTGTCTCAGTTTACCTGATCATTGTACTTGCTAGTATACTTGTATATTAGTGATCAGTATATATATCGCAGTAGGAGACTGTTTATCATGGCAAGTCAGCAAAAACGAAGATAATAGAACTGTAAATTGGTATAGAATAAATACTTGTGTAACATTTTAGATGAGTGTAAAGCAACATTGTTGCAACCCAGCTTCTTTTGCAAAGAAGAAATTCATGAGTTTATTTAAACAATTTCCATTGTCAAAATCTTTCTGGATCCAGGTTCAGATTGACCAAAAGTAAGATCTGGCTGTCCTGTATTTATTAATGCCTAATTGGTAAAGTTTGACAATTTCATTCACTTGTCAGATTATGGTCCTTGTCCAGCCACATCTTCTTCTACAAATTATGATTAGATGTTGGAGGGGGGGGGGGGGGGGGGCGTGTAACTATTTTGGACCCCCACACACATCATTTTGTGACTAGTTTGCATTAAAAAAATCATCTAAAACTGCACGTAGATACTGCTTTACACAGAAAAAATTCTGAAACAATAAAGCTATTTTTTTTTAAAGCTACCTCAAATTCTACTGGACAGCTGATGCAGCTGTTGGAAAGTACAATACTACTATGTTTTCTTTATAAAAGTCATGTTTATTTTGAACTTGTAATGTTATGTTAACACATGTTAATATTATAATGTAGTACCATAAACACACACACACAATACTTTTTATTTATTTGGGACTTTTCTGTCCTGAATAGTGTATGAAAGGGAGGCAAACATATCAATACTCTTCACGTTTCTAGAGATGGATAAGTGATGCAAGATAAATACACATCTGTTGCTACATCCATCATCTGACTGGGTCATTATTGGCTGTTAACTGACACTTCTGAATACTTTTCTATTGCTGTACCAGAGACCGGTTTAAATTGTTTTCCTTACATGAGTTCTTATGCAAGATGTACTAGAGTTGTATAAATATGCAAATCTTGTCATTTTCAAATGGGTGTCTTGCCAAACTTTTTTACTTCTGTTATTTTTTATATTAACTTTCATACCAAATTCTAAAGACAACACAGAGTAATATGATAAAATTGGCAAATAACTTTGGAAACTATTTCTATGGCTGCTATCTTAAACTTTGTCTGGCAATATCTAAATATAAATGACAATTCTGTAAGCATAAAGCTTTGTTGTAATCTATAGATCTGTATGAAACAAATCGCACTGTCACATGGTCAATATATAGTGTTCTAATATTTTGTTTTGGATTGGTTTGTACTGTTTAATCTTTTTTTTTTTTTTTTGTGTTGTAGTGCTAAGACTTTGGAAATGGTTTCTTTTGGGCTACTTTTGAACTGTTTTAAGATTACGCTTCAGTAGTTTGATTTGTGAATGTGGGACTGAACCTAGAAATGAAAATGCCTTATATATTCATTTGTTTATATATGGGTAAACAATGATGTGAGGCAGTTCTACAGTGCTAATCTTTCCTGTCTGTATAGTGCCATTATAGTTTTGCCCAAGTATTGATTAAACTGTTTATACCAAGAGTGAAGAATAATCATGTGTTCTGCTCATGCATCTTCAGCTATATACATATAAAATACTGCTGGCAGAGCAGCTTATTTAGTGATCCTACTCGCTGATCTGGGGCAGAGTTTTGCTGGTCTATGGCAGCGTCAATAAGCAAATATTCGGTGTAAATTGAGCTGCTTTTGACCTCTATTGAAAGTTACGACAATGCGTTTAATTTCAGTGCTAAAACAACTGTGTACTGTGTATGAGTATCCCTCTTCATAATATATATAGATATATAGAATTACTGTATGATGCATCTCTTCTTAAAGTTCATCTTTAAATCTTTGCGAACAGGGCACATGTTTCAGAACATGTCAGTTGTGCTTCTGGTGACTACTTATGAATAAGGTTACGTAGATGATGTAAATTTCCCATAATTATTTTTTTTTTCTTCTTTTGTCACCCTTGAACTTTAAAATGTATGAAAAATGTTGTCTAACTGCATATTTCACGCATGACCCTTTACAATTTACCTACATTAAAGTAACATTTTGTTTTCAAAGAATAAAAATGTAGCCTGGCATCTGAAACTCTGTGTACAGGATATATTTCAATATTTAGGCAGATTTGAACAATATTCTGGTCAATGAAACACCTGAAAAATGTACTGGTAGTGTCCAATTTTTTAAATGTGTGTTTTTGTTTTTCTCAAATTTTTTTTTTTTTGTGACGATAAACAATTTATCAAATATAGTTTTTATACATTTCCAATGGTCTTGTTTCTGTGTCAGCTGATGTTCATGCTGAGATTATCAGTCTGCAAATATAAATTGTGTTTAGGTCTTCATCTATGTATGTTGTAAACATCTAAGCGAACACCATCAAACAGCAACATATTTTTAAAATAATATAGAAGAAAGTAGACTTAATACTATGGTTTGTTGGTAAAAGATATGCTAAATTCTTTAGAATGTAGCAGATAACATTTTCTATATGCTAGATTTATAAAGGTGACCACAATAATTATATCAACAACATTGGTAATAAAACAAGAACAATAAAAATAGAGCGGCAGTTGCTCACTGAAACATTGGCATGTCAGCAATCCATTCATGGAATTGGTGTAGGGAGTATGAGGAATCTATGTGAATGTGAGTATTCGTTCCTTCCCCTGATAGGGGTGTAAACGTAAAAGGATTAAAACATAATGGGGGTGGTCTTAGTGGTATGGTCTGGGTGCATTTACTCCCGCACTAAAATAATACTGGTGTTCATAGTTCTTTACTAAATATTGTCTACAGCCAGTCCATATAGAACAGGAAGAGTAGCCTGGCAATTGCTATTTCTAATGTTGATCTGGAGACACTAATGGTTTTTTTATTAGGATCTGTACAGAACCTCTTAATGGTTACATATATTGCCTGACTCCTTACATTAAAAATATCATTACCATGTCCACTTCTTAGGTGAAGACATGGATCCTAGGAAAAAGAGGAAATTTAACCACTATCGCAAAACACCTCCTGAGATTTCCTTGTTTATCACATTATCATGTTGTCTTTGCTTTTGATATTATCTTGCCTGCTTGGTCCAACTGCTCTAAAAGTTAGTAGAGAGCAATTTTGTATTGTGAGTCACATTTAAAAAAAAAAAAAGATAAAATGAGGGCAGGAGTATAATATGCACATTGACAGGTGTGGTAAAACAAAAAGCAATGGGCATAAATATAACTTTCTGCAATTCTAGAATATACTGGTCATTTTGCCTGCCTAAAATAGTAGCACACACTATTTATCATCCATGCCCCCTCCACATATACCCTTAATACACCAGCCATCTGCTCACAGATACTTGTACCATACACATAATATATCGCCACGTGTATTGCACCATCCAGTGCCACCAGACCATTCTAGCATCTTGTCTTCACACCATGTGCAGCCACCCCCTTCCACATACTCTGCCCATTGCAGTGGTATTTGTTCTCCGCACTTATATCTCCTAAAGTTCTGTGCTATCAGGGTAGCATTTGTGCACGCTTGTAACAATGACTTTCATGACCTTGCATGTTTCTAGTGAGATTTACATACTTTGCAGTGGTGTCATTGAGTCTTTCAGGATAGCCTCCAATCTATATTGGGGTTTTATGGTAAAATGTGTAGTTTTTTGCACCCTAGAAAACAAAACTAATCAGTTTAAGGTGATAGTCAAACGTATTTTTTCCTTGTCCTCGTCATGTCTAGTCTATTCCCTCCATTTAATCTTGTATTATGCTTTTCATCTGATTTATCAGGCCAATCTCACAATAAATCACTGTTTGGCCTGATATCGCATTAGTGAGTACGCTCCAACGATGAACGATTATCATTCCAAAGCTCATTGTATCGTTTGATTTTATAAACAGACTAAAAATCTATGTGAATGATGTTATTCCCATTCTGCAGTGTGTATGTACACACCACCTGCAGTGTAGGTAAATCTCCATAGAGTAGTCACAATCTTTTCAGCCGATTGTTATGACCGATAAGGAGCTCAGATGTGAAGGTAAATTTTGTAAAGTGTGTACACATGAATTGGCATGCTGATTGGGATATCAAATCGGGAGAAATTTCCTTTAGTGTGTACCCAGCTTTAGAATCAAACGGTGTCCTTCCCATTTATTTATTTTAAGTCTTAGAAACAAAGTTACCCTTTTAAGTCAATTTTTTTTTTGTTTTATTGAGAAGATGAGCTGAATAGTTGAAATAGAATTACACAGAGACTGCAATATTAAAATTAAATGTTTCGACTTGCATACTCCAATTACAAATATTACAATTTTGATGCTCTTTTTTTTTTGTGAGGAAATAACATATCTGCTATTAGTGGTTTGTATGTTGTTGTTTTTTTTTTTTTTTTGTTTTTTTTTTACCCATTTGAGTGATTTACATTAAATAAAATCTGGTCATTTTACAGTTTAAGATCCTGATGGGTTTTTCAGTTCATGTTGTCTTGTTATACAGAATAATGAATTGGTATCTTGTATGAGGGCTTGGGTATTAGGAGATGAGTTGGATCATGAAAAGCTGTTGGCTAATATCTCTTTGATGTGTTAACATCTGAGTGCATCCTTTTTTATGCTGTGTTCATGACTGTTCAGTTTTAATTGACAGTTTTTTATGGGGTTTTTTGCAAAAAAAAATCGGATACAGTAGATGGCAGTTTTGCGCTCTTGGTAAGGAGGGACCAGGGTATTGATATTTGCAAAATCATGCTTTAGTGATGTGTGCAACTCCTCACACACAGTACAGAATATTTGCTGATGTTTCTGTGCCAACTAATTACAATGTTGCATATACTGTGATTGTTTTGTAAAGACACTGAAATATAGTTGATGTGAAATATTGCAATTTGAGCTTTTGCTGAATGACTACTTTTATATTTTACTCTACCCAACATATTTCCTCACTATTGTGACATTGGAGGTAGAGAATTATTTAAAATCGGCATCTTCTGTATCAGCAGTTAGTGGTAAAGGGAAAATAAACATAACTACATTTAGTTTGATATTACTGGCATCAGTTTAAAGTAACAGTTATCAATGGTTGTGCAATTGTTTATTGCCTTTAGAAGGGCATAGCTATATTACTGGTTTTGTTTATGAATAATATATATGTATATAGGTTTGTGTGTGTAAGGTCATTATCCATTTGCTGACTGGCAGCTGTAGATTTACACAGGCTGGTGCTTCTAGAACTGAGGCTGCTTGTTTTGTTTTTTTTACATCACCTCTTAAAGGCAGAAACTCATTCTTGTGTGTGCTACCATCATCTTTGGCAGTGATTGCAAAGCCCTTCCACATTCAGTAGTGGGGAAATGGAGGGCATCATGTTGACATTATGATGTCACTAAGAATTTCCGGTGTGGTGGTGGCCCAATGGAAGTTTAGATTCAATCTCCTCTACCACTAAGACTAACTGTTCGAAGCAGCGTTGGCTGAATTGTGTAGTAGATTGTATGTAAGCTGCTGTTAAGCCCAGATTGCACATCAATATTAGAAGTGGTGCTAAGTGTAAATTTAGAAGTGGCGGTATGGAAAATTAAAGTGAATGTAGTTTTATAATCTAAGCATTATTGTTAAAATCAAGTAATTCTTTGAAAACTGCACTGCAATAGATTTAAAAATGTTTGCATTGGATCCTTTTCATTATGTGCAAGTGGCTTTCCATAGGGATTGAAGACCCCTAATTAAAGAGCCCTCTTATGCTGCACGGTGAAAGCAATAAATCCGCCACAGGTGATTGTACACATTGACAGTTTCCATAGTCTAAATCTATTTATAATTGAGATGCTTCATTTTATTCAATACTTTGTCTTGGTGCATGGTTGCTTCAAGGCTGGGCTTTGTCCTCTCCTCATATTTTTCAAGAAAATAAATGCACAATAAAAAGTTATTTGTAATGCTTCATAACCTGTTAAACAATATTGATTTATTTTATGCTTGCAATGCTAGAAAAATGAATGTTACATCTTCTCTTTGTCATTTTCAGGTTTTCTGACTGAAATCCCGTTTACCCCAAAGTATCAACCAACTACAGTTTGGAATGTACCAGTATTTTATCATCTTATGGATGATTAACTAACTTCGCTTAAGAAGTTTCTGCACAGAAGGACTTTAAACAGGGGGGTAAGGTAAACGGAAAAAGAAAAGAAAGAAAATGTCATCAGGCAGGGGTCAGAATCCTCATGGACTTAAACAGATTGGCTTGGACCAGATCTGGGATGACCTGCGGGCCGGCATCCAACAAGTTTACACCAGACAGAGCATGGCAAAATCCAGATACATGGAACTCTACACGTATCCTTAACAGTCATCCTAGGACATAGTGTTCTTGTGTTTGTAAATTTGGAGGAATGGACAAACCTGGAATAAGAAGTCAACTTACTTGTTGGCTACTTCCTCCTCCTATTTAGTTTGGAGTGCAGCATTTTATATTTCGGGGCATTAAATCGGCACTAATTACATATTTGTCTGGTAATATGCTGGTGAACTATAAGCAAAATGTCTAATGCTTATTATGACATTGTGCAGTTGAGTGTGACATTTAGAGGGTCGTTGTAGGTGAGCAAGATGTACTAGTGTAAGTGAGTATAGTCTGAGCAATGGTTTTTCTTGAAACTTGTTAAATTATTTTGTTTTATCTTATTTGAGGACTGTTTCTCATGCATATGTTAAATAATGCTCGAGATTTCATTTGCGCTCTACTTTTTATTTCTCGAATGCAGTGTTTCCCAAACTCAGTCCTCAAGTACCTCTTAACAGTGCTTGTTTTACATATCTCTTTGCTGGAGCACAGGAAGAGACATATATATTATCTTTATTTATTTTTATTTTTAAAAATAAACTATAGCATGTAATGACATAAAGCTTAACTAGAAGTATTAATTGATGGTAAAACCTAGTCACAACTCTGTTTACTTTTCCCCCAAAAATGTTAACACATTTACGTGTGCTTTCTGCTCTTAGCGGTGGGTGGCCTTTTACAAAGTTTTTTTTACACCTGTGACTCTAGAGGTGACTTCTATTGTGCCTGGAGGATTTTAACTGGCATCATAGAAAGCAATTGTTTTTTCACTGTGCCTGTATGAATGCATGGGAATCTGCCTTGTAAAAACACATTGTTAATACTGGGAATGTGAAGTGGGACTAGTACAGTTTCATCTTTTAACTCTAACTCCTTTTTGTTTTATATTTATTAACATTTTCGATGGAGTTACTTTAATCTGTGCTTAAGCAGAGTGCAGAATATTCTGGAAATAGGTAGCCTGGTGTTGCATTCATGTGATCTATCGGGTACATCTGTACAACTTGTTAATGCAAATTTCTAATTAACCAATCACGTCATATCCAGTACTAGAAAGGTGTAACTGTTAAAGGTGCTACTGAATGTATATCTGTTTACTGCAAAGTCTCCAGCCATTGGGGGATATTCAATTGTCAGTGAGGTTTTTTGTTTTGTTTTTTGACAGCGTAAAGTCATTTTAACAATTTTTTTTTATTTTTTTTTATCACTGTCGAGTGGGTTAACTTAACCCGCGATTCAATTCCATTTTTTAACGCTATGGGTTTCTTTCATGAAATGGTCCTCTTACGCTCCAGTAGAAGGTCTATTGAAAGTATAGTGTGTGCGAGAGGCAGCCGCGTTAAAAGCTATTCAGTTGTTTTTTAACGCGGCGTGTTAAACAGGAAAATATGCTGTTTTATCTCACACCTCTTTGGGGTGTTTTAAAAATAAAAAACCTCTGAAAAGTATTCATGTAGTAATGTGGAAAAAAAGTTAAACTAATGTTTATCACTAATGCCTAACTTGTGTAAGTTGGTTTTCTTGTGAAAAAATAATGAAATGAAATAAACATTAAAAAAAAAATCAAAAAAATCACTAATTATATTTATGTATGGTTTTTGGTACAAATATGAGTGTAGTAATGTGTTTTGACATGGTATAGATGATTCTATGGTAAAAAAAAAAATAGTTCAATTGAAAAAATATGCTAAAGAAAGTACTGTAATGTAGATATTATCAATATGTAATCTAATGAATGGAAATGTATGCAAAACCTTTTTTTTTTGTGTTCTACATGACCGTTAAAACTCCCCTAAAAACTCGCAATGTTTAACGTGCGGGGGCAGCGTTCCCTCTCTTTCAATTGAATTGCACAAGTTTTCCCGCTGTGCTAACTAAAAATGGTTGCTATTGCCGTCAAAAACCCACGGGAGATTTTTTATTTTTTTGTTTTTTCACTGCGGGGGGAAAAAAAAAAAAACTTGCTGACAATTGAATACCCCCCATTGAGTCTGATGTTTAATTTTTTTATTTTCCTCCTGCGAAATGTGTTTAATAGAATCTCTATATTTAATTGGCGAAGGCTTAATTACTAAATATTGCTAAACGGCCCCAGTAACTTCTGGTGCAAATATATATTGTAAACACCTATGCTGTATCATATTCCAGATTTTCAGAGGCCCTCACACGGGCCTGGCACAATCTGAAATGTCTAAGGGATTTTCATTTGTTTGCTGTATGACATGTATACTCTGGCGTGACTTGGACTAATGCCAAAGCACCCACTACTGTTTTATATTGTGCCAGTTGTTTGCTTTTCATCGTACATGATGCTACTTGCCTGTACTTTTATAATGGCGTGTGTAAACGTTTAAAGTAGTAGTAGTAGTATTGCATATACACCACTTAAAAAATAAATTTAATGGGAGGCCTTTATGAAAACTGTTGTACAAATAAATGAGTAGAAGAGAGTTTGATGGCCACAGGAACCAGTCTGGTACAATCTCAATTTAGTAAGAGTACAGTTTGGAAACTAAAGGTAAACATCTTATTAGTGTGAGCAGCACTAGCTTTACTAGTTACTTATAGAACAGTATTCATAAATGTCAGACTCTGTTTTAATGTTTTGAACTTGTCTTTTTAGTTGCAAAATGATGGAAAGTTTACCTTCCTCGTATCTGTTAACTTTTTTTTTTTTTTTTTTAATAATATAGATTATACTGGAACTAAAGTGATTTCATGACAGCCAAGTTTGTGGATTTGCATCTTTTGCAAATAACACATGGAGCTTGAGCAGTCTTGTATTTCATTGCACATGGTGGTGGGTCTGTCTTGGTGCTTATACACAGTTGCATTAATATTACGCTATGTTAAAGCCCAGTAGATGTAAGCAAATAGACCTTCTGACAAGTGTTTGCTTCTCTTTACAATAATGTTTGTGGTGCTCATAAGCTTTAACACTCGGCACAATATAGTCTTGTTGGTAGTGTGCATTAGGTACATAGTAAACCATGCTGAAGGGGATGCTCTGAGAACACTGAATGCAATGTTTTAAAAGTGAAATCAGAAGCTTTTTTTCTACACTTCTAATGTTTTTTGTTTTTCAGTCCCTGAGTATGTTCTTATTCACACCAGATGTTTTCTAATAGCAGTAGTACAAGCATTAAATTGGTCTATAATATAGTATAGCGAAAGACCACTAAACCTCAAACTGCTTTGTTTGTAATAATATTGATAAGCATATGGTTGTGACTATCGCGAATAATAGCTTACATTTGAATACATAGCTAGGGCATATGGAAATTTTCCGTTTTAAATAAATTTGTATTTTATCTTGATAATTCTAGAACCATAAACTGTGTTTTTACCAATACAATCTATTGTATGGGTAGCCCTCATTAATGTCTGATAAATAAGTTGTTACACTTCTAAAAATTTTAGGACACAAAGGAGTGCTTGCTTTATTGTAATGCACTTAATGTATTAACATGTTAAAAGTGCAAGAAATCAGATGGGTCTGAACGAGCCCTCAGACATTTATATTCCAAAAGTTTAGTGTGTAGACTAACTAACTTAAATGACTAGGAATTTCAGAGAATGTGAGAAAATGTATACATTATATTCCCAGTCTACTGAACACTTGTAATCTCCTTGCCATGTTCATTTGTATAGTAATCATTTTTAAACAACTTTATTTTCCTTTACATAATATGAAGGCACTAGTTGGTTTTGTTGTCCTGTTCAACGAGAGGTGTGATTGCAAAGTGGATACTATTTATCTAGTACTAGCACAGAACCATTTAGAACACATGGATGGCCTAAGTAATATTGTATCCAGGTGTATTTAATGAGGACCTAAAATGTTTTATAGATGCAGCATATTGGTTGTTTGTCTGTTGCAGTCTTATAATTCTATGTGTTTGCATAAAGTAGGCTTTCTTGTTTCTCCTTAACCAGTGCTCTTAGTCATGTTTATAACTACTGTACCAGTGTACACCAGTCTAACCAGGCACGGGGTGCTGGAGTACCACCATCAAAATCCAAAAAAGGCCAGACCCCTGGAGGGGCCCAATTTGTTGGCCTTGAACTGTACAAAAGGCTAAAAGAGTTTTTGAAGAGTTACTTGACAAACCTCCTAAAGGTAAATGTTTTTTATTTTCATTGACAGTGTTGTGCATATGACAAGCAGTTGTATTACAGGATATTGCACTTCAGTTTACTATGTCTTGAAACCATTCTATATAATTTAGGTTTGAAAAGGTAATTCAGTATGGTAGCAAGCAAGAAATCATTGTATGTTTCGATGACCTGTCCAAATCTGTGTTTCCTCTTCAGGATGGTGAAGATTTAATGGATGAGAGTGTTCTCAAGTTTTACACACAACAATGGGAAGATTATCGGTTTTCTAGCAAAGTATTAAATGGGATCTGCGCATATCTCAATCGGCATTGGGTTCGACGTGAATGTGATGAAGGACGCAAAGGAATATATGAAATTTACTCGGTGAGCTGCCCCCCCCCTTTATCTTTGTAGTAAATGGTTTCAGATGAAGAATATTGCTGGAATAACTTTTAGTTGGGTTGTGTAGGAGAACATGACTACCATAATGTTTAGTATAGTTGCCAGCTTGTATTATCATTATAGCTTGGACTGTTTGCTTATTTGTGTATTGCATGATCACTGATTTTGTTTTCTCTTGTTTCCAGCTTGCCTTAGTCACTTGGAGGGATTGCCTCTTTCGGCCTTTGAACAAACAGGTAAAAGCTGCAAACATAGTTACAGATTTGTTTTTACCTCTCGATCATCTCATGAAATGATGGGGTTTAGAAGAACACTTTGTTTAGAACGAGGCAGTAATTGAAATGCATCTCTATGTACTGTATGGAAACATTATGTTGCTAGAAGTCTAGAAAAGCAAATCTCTGCTTTCTGTGCTTTTAACTTTTCATTTACAGCCATTTCTTACCGAATAAACTTTATCTCTGTATCCCTTAAAATATATACATATATATTTTTTTAATTCTTGGGAGGGGGGGGGTTTCAGTTGACTGCAGGTGACGTGATGAATGGGACACATCGTATCCGAGTTTTTATAAAAATCTCCGCTCGTTTTCCCTCATGTCCCATAGAGATGCAAAGGAAAATGAGTGAAGATTCTACACTGCATTAGCTGGTAATATGCGCAGCCAGTTAATTGAATTCCCCCCCCCCCCTTACTCTACTTTTACAGATGTTCCCCCTCCACCTTTTGTTATGCCTTTAAAACCGTAATGGGCAACCTAATACACTTTAAAGGCGACCCTCTAACCTTGAAACGTGCTACCCAATTACCATTAATCTCCATAATACATTGAATTTTGTAAAGAGACACTGATCTGTAATAATGTAAGACAAACATGTATTACAAGCTACCACAACCATAGTTTTATATAATGTGACTTGTGGATGACCAGATTTTCAACCAGCTCTTGAAAGTTGTAAGGCTGGCAGAGGCACAGTGCAATGCTGCAGAGAGGTTTCCATCTCTTGCCTTGGTGTACTGAAGTAAGTATGAATCAGGCCACTCTTTCCTGCAGCGGAAAGACTGAGTCCATGTGGTGCAGCACACCTGAGATCGGCCTCCTGAAGTCAGCTGTACTGCTGGCACAGCGAGACTTCCCTGTGTTGTGCAGAGAAGGTAACTTGTTGTGTTAGTTGACTACGCTGGGCAAATATCACGTTCATTCGTCTTCTGTTTTGTGACCTGCCGAGCTTCATTCGTTGCCCTAGCTTTCGATAAGCGTTTGGACCATGGATTAAACCTGGGCAATAAGCTTGAGAAAAGGACTAAATGTGCATAAAGTGGAAAGGAGATGGGGCCATGGGGGCGAAGGATTGGGGGGTAGGACCACCTGTTGCCAATCATTTATTTTAAACTGCATCTTTATAAATGCAAGCCTTCAGTTTTAGAGCTCAAGGTAGCTGTAATGGCCTGCAGTCTGTAAATAGTTTTTTTGTTTTTGTCCACCCCCTACCCTTGTTGCTGTGGTAAACACAACTTGTGTGTGTGTGTTGCATCATCTGTCCAAAGTCAATGGAAATGAATGAAAACTCTTGAGTGCTAGTCCCTTGTCAATGACACATATGCATGTGTGTGTATGTATAAATGTGTGTGTATATATCTATATATAATCTCTCTTTAAGTGTGGAAATACTCTTTCCAATTGTGTGTTGGAATGTCTCAAACAAGCAATATTCATGTACACACACACTTATTCCAAATGATTTTATCAAGTTGTAAGTTTGCTTGTGACTTTAGTATTGTAGTGAAATGTGTATGACATTTATGTATTTCTGCCTCTTTATGCATGATGCAGTCACCTTGTTTCTTGCAAATATTTTCCTCAATTGCTGTCTGTTCACATGGCTATCGCCTTCAATGTGTAACCAGAAACAAGTAACTGAATTATTGGTGATGAATGTAAACCTAATATCCTTTCTTGAATATTGTGATAAATAATTGGCTAGATCTCCTTGCCATTCTTATTAATTCATCCTTGTCCTAATAGTTGTCCGCTATGTGTCCTGAAAATGAGTTAACCTGTTTATGTGGCTGTCGTCTTAGGTGACGAATGCAGTGCTGAAACTGATTGAGAAAGAACGAAATGGAGAAACTATCAACACCAGACTTATCAGTGGAGTTGTACAGTCTTATGGTAAGGTGTCATAGGGTGGAGTATTATCCCGATTCTTACTATGTGCACTACATGTGTGTATTTTACATGCATGTTATGCAAAGGAATACTTAATGTATTATGAGGCTATCAATTCGAAGCTGTAATAATGGCTAGAGATCCTTATTGCCTAGCTTTCAACAAAAGGTATCCAAGATATCACTAAAAATTTAACTCCACCCAGCAGTCCAGTTTCATTATTAAAAACAACATCTCCATGTCTAGATGTAACTGGGTCCCTCGCCATATCTTGAGCGCTAGCAGCTGTCTAAGTCTTATTGACAACCTGCTTCAAACAGGCAAGCTAAGGCAATTGTCAATGCCCCTTCCCAAGTGCATGGTGTCCCTAACGAGTGATGGCTACATTCGTTGTACTGTAAATTTCTCCACCTGAGAGTGTTCTTATAGGTATTTGTACAGCATGTCAGTGTGCTTACAAACTTCTCTAGTAAATTGCCAACATAATCTGTTACTTTAAAGAGCTTTCTTATTTTCACGTTGACTTGAATTTGGTTAAGAACACAGGAACACAGAAGTAATGTAGGTTACTATAGCTACCATATTATGTTTTAAATTTAAATAAAAATGTTGTGTATTTGCTTAAGCAGATCTGTATACTTCTAAGAATTATAGTGTGCTAATGTATGGAAGCAGTTCATTTTTCTCCTTCATCCACTCTGGGGGAAGCTGCTCCCATGGGGTTGTATGAGGGCGCATGGAGTTGGCACTTAAATAGTTTAACTAAACTTGCTGCTTCTGACTCCTCCCATTTGCAGCCCCATAGACCTCAGTTTTGATTAAGTGCCCAAGGAGTTGGGCTGTGTAGATACTGCTCTGCAGTGTTTGTTGCTTAGTATTTTATTGTTTTATTAGAACTGTTTATCTAGAATAGGAAAGTGTGTGTATAATTGCATTATTCCTGTTAGTTTGAATGGAATAGTTTCTTAAAAAAAACAAAACAAAAACCTTAAAATTGAAGCAGCAGTCACTCCAGTCTCCCGGCGGGTCTGACGCTGCCTTTGGCAGAGCGTGCCGGAATCGGTCAGTGGAGCTGCCATGTTGGGAGATACCAAGTCCCCTGCTGAGGTGGGGGTAGGATCTTTTTCGGCCACAAGAGAAGCAGCATCTCGGGTATGAGACATAATAGAAGGCTACACGGTGGATTGGAGCGCCCGAAGGCGGGCATCTCAGCGGGCAGATTAAGAGTTCAAGATCTTCCCCAGAGATGCAGAAACATCCAGGGAGGGGAATATGAAACCCCTCTCACCTGTTGGTATACCCAGAAGCTGGACAATTGCGCGCCACAATCTGTTCCTCAGACGGACTCCTCCCTGTCGCTGGAGTGCACGGTCTGCTGCTGGCTCCCTTTCCCTGACTTTCCTGACAGGAAGAAGGCTGATTAACCTGTGGGGGACGTTTTGTTTTTTTCTGGGCAGCATATCCTATTTAGACTAGGGCATATTGGGTCTCTGTATACTTGGCCAGCGCCTAGGTTACTGTCTTGCACTTATTTTCATTGTTATCTATCTTAACACAGGCACTGCCTTTTTGTTTTGAGGGCCATAGACCAGGGTCAGAACAAGTAACTGTCTTACCGTGTTTATCTGTGGTGCTTGCAGATTCTGCATATTTTCTTTTTTTTTTTTTTTTTTTTTTTTTAATTAAAAAAAAAAAGAAAAAAAAAAAAAGAGAGAGACTATGTATAAAGTTAGCCAGGGTCCAAACAAGTAATTGAACTACTGTGTTTGTGGTGCGATTGGTGAACTAATTAAGTGCCAATTCTCCCTCATTTACATCAGTCCCTGCCCCAATGGAGCTTACAGTCTAAATTCCCTAACATAGACACACACTCACACACAGACAAAGAGGGAGACAGAGAGGGAGAGACTAGTGTCAATTTTGATAGCAGCCAATTAACCTATCAGTATGTTTTTGAGTGTGGGAGGAAACCGGAGCACCCGGAGGAGACCCACGAGAACATACAAACTCCACACAGATAAAGCCATGGTCGGGAATCAAACTCATGACCCCAGTGCCGTGAGCCGTTTGGCTTGATTGCCCAATGTTCGTACTTTTCTTCAGGGAGTGCTGCATGTTCAGCCTCCTCGCATTCCTCCTCTAGCCCCGTGGCACCTGAATTTGGTCCTTGATGTCCTACAGCAGTCTCCATTCGAACCTCTTGAGTCGGTCCAAAAGTTTTTTTTATTTTATTTGGAAGCTAGTGTTTGGTGTTTTTGTTGGCCATTGGTTCTGCTTAATGGGTGTCTGAACTAGGGGCTTTGTCCTGTAGGGTTCCTTATCTGGTGTTCCATGAGGATAGGGCAGTTTTTTTTTATACTTTGATTCTCATATGAGAGATTGACCAGCTACCAAGCAGACCATTACTCGTTTGTTCCGGTCCATGATTAAGCATGACTACGTGAGTAGGAATCGAGCTGTGCCTCAGGTTCTCATGGCGCATTCTACCCAGGCAGTGGGGGGCCCACGGGGCTTCTGCAGATCAACTGTGTAGTGCAGCGACCTGGTCCTCAGGCCATACCTTTACTCGTTTTTACTAGTTTAACATTTTAGCATCTTCGGGCGCCAGTTTTTGCGGCAGTGTTTTGCTGGCTGGTAGACCAGAGCATAAAATGGACAAGAGACTTGGCGCATGGGGGGAGGAATGGACACATAACGGATTATGAGCCGTCTATATACTCTTTAAACGGAAAGCTCCTGCACTCTAAAGTCTAAACATACATATAGAAAATCATTTGAGTCTCTAAACTCGCATTTGAATACTTCGGAAGTTCATAGGTGGTGTTCCCAGTCTTATTAGTCTTTCGCATAAGATGTCAGTGATTTCTCCCACTTGTATCCTGCTTGTCCCTTAAACGTCCTCCGTGTAACAGATGTATGGAAGAGAGGGAACAAGAAAGGAAAGGTCCCGTAGTGTAATACGTTTTATAGCAATTTATTAACAAGGTTAAAATACACTCGCATTTCAATATGTTAAAATGTCCTCCAAAATGGTTTCTTTACGCCTCCCTCTCTGACATGTACTACTCCTTAGTCCGCTTGGACCACTATTTTCCAAGTGTAATAGTACAGCTGCGGCTCGATTTCAAGCACTGATGGAACTCCGTAATGTCATGGGGCGTTACGTAATGCATGGCTTCCAGTTCTTAATTTTATTGTTTCTTTCAGTCAACCTATTTGGGACCAGTTTTTGAAAGTCTGGGTACTGAGATTCTTTCAATTTGCTCCTTTCTTAAATTTAACCACAAGATTGTCTGACAGGAGCTCCCTCAAAAACAAATCCTGTTTCAAAATTATAGACTTGATTTTGATTCTTTTTATTTCATAAGATCTATTATCTTTAAAGCTGAAAGACAGATTGGAGGCCTCACCTTGTCACATTTTGTTTCCATAGATAAGATTCCCTCTTGATTTGTTTCACCTCATCTAAAGATTTTCACAATAGCCCAACTGGGTAACTCCTTTCTGTAAATTGTGCCAACATTTCACCTGCTTGTTGTAAACATGCAATATTAGAGAAGCAATTTTGTTTGGTCCTCCTCAGCTTTCCCTTTTAAAAAAACTTTTTATGATGGTCGCTATTGTAGTGTATGTATTAGCAGCTACTGGTTTCTTATAAGTTACAGTTATGGTGGGGCCTATGACCAACACTCTGGTCCAGGAAGTGTTTACATATGTTTCACAAAGCAAAATGTTATCTTGTTCAAGCCAGACGCATCTTTGCAAATTTGTTTTAATTTTATTTTTTTCTCCAGAGTGAACGCAAATGTACATTTATACATATACACAGTGCAGTTTGCATACATTTTTACTTTACTGGCGTCTTAAAACATGATTGGAAATGCTAGTAGTTATGTAGCCTTCAATAGAAAATACATTCATGTTCAAGTCTTCAAACATCCAGTGAACACGCTTGTAGCTGTATTCTAATCGTACGTTAATCTGTTCATGCCATTGAGCACAGGTGTGATTGCTGCATAATGTATCATTATACCTTTTAATGATAATACTAGTGGGTCTGTCACTTGGTCTCCAAAGAGAGCCTAGAAATACATGTATGTAATTGTGTATGATCCGGACAGTCCACACTCTGTTGAATTGATTCCTTTGTTGATACATTAAATTGTGTAGAGCGGTATACAACCCTTATGATAAATCCGATTTTGAAAGGTTTGCTGGCTAAACATGTAAAACATTGCTCTCTGCTTGTATATACTCTTTGGACTATATCTGATTTTAAATGCACACACCTTGACCATGCTCAGTGATATGTTGTGGTCTTAATGTAACTTGTTATAAAAGTGCCCTCCCAGCAGACATAAGGACTGCTGTTGCTGGATGATGCACATTACCCAATGGATCATTACTAAAAAAAAATATTTATATAAATAACCTTGGATACTTTGTGTGGACACACTGCTTTTCAAAGATTTTTAATCTCTATTGCAAACACATCCTTGGCACAGTTAAATGCCTGAATAAAGCATGTTCATGATCAACTAGCGTAGTGGCTGTTTGGGACAAAGAAAATTACATGTTTAAATATAATTTTCAGATTTTTCATTTGTTTGGCAGCCTAATGATTTATGAACTAAAAAAAAAAAAGGCATAAAGCAATGTGTAATAACTTTTTTAAAATGTGGTTTGTTTGTTTTTTTTGTTTGTTTGTTTTACTTGGGGGTAAATGTATGAACATGCGGGTTCTTCAACACCCGCGTGTTCGGCGATTAAATTTCAAGCGGCGCTGCATTGTAAAGGGAAACTTCCCTTTACAATGCAGCGCCGCTTGAAATTTAATCGCTGAACACGCGGGTGTTGAAGAACCCGCATGTTCATACATTTACCTCTTAGTCTTTAACCATATTCATAAATATTTTATTTTGTGGGTTTTTTCCTGTTTTGTTCTTGATAAAAACTTGCCCTTAGTTGTTAGATCTGCCCATGAAATTCGAGGCTTGTGCTCTGCTTTTAGTTAAGGGTGAATATGAATCTTGTGCTTGAGGTTTCCCAACCTTTCCAACACAATGCATGCTTGGAACCAGGGACTGACAGTGTCCTTTTTTTATATTTTCAGTTGAGCTGGGCTTAAATGAGGATGATGCGTTTGCCAAAGGTCCAACGTTGACAGTGTACAAAGAATCTTTTGAGTCCCAATTTCTGGCTGACACAGAGAGGTTCTACACAAGAGAGAGCACAGAGTTTTTACAGCAGAACCCAGTCACAGAATACATGAAGAAGGTTAGTTCAGTACTGGCAATGTTGGTTTATCATTTGTTTCATGCATTTTTTGTTTGTCTTCGGGGTTGCTTTAGCAATAAATTATAAATGAATAATATGCAGAAGCACATGCACAAATAGATCAATGGCAGGCATTTCACTAAGTGAGCTTTGGCTGTGCTGGCATTACATTTGATCAAATATCTGATAACAATTTCAACATGTGGATCACTTAATGGCCACGTTTGACCATTAACCCGCCAACTACCATCACTGGCCTAGCTTATTGCTGCAGGAAAGTGGGTAGATCTCAGTGCTAAGCAATGGTCAGTGTTTTACAGCTTTATTTATTTGCTGAATATTAGGCAGAAGCTCGGCTTTTGGAGGAGCAAAGACGGGTACAGGTCTACCTTCATGAGAGCACACAGGATGAGCTGGCACGCAAATGTGAACAAGTTCTTATAGAAAAACACCTGGAGATCTTCCACACAGAGTTCCAGAATTTACTAGATGCAGACAAAAATGAAGGTAACTTGTTTGTTCTTGTCATAACTTTTTTTACTCCCTAATTCTTCAGATCTCATGTCTTTTGGTGGAAGATTCATTTTTATGGCTCTCCCAGGACATGTTTCCAGAGGTATATAGAGCTTTTTATAGTCTCCTAGGGTCAGTATAATTACATCCATCTTGTACATTCTTTCTCCTCCAGCAGGTAGGGCACTGAAAAGCAAAAACTGTCTTTTTTTTTTTTTTTTTTTTTGCTTTATTTCTACCTTGCTTTCATGGTTTTCCTTCCCACCCCTCAACCTTGGACCATTTGAAATCTTATCATTTGATAATTTTTCCCCTTAAAGCATTTCAATGTTTAATGGTACTTGGCATGAAAATCTACAGCCCTTAAGTCACGACTCTTTTCCCAATTTAAAATGGCAAATATGATGGTATATTGAAACACCTGTGTTACATTTTCTCAACGGACATGAGGAAAGTGGTTCAAAATCTAGCGAAGTGTAAAATGAGGTGAAAAGTATAGATATGCCCAAAATGTCAAGTAAAATTAAACCTTAGAAATAAGCCCCATTGAGATGCTATAGAAAGTGAAAAACTTGTAAAAAGTGTAAATTTTGTGTATAAAAAAATAAATAAAAAGGGTCTGATTTGTTTATTAAAATCAATCACTGTTTTTTTGTTCCCTTGTTCTTAATGGTGGGGAGAGGCATTCATGAAATGTTTTTCATAGATAACCATAAACAAAGCTGGTATTAAACATAGCAACTAATTAGATTCTGGCATTTTTGCATCACAGTATAGAAAATGAAAGAAAGGGTCTGGTTCATATGGCCACTCCACATTCTTTCTACACCATTGTTGAAGAAATAATAAATAATTTTATTGCTATTATGAGTTTGCATAATGTGTTTGACAAAGGGTTAATCAAAAACAACCACCTGGTCTGTTTTAAAATTATTAAAACTTTTCCTGTCCTTGCCACACACTAACTTTTCCTTGCCAATTATATCATCACCAAGGTTTTTTGTGAAGAGCTGACACTCAGGAAGCCCTTGGTTCTCCCTTTAAACTAATCTATCATAATTTACTTCGGAGTTATAAACCAAATAATCTCTATTTCAACTATTGAGGGTTCTAATACCAAGCTAAGTCTGACATGTGAATTTGTAAGAACACAATCCTGGCTTATTAAGTGTAATGTAATATGGAAAATAAATCCACAATGCTTGAGATAAAAATAAACAATTAACAAAATTACATAAAAAGATAGAATACAATAATTTATTGTAAAATAAAAAGGAATAAAACAAAAAAGGTAAACTTACGAATTATCCATTTTCTGTGTGCTGGGAGAATCGAGAATAAAAGGGCCACTTCTCATTATGACTCCCCAAAAGTGAACAAGTTTGTTAGGTAGCCTCAGCCCCCCTCCCCCCATCCACTGTAATGTCAGAACTAGAAATTCTGTGCAAATGCTTATTAGTTGTTAAAACACCTTTCAAGTCAGGTTTTCTTTACATGGACCTAGCTTCTCACCAGAATGTCCGACAAAGATATTACCTCCACACAACAGGTCATGTGTTTCCCTTTATTTGCATACCAAACATGACTCCTGTAAGTATATTTGAGAAAAATTACATTTTTCTGTCTCCTTATTTCCCTTCACACTTATCAGAGCTGCTCTGGCCCCCATATAGCGATGTCCTTAGAACCCTGATGTTATTGATGTAGCCTTAAAGAGAGATGTCTCAGTTTTACGACTCATGCCTTAAATTGGTACTGGACACTCTTTTGTAGCCAAGTGTTTTGGCTCGCTTATCCATAAAATACTCCCTGGGTAGAACAGAAGAGTTTAGACAGAATCAAGGGATTTTAACCCATGGCTGGAAAGAGTTCCTCTGAGCCACATCAAGCTATTACGATGATTTAATTTGCAAGCACATGTTTGTATTTTTATATGGCTAGTAATTGGCTTGCATTTGGCCACTATTCAAAATATGAACTGAATTAAAAAAGCACTTTCCCCCCTTAATACATGGTAATTATCCATACCTTGTCTGTACCAGTATCAGAACTGAATTAAGTGCTAGCCTTTGTTTTGAGATGTTGTAGCAAAACACCTTTCAAATCAACCTGCAATAAGTGTTTTGTTACAAATGTATTAAGCTTACTATTGCATAATTTGGACTTATATTGGAGCTACACAGGTAAAAAGTTGAACATTCTGCCTAATATCGCTGCTACAGGAGGATAAAATTCATCGCTCCCCAGTGACTCCTGTTCCCTCAATCTCAAATACCTACTTGTACACACCCTGGTTACTCCCTACTGACCTCTTTGCATGGATAAGTTCACTGCTGTTTTAAAGAATCGCTTGTAAATCTTATGTCTCATTTGGTTTCTCAGTATGTCCAATCTGTTCATCTGTATTGCCTTGTTAATATTCATCTGTACTACCAAGTATCTCCACCCACTCTGCACAGACTGATTTTTATGTCTGTCCACACTGCCCCATGGTTGTCTTCTCCCTTCTACTGCCTGGATTTCTAATCTTAATGTCCCTTTTAGCTCTTATTGTCTACCACTACCCCTCCCTCTAGCATGTACGCTCTCATGAGCTATGTCTCATGTCTGTCCATGCTCTGTCATAGGCTGGGTGCACACTACAGAATATTCAGACAAATGTGTTTTTAACTAATGACTGTAAAAAAAAAAAACAACAAAAAACTAAACTCTATGGAGATCGTGAGGGCATACGCAATGCAGAATTAGAAGGATGTTCTTCTATAGCTGAACGATATTCGATGGTCAGTGCTTTGGAACGACTATCGTTCATCTTAGTGTACACACTAATGCGATACTATACTGAATGGTCATTTATCAGGTGATTGACCCAATATTTGGCTGAAAACTGTAGTGTGTACCCAGCCATACTTTTGTCAAGACTTATGCTGAATTTTTTTCTGTATGCCAATGCGATTTTTTTTTTTGTTCTGTATCAATGCAGTTATTATTCTGCTCTGTACCCATGAACATGTTATGATGTCTACTGCTTTTATGAAAGTAATTTTTGTATTACCGTATTGGGCACAACGGAATCTGTGACACCATACAAATAAACTACAATAATAATTTTAATTTTTATTTTTTTTATTTCTATTTGTTGCTTCTATACTCTTTAATGCAAGGAAAGTGTATTGCCTGTCAATATCTTTTACATGTACATTTGTTTTTATACTATTTTTCAGTTTGGTTTTTGTTGTAAACATTATTACTAATGATTCATATAAACTATTTTATGGTGCAATTAAGCTTTTCCTTTTAAAATATATTTAGTAGTATTTGCAGGGGAAAGTTAGGAGCAGATTTGGGTATGTGTGCTAGTATTGCTTACAAAAAACTGTTTTATTTTGTAGACTTGGGGCGAATGTACAATCTTGTATCCCGAATTCAAGATGGTTTGGGAGAGCTTAAAAAGCTTTTAGAAACACATATCCACAATCAGGGACTTGCTGCCATAGAAAAATGTGGGGAAGCAGCACAAAATGCAAGTATTGCTTTGTTTACTGCCAATTATCTGTAGTTTTTTCATATAGTGCTGATGGAACAGACCCTTACCTTATTTCAGTTTACTTTTATTACAAGTCACTTTTCCATATGCCATGCTATTTTGTTTTTCTTGGTTTATCTGTATTTAGATTTAAAGTCTCGATTGTTTAATGTACTCGACGGTTCTGAGAAATCTTGGCACCTTATCTATGAACTGGTCACCACCCAACTGCCATATCTTAGAGCTTGACATGTGATAACTGTCTCAGGAGGAATGATGTCATGTCTTGGAAAACTTGCAGCATCATTGTTGTAGAATTCTATAATTAAAAGTAAATTGCTTGGCATTTAAATCTTAAAGTGTCTCATGTTTTCTCATTTTTAAAAGAAAAAAAGCACACAATGTTTACTTTTGATTTACAGATTTTGGGGGCAGATTCAATAGTCCGCGATGTCCCTAAGAACATCGCGGACGCGCTTTTTTACCGTTACCACTTTAAAAATTAGCGCTGAGTTTTGCTCACGCCTCTATGGGACGCACGTAAAAATTGGAGTTACTACTCTAAAAAATATCCGCGTCGGGTGTCTTGCGACCATTCCAGAGGCACCTTGCACAGATACTTAGTGAATTGAATCTGCCTCTTTGAGTGATAAATTATTGCATTACGTCTTTTTTCCTTAAGATACCTCCAAAGAAATGTAGAACCTCAGTTCTTGTATTGAGTGCATTAAGTAGCTAAGCAAAGTGTATTTTATTTTGTTTTGTTTTGTCCCCCTTTAGGATCCCAAAATGTATGTACAGACTGTTTTGGATGTCCACAAAAAATATAATGCACTAGTTATGTCAGCGTTCAACAATGATGCTGGATTTGTGGCTGCACTAGATAAGGTGAGTTTATATGCACTAGAGATCTAAATCCTTGTCCATCCTTATGGTTCAGAACATTTCCCATATGTAATTCTTTGCTTTGTATCTCAGGCTTGTGGCCGGTTTATCAATAACAATGCAGTAACAAAAATGGCCCAGTCTTCCAGCAAATCTCCGGAGCTTCTTGCCCGTTACTGTGACTCACTACTAAAGAAGAGGTGAGCCACTACGAAGGTTTCCAAAGAGTCCTTTTTGTATGTCTGCCTCTAGACAGAAAAATTTCCTCTCGTACTTAGGAGCTCTGTCTTGGCAACCTGTGTATAATTGTAATTTCTCACAATAGTCCTTTGTTTTATCATAGCTCTAAGAACCCAGAAGAGGCAGAACTGGAAGATACACTCAATCAAGTTGTAAGTCTGGATATTTCATGATTGTATTTTTTAGAATACTCACTATGTGTTTTATGTTTCAATTGAAGAGACAAATGAAAAGTTTTTGCTATACAGCCATATAGTCTACTATGGAGGCAGTTTACATCGCAGAAATCCTAATTAGTTGTTATAAAACCCCAGAATTCAGTCCACAATAGGATTGGTTTAATTTTACATAGTAATGACATTAGTCCAAATATGTCTATTTTAAAGTTAGGCCCAGTTTGTCAATATATGAATTATAAGGGCCTAAAAAGTTTAATATTGTTGCATAAATCCAAAATAGGCAAAGGGCACTGAAACAGCAGATTATATTATATACAAAATTGCAATGGTCTCTGCTTTATGATGTAAAAGTGGACATTTGAATTGAATTAGAATTAGTTTTGTTTTTTAAAGTTAGATCTGTAAACCACATACTAATTAAAACCTTCCTAAGTATTTAGAAAAGTTGAAAGAATATGATTTGAATATATATTTTTCATCTAATATTTTACATAAAGGCCCCTTTCTCCCAGTTTACATTTTAGACTAATTTTGTCTTGTAAAATTGTATTTCCCTGGTGTGTAAAATTCCACTTTAATAGATACCACAGTTTACTGGAAGAAGTAAGTTAGTAATGATTTCAAGTCAGTTAGTTACTTTAATTATTCGTGTCAGTTTGTCATAACCTAAAATATGAGTAATTTTTCTAAATCTATTAGTTTCTAAAGTAATGATACATTTTGAAAGACCTGAAGAGTATTGACATTAAAAAAATTTTTATTTTTTTTAATATACTTTTTTTCACCCATATCAACTTTTTTAGATGGTTGTTATAGCTCAGTATGTTTCAATTTTAGATCGATTACGCAGGCTCCAGAAGTGAACAGTGTATAACCATGATGGGTAACCTAATAACGATTGGGGGCTGCTCTAGCTTTCAAAAGGGTCACTCGTTACCCTTAACTGTCTTGTTCCATTAATGGAGCATGTTGTCATTGATGTGTTTGTGGTATTGAAGTGACTGCTTCTGAAATCACTGTCTAACAGCCTAGCAGGTTAGAAATAAAGGAGGTTCATCATTTGTGTCAAATACATTTGTTGGCTATTATCGAACGTAGTTATGGCAGCCACCCACTGTTCAGATGCAGAAGCTTCAAGTGCATAAGAGTAAATAGTTAAACCTACAGATAGGGGAAGATTCAAATGGCTGCAGTGTTCTTTCGAACATCACGGCGCTGTCCAGCTGCACACATTGCTGCATATTATGGTAGGGAATCTGCTCACGTTTCCTCGCACCTTTATCCAGACTTCACGCGCTGAATTGATTCTCCCCCTCAGTTAATATATTTTACAGAATCTGAGAAATCAGTCATCGATTTTAAAATGTTTTGCTCTCTCCTACTTAGAACTAGGATAATTTTGGCTTCTTTCTAGAGTTAAGGGGTGAATGTTTCCCAAGTTTGCCGTCTGGTGTTTTTGGTACCTTGAGACTTCTTTGTTTAACACTTCAAAATTGATCTTTCTCTCACTCGTTCCCATGACAGAATTGCTGTGTATGTGACCTCAGACCTACTCTGGGTCTATGTGGAGGCTGTTTTTCACATTTTACACAGATGTTTAAACCTGGCTGACTTTAATTTCACAAGTAGCCTTTTTAAAGGGAAAAAAAACAGCTTTTTGTGTTTATTAATCATTGAAAACTGAGGGAACTTTAAAAACTCTCTCTATTTTACAGATGGTGGTTTTTAAGTATATAGAAGATAAGGACGTGTTTCAGAAATTCTATGCAAAGATGCTTGCAAAGCGTCTCGTTCATCAGAACAGTGCGAGTGATGATGCTGAAGCAAGCATGATTTCCAAACTTAAGGTAAGGGACTCTGGAGCGCGGCTTTGATCGCTGGTGTCACTCTGTCCCCGTTATAGTATAAGTAAGATAAGTACTTTTTTTTTTTTTTTAAGCATGCATCTTGCATGTCATTTTCTAAGTGGTCCTTCTACAAATTATGATCTCATAATCTCTCTGGAGGTTGAAAATATTGCTGCCAGTTAGAGACACAGGCTCATGACTCTCAGTATTTAATGTGAAGGCAAAGAGGGGAGGAGGAAGGGAGGATTTCACAGTACACATAGCAGACAGAGCTCAGATTTTAAATCATGTGACTATGGTTGTAATGGTAGTCCATGACACACTGCAGAAATATAAATCGCTAAAGGCAGCTTGATGAAACAAACCAAGGAAAAATAGTAAATAGCATTTTTCTTATAGCTTGCCACTCTGACTTATTTTAAACACCCTTCATTTTTTTTGTGGGATTGCTGCTTTAAAAGCTATAACAATAAGACCGCTTGGCTACAAAGCAAAAGTCACTTTAAAAACAAGGGGCACTAAGTGATTGCAGCTTTTTTTTTTTTTTTTTTTTTTTTAAGGCGGTGTTGAAAAATAGCCTTCCCCAAAAAGAAAGTCCTCTCATTGAGTTGGGTACGTGAGGTCGATGACCAAAATGCCCAATATAATTTACTCTGGCTACTTCAGCGAGACGGTGTGATTCTCTGCATATTTATAATCCCTACTGTTTGTAAAGGTAATGTCCAAGTATTGTAAGCAATGAAGATCTTGACAGCATTCATTTACGTCACTGTGAAACGCGACTCTATTATTGCTGTTGCTAAAGGGGTAATGGACGGAGGCGGAGACTGTACAATAGAGAAGCGTTTCACATTGACGTAATTGACTGCTGCCGGGATCTTCATTGCTTGCAATACTTGGACGGCACCTTTACAAATGGTAGGGATTCTAAATCTGCCGGGAATCACACCGTTGGGGTAAGTTATATCTGCGTTTTGGTCATCGATAAATTGACCACCACCGCCCTCATTATGGTTTTTAAATCAAAGATCTTCCATAGCTGACAAGCATGGACTCTGTCAAATCACAGGAAACCATGCTTTGCAACCAGGGTTTCTCGTGGTTGCAGGAGCAGGCAGGGGTTGTGAATTTTGATGCAGGATTTAATTGTATTATTATACGTTGTATAATAGCATTGTCTTTTTTTTTCACACCGTATGTACATTCTCTTTACAGCAAGCTTGTGGTTTTGAATATACTTCAAAACTGCAGAGAATGTTTCAAGATATTGGTGTCAGCAAGGACTTAAATGAGCAGTTTAAAAAGCACCTAACAAATTCAGAGCCACTTGACTGTAAGTAGCACGGCTTGACTGAATGTTCATTGATACTGTGTGACATTTGCAGTATTACACTTTTTTTTTTTTCCATGACCATAAATAATTTACTACTGTTATTAAAATATAGAACATCATTTTTGTTTTAGGATTTATGTACTTGCTGTTAAATCTGTCTAGTTTAACTTGCTGTGGAAACAGGGAGATGGGTATAGGCCTGCAACCAGGAGGCGAAGTGACCCCCGCGGTATGAGACTAGCTACTTAGTACAAAAAAATAAAAATTTTAACAGAAGCAAATGGCCAATCGCAGAAAATAATATCTTAAATGACAGTGTTAAATAGTATGTTTAGAGAGCTAAATGAGTGGGAAAGCTGCGTCCTCCAATGAGGTACATGAGGAAGGATTAATTTGCTATACTGGGGTAGGGGGGGCAGGATGCAGATGAAAAATCACTAGGATTCTACAGCCTACTACTGCTTGTGTTTGAAGGACCAAGTTGCCACTTTGCAAAACTATTCCAAAGGCTTGCTTCCATGAGGCCCTGGATGTCCAGATTCTGAAGAGACTGGATTGTCAATATCCCAAAGCTTTCACTGATTCCAGCCCAGTAGATGAGTGTTTGTTGGGTTGGCTTTCGACACACAGTGTCAGATGTTCCTTCCAGAGGGCGATATTTTTTCCATACAGAACAAGACCAGATTGTTACTAGCCAAAAGTGGAGTGTGTCTGCTCCAGTGTTATACAATTGCTGGGGACCATAGTGTCTGTGTTCGCACAGTTCCACTCAAGACCACTTCAGTGGGAAGTTCTCAGGAAATGGTCCAAGTCCACCTTTCAGCTGGACTAGCAAATCATGACTTTATCCACGTGCAAGCATCAGTTACTCACTTTGTGCTTGAAAAAGACCAATCTCGCAAAATGTCAGTTCTGCGCAAAGTCCAGGGCGTGGTAAACAAATGCCATGATTATCCCATCAGAATTTCGTCTGGTGTACCTGTTGCTGCTGATTCCATTGCTCCAGCAGGTGGCAGCTCTGGATTGGTTGTGCAGGGCTTGGTATTTGGACATCCTAGGGATTGCTGTGCGTTTGCATTACCCTGTTGCCTCTTTGTCCTGATGACTACCGAGACTTCGATCCTTTTGGGACAGTTTTTTATTTTTTCCGCTTAAGGTTATACAGGCGATGATTAAAGCTAGAAAAACCATCTTCAGCAAATTATTGTCGTGTATGGGAGGTTTCCATTCAGTTGTTTTGAGGGTCAAGGGTTTCACACCACTTGGTTTAGACTCATACCTTGCTTCCTACAGGATGGTTTTGACAAATGGCCTCAGGCTCTCATCTTTAAAGGTGCGGGTCTCTGCTCTGTCCTTCTTCCAGTGCAAGTTGTCAGTAATGTGAATTGTGCAGATCTTCCTGCAGGGAGTTCATGTTCAGGCCCCCTTGTACATCCTACTGACCCATGGGATCTCAATTTAGTGCTCAGGATGCTTAATAGAGATTTGTTGAAGCCCTTGGAATCTGTTGATCTCCACTAGGTTGTGTATTTACTGGCCATATGTTTGACTTAATGTGTGTCCGAGTAGGGGTGCTGTGCTGTAATTCCACCCCCTCTTCTTGGTTTTTCACTCGGACGGAGTTGTGCTTCACACCAAACCCTCCTTTTGTTCCAAAGGTGGTCTCTTATTTTCACTTGAATCGGGAGATTGTTCCAAAATTTTGTCCTAAGTCTCCCATTTTTGATAATTCTTTGCAACTTCTGGTTGTGGTCTGGGCTCTCAAATGTGGACCATACAGGTCTGATTTAGAAGACCAATAACTTTCCATTCTGTATTATGCACCAAACAGGATTTGACCTGCCTCTAAGCCATCAATTTCCTGTTGGATAAAATCATCTTTTCATTTGGCCTCATTCCTGGCAGTTGGTGCTTCCTGAACAGGGTGTCATGGTCCTTCTGCTGAGCAGCTGTGCAGAGTCGCTACATGGTCTTCTGTTCACACTGTTTCCAAATTTTACAAGTTGCATGCTTTAGGTGCAAGGTCTTATATGCGACTGTTTTAGAGCAATACCTCCTTATGTTGCAACTTTTGAATGTTCGCTTTGATGCATTGTTTAAATTAAATTCCATTGGGGGGAAACAGCATTACCTCCCCTCGCTCTGGCTGTACTGTTTGTTGTTGTACATGTTCTAGGTATTCTGTTACCACTATTATTATTATTATTTATTTATAAGGCGCTACAAGGCATCCGCAGCGCCGTACAGAGACAAACAAAATCACAATACAATGGGAGACAGCACAGTACAGTAAACACAGCAACTCAGTACGCTCAATGCACAGCTAGAGAGGGCGGGGAAGGGGGAGGGAGGATCCGAAAACGACGGGGCCCAAGAAGGGGGGCGCAGAAGACAGGGAGACCCCCAGGGGGGAGGAGGGAGCGAAAGTGGACGTGGGGTGGAGGACCTTTGAGGAGGAGGGCTAAGTAGCTGGAGAGCAGAGTTAGAAGTGGTGGAAACAGGAGGAGAGATGGCCCTGCTCAGAGGAGCGTACAATCTAAGGGGAGGGGTGGACAGACAGAGAGACGCAGGGGAGAGAGGGAGAGTAGGGGGACAGAGGCAGAAGATAAGGTAGGAAGTTAAGTGGGAGACAGAAAGGCTTTAAGAAAAAGGTGGATTTTTAGGGCCCGTTTGAAGCTGGACAGATTAGGGGAAGTTCTGATGGAGGGAGGGAGCTTGTTCCAGTGGAGGGGGGCAGCGCGGGCGAAGTCTTGGATACGCGCGTGGGAGGAGGTTATAAGGGGGGGAAGAGAGGCGACGGTCAGAGGCAGAACGGAGAGGGCGGGATGGAGCATGAATAGAGAGGAGGGTGGAGATGTAGGGCGCAGTGGAGTTGGCGAGGGCCTTGTAGGTGAGTGTGAGGAGCTTAAAGAGGATTCTGAAGGGGAATGGGAGCCAGTGAAGGGCTAGGTAGAGGGGGGAGACAAAAGAGGAGCGGCGAGAGAGGAAAATAAGCCTAGCTGCAGCGTTAAGGACGGATCGAAGGGGATCGAGATGAGAGTGGGGGAGGCCAGTGAGGAGGAGGTTGCAGTAGTCCAGGCGGGAGATGATCAGAGAGTGGATAAGGCATTTGGTGGCATCTTGGGAGAGGAAGGGCCGGATGCGAGCGATGTTGCGCAGCTGAAAGCGGCAGGATTTAGCAAGAGAGAGGATGTGGGGGCCAAAGGAGAGAGAGGAGTCGAGGATGACACCAAGGCAGCGAAGTTGGGGGACAGGGGAGATAGAGGTGTTGTCGACAGTGATGGAGAGGTCAGAAGGGGATGGGGTATGAGAGGGAGGAAAAACTATGAGCTCAGTTTTGGCAAGGTTAAGTTTGAGGAATCGAGAGGACATCCAGGAGGAGATGGCAGAGAGGCAGGCGGACACCCTAGAGAGGAGGGAGGGAGAGAGATCAGGAGAGGAGAGGTATAGTTGAGTGTCGTCAGCGTAAAGGTGGTAGCTGAAGCCGAAGGAGCTGATGAGTTCACCCAGGGAGGAGGTGTATAGAGAGAAGAGTAAGGGTCCTAGAACAGAGCCCTGAGGGACCCCGACTGGAAGGGGGGGAGAGAGACCCAGAGGTGGTGACAGAGAAGGAACGGTGAGTAAGGTAAGAGGTGAACCAGGACAGGACTGGGCCGGAGAGGCCGAAAGACTGGAGGGTGTGAAGGAGGAGGGGGTGGTCAACGGCTGCAGAGAGGTCAAGGAGGATGAGAAGGGAGAAGTGGCCCCTGGCTTTTGCAGAGAGGAGGTCATTGGTGACTTTAGCCAGGGCAGTTTCAGTGGAGTGGAGGGGGCGGAAACCAGACTGGAGAGGATCAAGGAGGGAATATTCGGAAAGGTAGGAGGTGAGACGGCTGCAGACGAGCCTCTCAAGAATTTTGGAGGCAAAAGGGAGAAGAGATATGGGGCGATAGTTCGAGAGAGAAGTGGGGTCGAGATTAGGTTTCTTAAGAATGGGGGATACGAGAGCATGTTTGAAGGAGGAGGGGAAGATGCCAGTGGAGAGGGAGAGATTAAAGAGGTGAGCGAGGTGGGAGCAGGTGGTGGGGGAAAGGGAGCGAAGAAGGTGGGAGGGGATAGGATCCAGGGGGCAGGTAGTGGGGGGGGGGGAGGATAAAATGAGAGAGTGGACTTCTTCGCCGGTGGTGGGACGGAAGGAGTGGAGGGGAAGGTGGTTGGGGGGGGAGCGCGTCCAGAGCGGAGGTGAGGGTGTGATTGTAGAGGGAGACCGCCTGGTTGGGGCAGGCCTGGGAGGAAAGGGGAGAAAGGAGGGTATCGAGAGAGGAGGACAGAGAGGCAGGGTCAAGAGCATCGAGGTTGCGTATGGACAGAGTAGGTTTGGGCAGGAGGAGGGGAGCAGGAGAAGAGGAGAGAGAGAAGGAGAGGAGATGGTGGTCGGATAGAGGAAAGGGAGAGATGGAGAAGTCGGAGAGATTACATAGGTAGGAGAAGACAAGATCAAGGGAGTGACCAAGGCAGTGGGTAGAGGAGGAGGTCCATTGGGTGAGACCAAGGGAGGAAGAGAGGGTGAGCAGTTTGCTGGAAGCAGGGTAGGTGGGGTTGTCGATGGGGATATTAAAGTCACCGAGAATGATCGAGGGGAGATCGGAGGAGAGGTAGTGAGGAAGCCAGCTAGCAAAGTTGTCAAGGAAGAGGGAGGTGGGGCCAGGGGGGCGGTAGATGACAGTGACACGGAGATGGATGGGGTAGAAGAGGCGGATGGAGTGAGCTTCAAAAGAGGAGAAGGAGAGGGAGGGTTCAGGGGGAATGACACGAAAAGTACAGGTGGAGGAGAGGAGGAGGCCAACTCCACCGCCAGGGCGGGCACCAGGCCTAGCGGAGTGGGTGAAGGAGAGGCCACCATAGGAGAGGGCAGCGGGGAGTTAGGCCCTCTCTACCCCTAGTTAGGCCCTCTCTACTGGGCGCAATAATATGTACCAAAAATAGATAACTGAGAGTGCAACTTTCTTCATTGCTGATTATTTTGATTATAGTTCTCACAGAGAACTGTGTCGGTGGGATTTAAGGATCGCCTGCACATGCCCAACTTCTATTGCTGGGGCTTGTGTGTCCTGAGCAGGCTCCCAGATGTGTGGGATCCAGATACAGTAAATGGTAGACCTCGGCATTCCACCAGTGTGTCCAGAGTCTTGCACTTACAATATAAATAGTATATTGTTAACATACAATTGCTGGGCAATGTTTCTGCTGAACCTCAGTTGGCACCTGCAGAGTTATGGAAAGCATGCTACACTGCGTGGGATCCTGACACGCTCTGTGAGAATGGAGGTGGAGCAGAAGTGGAGGACAGGATTTTTGTGCCACTCAAAACGTCTGAGTTATAACCTTGTAGGACTTGTGCCAAGGGTTGCTGGCACCTGTGCTTGACTGTCTTGGGGAAAGTCACAAATCAAATTGTGATGAAATACCTAAAGGTCCACCTGTACATACTCTTTATAAACACTTCTGGATTAAATACCCTTTCACCTGGTATCTACTTACTCATGATTTAGAAAGTGGGGGGAGACTTTCACTACCAGCAAGTGCACGCTTGTTATCTTCTAGGTATGTGTGCCTGTGTATTGGTCAGAATCCTTGTGACATCCCTTTCCTTCTTTTCCTGTCTCCTTGTGAGTGATGAATACAACCGTGGTGGTTTCTGATTGTACCTGTGACCATCTCTAAGGTCATAATCCAATGGATAAGGGTGTGGAAAACCACCCTCTGTATCATAATATTTATGGGATGATGCATTTCATCCAGTAACTAGTGGCATTTAACCTTGAGGGAATTTAGAACGTGAATCTTCCTGGCAGACTTGTGTCTATAGATGTTAGACACCAATGGCTAGCAAAAAAATTACAACCTCTAAGATTGTCACCATCCGTTCCGGTACTATCATGTACTTGGGTGGTGGTGGTGCAGAGGATCAATGACTGAGAGCAGGCAACAGATGTTTTCCTGAGGGAAAATTATTCTGACCTAAATTGTACTTTCCAGACCCAGAAATTTAATTCTTTGAACAAGAATCTGGGAAGTCCTCTGATAAACCAACCAAAAGTCAACAGTGGTTATGGTCAGGAGTAGGCTAGCATTGTTCTCCTTTCACGTTGCTGTTTTCATTAGGTGTTTCAGGTATGGGACCTTTGTGACCCCAGTAACCTGAAAGCTGTTAATATAGACACCATGACTGTAAATGCCTCTAAGCTCTTGGTACGTTGTGGGTGGCAGCCAAATTGAAAATCTGCAAATAGATTAAGAGGTGGGAGAGGGCAAGTTCTAGTTCATCACTATATTGCAGTATGAAAATAAGCCTGCAGAGTATGTGTGTGCTACATGCAAAAACAAGAAACTTTGTTCTTCTGCTTAAAAATAAAAATGAACCACTTCCATCACAACATGGTTTGGCTGGGTCCAAATGTACACCCTTTAGCTGGATTTGCTTATAACTCTAAATGAGGCCCTTAGTGTCCAAACTCCTGGAGGCAGGTTATATTATCTCCTTCCAGTGTCCCCCAGTGTATCACAGGAAATATGTGGTGTTTTGTTATCACTCATTTTGGGCTCTGTAAACGATAGTATTTGAGTATGTGTTAATTTTCTGTCTCTCACTCTGCAGTGGATTTCAGCATACAAGTTCTCAGCTCTGGTTCGTGGCCTTTTCAACAGTTCTGCACGTTTGCTTTACCCTCTGAGGTATAGTGTTTTATTTGCCGGTCTACCTCTGTAAAGAGATCGTTTATCTGAAATACTGTAATTTGCTTACAGGTTGATTCTACATACAGAGAAAATATCTTTTTTTTTAATGGGTTCAGCAAAAAACCCTCTTAATGCTTAAGTAATGTTTTAATAATTTACATAATATACATTTTGGATATGATAATACATCGTTAACACGGACATGAAAAACATAAATAACTTTTCATATATAGTTTTATTTATATACCGAGTAAGGATTTATTTCATAAATTAATATACAGTAATTCTAGGATACATTTAATATTTCCTGCATAATTTTCAACTTTGCGTCCGTGTGTACTAAAAGTAGCGCTGAATGTTTTACTGCCTTTCATTTGATTTAAACAATTTACCATTTTTAAACCATGTGCAACGGGCAGCATTTCTTGCAAAACACACTATATTCTTCAAAACCAACTGTTCACATTTGCATGGAGACTGCCTGAAAAGTACAGTCATGGCCAAAAGTTTTGAGAATGACAGAAATATTGGTTTGCACAAAGTTTGCTGCTTCAGTGTTTTTAGACCTTTCTGCCAGATGTTGCTATGGTATACTGAAGTAAAATTACAAGCATTTTATAAGTGTCAAAGGCTTTTATTGGCAATTGCATTGAGTTTATAAAAAGGGCGACAATGGACATCAGCAGTTCCCCCAACCTTTGCAGCACTTAAAGCGGAGATTTTAGATATAGTTTTTTTTAGACAGGAGAGCTATTCTTCCTGACATAGAAAAAGGTGGAGAGAAATTTCAGAAAAAGTGGGGGAGTGTATATTGAATCACTATATCCTACAGTCCAGGGTATGATAACAAGGGTTATCATACCCTACGGTCTCTCTACTTGTGGAAGCACACAGTTAATGGATATATCTGTGCTCCCGCATAACTAAGGAAGCATAGAACCCTATTTTCAGACTATTAATAATTACATTTGTGCACATGTATAATCTCGGAGCACAAATATAGATTAATCTGTATACCTATTTTTAGGTTTATGTATATTATGTTCTAAACTTAGTGGGGATATCAGCGGAGCTTTGCAAATTATTTTGCAATTTTATTTCACATTCTTTCACTATACACTCAATTTTAGTTCTAGACGTTTGGTAATTTTTCACTTGTTTTTATATTTCACTCTCTATCTTGTCCTCTATTATGATACCAAAAATCAATAAGTTATGTTTTAAATTTTCATTATCCCATAGTGCCTCTAAATATACTCACTTTGTCTTTCCTTTGTGTATATCTATAGTATTGAGTGCAGGGTGCTCACTTTAAGGAATCATTCTCTTTCCTTAACAATATTAGGGATAACGACACTAATTTGTACCTAGTGCTGTTTGTCTACCCTTCTCCTACTTTCCCCCTTTGATGAAGTTAATTGAGTGTAACAGACAAGATATGCGTACTGTCAATTGGCAAATAGTACTTTGATGACTCTCTTATGGCTCTCCCTACACCCCTCGGCTAAGGAACATTTTTATTTTATTTTTCGGCGTTGGTAAAAGAGGGACTTATATTCCCCTCTGTAATTAATAGAGACAACTATCATTCCCTCCCCTATTTTATGTTTTGTTTTTTTTTTATTAGGTTTGTTCCCCCCTTTCCATTATTCTATACGGAATATTTTTTTCTAGTCACTTTCACTTGCATTTAAGTATTGGTAAGGTTATTCATACTTTTCTCTCATAACACAAGGAATGTAATACAGCTATTTAGGATGACATTTGTTATTGAGTGTCTGTATTAAAATGTTATGAGATTTTCAATTATATCAAAATGTATGTAATTGATTTTATGCACAATGTCTTTGACACTATTAACTTGCTTTCTCTGTGTCTTTCAAAAAATAAATAAAAAAAAAAAGAGTTTAAAAGTTTATAAAAAGGGTCAATATTTGCAGTGTTGAGTCTTCTTTTTGAAGACCTCTGCAATTCGCCCTGGCATGCTTTCAATCAACTTCTGGGACACATACTGACTGATGGCCGCCCATTCTTGCCTAATCCATGCTTGGAGTTTGTCAGAATTTGTGTGTTTTTGTTTGTCCACCCACCTCTTGAGGATTGACCACAAGTTCTCAATGGGATCAACATTTGGGGAGTTTCCTGGTCATGGACCCAAAATTTTGATGTTTTGATCCCTGAGCCACTTGGTTATCACTTTTGCCTTACGGCAAGGTGCGCCATCATGCTGGAAAAAGCAGTTCGTCACTAAACTCTTCTTGGATGGTTGGGAGAAGTTGCTCATGGAGGATGTTTTGTTATCATTCTTTATTCATGGCTTGTAAATGCTTGTAATTTTATTTCAGTATACCATAGCAACATCTAACAGAAAGGTCTAAAAACACTGAAGCAGCAAACGTTGTGAAAACCAATACTTTGGCCATGACTGTGTGCTTGAAATTGCTAATTTAATTACAGAGATCATATTACTTGTACTGAAGACTTATTTTTTTACTTTTATTTTATTTTTGAAACTACAGTTTGTTAAACTGTTCAAGGTGACAGAGAGGCTTAAAGGGGGAATTTGTAGCAAATTAACATGCAACTGTAGAAGCAATTATAAATGCAATGTAAAAATCTGAAACTCTATCAGCCCTCTACTGTAATGTGGTAGGGGGTAATGAATGTCACCTAATGTCTATAAGAGCTATGGATGGTTGTCACAATCTCTGTGAGCAGCTATAAAGTTTTCTCGATCATACAAATGTGACTTGTTCTGGAGCAACAATACACACGTTCCCCCCCCCCCCCCCCCATAGCGTCACTTATGCCTCCATAAATTGACATGCTGCATACTGGTTCAGCTCGAAAACTGGGTCCCTTTTTTAAATGAGTTTTGTGTCTCCTATTTATTTCTCTTTGTTTAGTTAAATGAAGGTGTCGTGTAAAATTAGTTATAAATTCTCTGGTTCCCTTGAAGAAACTACATCCACCCAGTTTCCATGAATGAAAGTATATTTTATTTGTTACAGCTGGAACGAAGTTACCAGAGGTTTACAGCTTTTTATGCCAGTCGTCACAGCGGGAGAAAACTGACTTGGTTATATCAGTTATCCAAAGGGGAATTGGTTACCAACTGTTTTAAGAACAGATACACCTTACAGGTGGGTATATGCAGAACTTAATAGAGTATTGGTTCAAATATGTTTTGAATGGTTAGTGAACAGAAACTTAACAACCTCTTGCTTTTGAAATTACTAATAGGGTATTGAAGCTTTCATGCATCATTGTGTGAATTGAAACTGCGGATGGGAAATATCTTGAAGGAAGTGGGTTTCGTTTGAAGGAACATAATTGTTCTGTGATTTAGTATGCTTTATTTGTAGATGTTTGACATTTACTCTTACTCTTGTTTTAGGCATCCACATTCCAGATGGCAATCCTGCTTCAGTATAACACAGAAGATGCCTATACAGTGCAGCAGCTGACAGACAGCACACAGATAAAACTGGTACAATTTTGGTTGTTACATATTTTCCAAAAGACAAACCTGTTATATTCCGATGTTAATCACTGTGTAGCTTCACCATGTGCCTGGTACTGGAGTGTGAGGTCTGCTGCTCCCAGGCTACACAAATGAACAGAAGTAGCTGCTGATTTTTTTTTATTTTTTATTTTTTATTTTTATTTTTTTTTAATATAATTGAGTCCATGACCAAGTATTTCTTTTAAAACTTTATACCAAACAAAATAGTAATCTCTGTTTCTGTTACAGGACATCTTGGTGCAAGTGCTACAGATTTTACTGAAGTCAAAGTTATTGGTGAGTGAAGTATCCCTGTGTGTTTGGGCTTTTCTGTTTTTTTTATGGAAATATGTATATGGAGATAAAACGCGCACACACACCACAAAGTGGCTAAGTAACCGGGTCTGTGCCATATCAGCACTTCTCCCCACTACCAAGTGGTGAGTTAGACAACCAAACGATTGTTGCCCACAAATGTCACTAATGCAGAAACCGCAGTGGTTGGGCTATTTGTATGGGCCTCAAAGCATTTTGGTCTCCAAAAAAATGGCCGTCATCTGAAATAACTCTGTCAGTAATAGAGACATTGTATGATTAAAGTTTAATTTACCTGAAACTGATGATCTAAGGAAAGATCTATTTAGGAACTTTTCTATGCAACATAGTGAGCAAACCTGTTTATTGCTTCTACATTCCTCAGTGCCGTTCTCCGCATTCATCTATTGACACAGGCAGGCTTGGTCATACAGAATACATTTTTGTGCTTTAGTGATGGCACCAGATTTATGGGTGTGGCATCTATCCTGTTTCTATAGCTTTTTCCCCTTTGACCAATATATTAATGTGAACTGCAAAGAAGCACTGCTCTAGTTTTGTATACTTGACGTTATTCTCAGCGCATATGTTTGCGGCTTGGAAGAGTTGTGGGACTGCGTGGAAAGCCTTGCTATTTTGTAGTATTTAAGAATAGCCACTCATCATAATTCCTTCACCCACTTTGTGTGCCTTTTATATTAACATATGTATAATATTAGAATAACCTATGGGATTTTTTTTCCCCCATCGTAAAAATCTGCAATTGGTTTGAAATTACATTGATCCCTTACTCAGATTTTTCGTAGAATTCGGTCATATATTTTATACTATTTTTAAAATTGATTTGACCATTTTTGTATTAATTAGGTTCTAGAAGATGAAAATGCAAATGTGGATGAAGTGGATCTGAGGCCGGATATCTTAATAAAGCTGTACCTGGGCTATAAAAAGTATGTTCATTTTTATTATTTACCATTTCGCAAAGTCTGGTAGCTGTTTATGAAGCTGTACTGAATAGTCTGCAGTGCCTGGTAGGAGTAAGTGAAGCGAATCCGAATAAGCATTCAATTGACATTTGTTATTTGAAATAACTTGCAAAATATACTAGAACCATACACGCTGCAGTTCTGTCTCATATACAGCTGTATATCCATGAACCTGAGAATCTGTTGATCAAGGATTAAAAATACTCTGCGAAAACTCCATTTCACACGTATCTAAATTCCCACACCTTTACAAAACGTTAGATTCTTTATTTTTAGATTTTCTATGCCATTTTCAAACTAATGGTATCCGTTTACCATACTTAAAGGTTTGTTGTCTGGTGTGTGGATGGAAGTATTATACCCCACAGTTATACCAAATATCCCCAATTCATATAAAAATATTAAATCTGATCAATGTTACCTTGTAGGAGATGTATCCCAAAGATAAACCAATTTGCTGTCTGTGCAGAGTTTTATGGTTTATTTGTCATTCGTATGTTTAACTAAATTGTCAAAAACATGTTGTGACATGTAGGAGCAAGCTACAGAATTTTAAGGGGTCAAGAAATTGTCTGAGATCTGCATCTTGCATTATAGCTTTGTTGCTCTTGTCAAATATATTTGGGTGGTCACAAAGTTAGTTAACACTTTGTATGCTAAAACTGAACTTTGACACTCAACATCCAAGTATTCCTCTAAATGACACTTAGACCTATGTAACGCTTTCTGCTTTGTCGTTGATGTAACATTGACGGGCAATAAGCATTCTAACTCAAGCTTATCATAAAACTACAACCAGACCCCCTATAATTGGTGCCTCTTCCAGCAATGCCATACATTAGATTCCAATGATAATCTATGACAAATGTCCCTATGTTTCTCCTTCTACTATTGTCCTTATGTTAAATACTACAGTACTGTTGGACACCAAAAACTGTTAACCATACCCACAAACTATAAATCATGCCACTTCATGCACTAACCCTGCTTTAATGCAAACCTTCCACCTAATTATGTTTTTTTGTAAGGTTTACTATAAAATATGTATTACCGAGAAGTTTCCTGTGTATAGACGTTACTCACTGAACTTTCATTGGGTGTTATCGCCGGTTTAGGAACTTTCTAAGTATCGCTGCTATATGTACAGGAAGCAGCTCCGCATGCTACATACTTCACTGTGATTTTTCTAATGAACTGCACTCTATATTGGTGAAGACTAATGAGCTGATGGTGAAGATATTAGAGAATGTACTATGTGAATAATATCACATCTACTCTGAAGTTTGCATATTATATCTGGCATGGGCTAGGGTTCTGCATTTTACTTTTGCCATGAAGTATGGCTCCGTCTATGACGTGACCTGCTAGCTGTTTACTGAGCTAAACCTCAAAGATGCTGTGCAAGGATATGAATAGTCCATGAAATATAGCAAGACAGGAACTCTTAACATTGATCTAGTTACCGTTTCAGACCCTCTATAACATATGCTTCACTCGCTTTCACACCTTATTACACACAATCATGTCTCCCACACATTTACTGACTTAAGCAGCCTTACCGTCATGTGCCATAAGGTGTGTGTTAGTTTTTTTTTGTTTTGTTTTTTATTTTAAACAAATTTTAGCAACCTTAGCTGTGATTGCACAATATTTTAGTAGTAATTATTGCATAGATGTTAGTGTAAAATGCTTGCTTATAGAAGGACCCCAGATGTTGGATTTGACACTTAAATGATAAAATGAACAAATATCTATTGGCTTATTATCTTAAACATATAAAGATTTACACTGGTAAGCATTGAAAACAATTCTCTTTTTTTTTTTATTTTTTACTTCATAGTCTTTTTATTGTTGTATAGTTGGTAGCTGGAGAGAAAAAAAACGGTGTGGCAGAATGCTAGCATAGGTCTTTTTTTTTTGGTAGTGTGTTTATTTTTAATTGCACAGGATATTGTACTGATATATAACAGTTTTTGTATAGCTTGTGGTGTGCATTTTCCAATCTAAAAGAATCTGGTCAACAGAGTTTCTATCTTGGCACTTCTTCTGTAATCTTCCCTTTTCTTGGCAGTAAAAAGCTTAGAGTGAACATCAATGTCCCCATGAAGACAGAGCAGAAACAGGAACAGGAAACAACGCACAAAAACATAGAGGAAGATCGAAAGCTACTTATTCAGGTAACACCTGGCCTTCGCGGCCTGTTAAACGCCTTTGTAGTTGAAAATAGGACATGTGTTGACTACATTTAGTTTCTGCAGCCATTTATTTATGAACAGGCTGCAGCCATACTTTGAGAGCCATTGATCTCTCACACTTTGTTACATTAAGGTTTAGTGCACCGAGGTTGCTGTAAAAATATTTGTTTTCCATTTTTATTATCGGAAGTGAGACAAGGTCTGCATCTTACAATAATTCTATTTTTGTAGAGCCTTAATTATTTCTTCTAACAGGGCTTGTCAGGGCACACAATAGCTCAAACATGTTATATTTCTTTATACAATGCTAACACATTACGCAGACCTCCACAGAGACGTTTCTGTGTACTGTTCTCCAATTCAGTTCTTCAAAATTGGTTTGATTTGTATGCAGGGATTAGGTATAGTTTTTGCTCTCCTTTGATGTTTTTTTTACACACATTCTAAATCTGTCTGTTTTAATCTCCAAAATACTTTATTTAATCTTTTAAACAGAGTTGTGCTTTTTTTTTTTTTTTTTTTGATACATTTATTGTGAAGTAGTGTCTTTAAAAAGTGCCTTTGTATTTGATGTACTTGAGCGTTTGGCTCTACCGTTTGTATCACATAGGCTGCTATTGTAAGAATTATGAAAATGAGGAAGGTCCTGAAACACCAGCAGCTTCTTGGAGAAGTCTTGACCCAGCTGTCTTCAAGATTCAAACCACGTGTTCCTGTTATCAAGGTAAATTTGACTAAAAAGGTGAAGTCCTTGGCATGCTTCTGAGTGGTTAATAAAAAAAAATGTTTTATAACTCCACATAAATAACATCCATCTGGGCCCTCACACCCTGTTGGTACTTTAAAGAGCTTTTGCTGAGGAAACACTTGCACTATAGTAAGGGGGAGACCATCGCTGACTTATGCAAGTGTATATCTCTGCTGTCCGGTTTGAAATGCCAAAACCACTTGTTGTCGGACCACAAGGAACCACAATAATGGTTTTTCAGAGCGAGTTCTGCAGTAGTGTAGCAGCTGCAGGCTTTCAGCTTGCTGGCTAGTTCTACTTTTGCTAAATGCTTAGATAAAATACTGTCTTTCTCTTTCATCCAGTCTGGGGGACACTGCTTACCATGGGGTTGTGGAGGGAGCTTGGGGAGTTGGCCCCTAACTAGTTAACTTTAGTACTGCCGACAGACCCCTTCCCTCTACAATCCGCCTGCCCCCTCTTGTTCAGTTTTTTTTTAGGTGCCCGCGGAGTTGGGCAGTGTTTTTTAGTGCTTAGTGTAAATTTCAACTTTTATTTCATTTATTTCATTTTTAGAAACTTTTTTTGCAGGTGGCAGCGCTGGAGTGTGTTCTACTATAGAGAACACACTCACAGCAGTAGCAGCGCAGGCACTCCTCTGTCAGATGGGAGCCAGCGGCTCTCACTGACAGGGACAGGAAGAACGGGTGCCTGAATTGGGAGTGACAAGCGGTCTCACGGACCTTCCAGAACTGGAGGATCCTACTCCTAGAGACAGAAGTCTCTTTAAGAAGGCCAAAAGAAAGGCTAGCCGTTTTCCACCTTCTGTAGAGCTTAAGGATATTGCTGAAGGAGCCTGGAAACAGCCTGATAAAAGGTTCTCTGTCCCCAAAAGATTCTCCTCCCTGTATCCGTTACAGGAGGAAGATGTGGCCCGCTGGGAGACTATTCCAAAGGTCGATATTCCAATAGCCCGATTGGCCAAACACACTTTACTCCAAACCCCGGGTTCAGCATCTCTGCAGGATGTCAATGATCGTAGGGTAGAATCCCAGCTGAAATCTATATTTGCAGCTGCGGGTTCTTCCTTTAGACCCACATTTGCTTCAGCTTGGGTGGCTAGAGCCATGGAAACATGGGCAGACCAGTTAGCAGAGGTCTTACAGGACTCTTACTTCCCCTGGCTTTGCATTTAAAGGAGGCATCGGGGTACCTTTATGAGGCGGCCCAGAACACAGTGGCCGTTTCATCTTCTATTCAGGCTGCATCTATTTCTGCAAGAAGGACGTTATGGCTGAAATCCTGGGAAGGAGATGCGTAATCAAAAGTCAGTGGAAACCATTCCTTTTTCTGCAGCAGGTTTGTTCGGCCCCGAATTGGATACACTGATCTCGCAGGCAACAGGGGGCAAAAGCACTTCCTTGCTGGTATTCCCTAGTAGGAGCCAGAACCCTCGGGTCTGCTCCTTTCGCCAGCCCTTTTGGGGGGCTTCCTTGCCTACGGATCAGTCCCTTAGAGGCAGGCAGCCCAATTCTCGAGGCTCCTCTGCCAGGGGAAGATCCTCGTTTGCAGGTACACGTCATGCCTCCAAGACCCAGGAGAAGCCTGCGTCCTGATGACCACTCTGTTCTTTTAGAGGGTGCGCCAGTGGGGGAACGTCTGTCTATGTTTCAAGAACAATGGGCAGCGTCCTCTCAAGATCCTTGGATTTGGGGCATAATATCAGAGGGGTACAGGATAGACCTGCTGGGCACGGCTCCACATCGTTTCTTCTTAACTCCGTTACCCCGAGATCCATCAAGACGCCAGGCAATACAGGATTGTGTCGCCTCTCTTCTTTCTCAAAGAGTTATCTGCAGGGTCCCAAACTACCAGAAAGGACAGGGCTTCTATTCAAACCTGTTTCTAGTCAGGAAGCCGGACGGCTCCTTTCGGCCCATCTTAAACTTAAAGGGCCTCAATGTGCACTTAAGGGTGGACAAGTTTCAGATGGAATCCCTGAGGTCAGTGATAAACGGCTTAGAGAAGGATCAGTTTTTGGCGTCCATAGATATAAAGGACGCTTGCCTCCGCGTTCCCATTTGGATCCACCATCAATCTCTCCTAAGATTCACGGTGGGATCCTCCCACTATCGGTTTCGGGCCCTCCCATTTGGCCTCTCCACAGCGCCGAGGTTTTTTACGAAGATCATGTCAGTTATGGCAGCATGTCTTCACCTACAGGGAGTTCAGGTAGTACCTTATTTGGACGACCTGCTCATCAAATCTTTCTCGGAGACTGGCTTACGTCACCACTTATCCCTCTCCTTGGCAGCTCTCGAGGGCCGTGGATGGCTGATAAACTTAAAGAAATCTCAGATGGTTCCGTGTCAACGCATGGTTTTCTTAGGGCTCATTATGGACACCAGTCAGCAAAAGGTATTCCTGCCCGTCGAGAAGATCAGTTCTATTCAGAGTGTAACAACTCAGGTCTTGTCTTCTCCCAGCCCCTCAATGCACTTGTGCATGCGGCTGCTGGGAAAGATGGTGGCCTCCTTCGAGACCATTCCATTCGGTCGAGCTCATTCTCGATGTTTTCAGTGGGATCTATTGACGAAATGGTCAGAATCCCACCTACGCTTGGATCTCCAGAAAATAGCTCTATCCCCAAGGACGATAGAATCGCTCCAGTGGTGGCTAGTTCTGGATCACTTGAGGGTGGGCAGGTCCATGCTCATGGATCATAGCAACGACGGACGCCAGCCTGAAAGGTTGGGGGTCGGTAATCCTGCACCTCCGACTCCAGGGACTTTGGTCGGTTCAGGAAGCAGCCTTCTCTATAAATGTGCTGGAGTTAAAGGCTATTCTTTTAGCCCTCCGAGGGGCCCAGAGTCCCCTCCAGAGCCACCCTGTCGGAGTCCAGTCTGACAATGCTACAGCCGTGGCATATGTCAACAGGCAGGGAGGAACCAAGATTGTAGCTGCAATGAACATTGCTGCTCAAATTTTGGTTTGGGCAGAACAATATGTCCCTGCAATATCCGCAGTTTACATTCCAGGAATAAGAAATTGGGAGGCCGACTACTTAAATCGAAACCAAATGATGCCGGGAGAGTGGTCACTCCGTCCGGAAGTTTTCCAGTCTCTGGTTCAGAGGTGGGGTCTTCCGGACATAGATCTCATGGCCTCCAGACACAACAGAAGGGTTCACAGGTTCTGCGCAAGGGCAAGAGACCCCTTAGCGGTGGCAGTGGACGTTATGACTATGTCATGGGAGTTCAGGTTGGGATACCTATTTCCTCCGATTCCCATGCTTCCTCGCGTGCTCAGACGAGTATGGCAGGGGGGGTCTGCCAGTAATTCTGATAGCTCCCTCATGGCCGCGCAGAGTCTGGTACGCGGACATAATCTCTATGGCGGAAGGACAGGGAATTCCTCTTCCCTCACGAGACAACCTGCTTCGGCAAGGTCCCTTTCGTCACCAGAATTTACCTCAGCTCAGTTTAACGGCATGGCTGTTGAGGGCTAGAGGTTTTTCCCCCAGAGTAGTAGACACTTTAATGCGAGCCAGAAAGCCAGTTTCAGCTTGCATCTATCACCGGATTTGGAGAGCCTACGTCAGATGGTGCGAAAATAGGACATGTCCCTCGCCCTCCTTTCGTCTCCCTCGCTTGTTGGCTTTCCTTCAGGATGGCCTGGAGGCAGGACTTCGGTTAGGTTCCCTAAAAGTTCAAGTATCGGCTCTTTCAGTGTTTTTTCATCTGAAACTAGCAGATGTGCCAGATATTAGGACTTTCCTTCAGGGAGTCTTGCATATTCAACCTCCCTATGTTCCGCCTACAGCACCATGGGAACTCAACCTAGTTCTGGATATGCTTAAAGGGCCTCCCTTTGAGCCATTACTTGGTGCAGATTTAAAGTGGTTGACCTGGAAGGTCCTCTTTCTTTTGGCTATCGCATCTGCGCCTAGGGTTTCGGAATTAGGAGCTCTGTCTTGCCGAGAACCATATCTGGTTTTTCACGAGGACAGAGCGGTGTTAAGGACCCTTCCTTCCTTCGTTCCAAAGGTAGTTTCGGCTTTTCATCTGAACCAAGAAATTGTAGTTCCGGTCTTTTCATCTACTTCCCATTCGGATCAGCAGTCTATGGAAAAGTTAGATGTGGTTAGGGCTCTCCGCATTTATGTCAAAAGAAATTCTCAGATTAGACATACCGATTTCTCCATTTGTTCTTTATGATGCCAATAAGAGAGGCTGGCCAGCCTCAAAACAGTCCATTGCAAGATGGGTTACGGCAACCATTAAACAGGCTTACATAAAGGCTAACCGCCCTGTGCCGGAGAGACTTACGGCCCATTCCACCAGATCGGTAGAGGCGTCGTGGGCAGCAAGAAATGGGGCTTCTGCAAACCAGCTTTGCAGGGCAGCCACCTGGTCTTCTGTCCATACATTTACAAAATTTTACCAGTTTAATGTATTTGCATCCGCTGATGCAAATTTCGCTCGTAGTGCTTTGCGAGCGGGATTTTCAGAGTAGTCCCACCCTTAGGGGGCTGCTTTAGAATGTCCCCATGGTAAGCAGTGTCCCCCAGACTGGATGAAAGAGAAAAGAGGATTTATGTACTTGCGTTAAATCTGATTCTGTCTGGGGGACACTGCGATCCCTCCCTTCTGCTTTTCTTCTGTGTGCTCTTGTTTGACTGGCCTTTCCTCCTTGGGCTTTTTAATTAACTGAACAAGAGGGGCAGGGGGATTGTAGAGGGGAGGGGTCTGTCGGCAGTGCTAAAGTTAACTAGTTAGGTGCCAACTCCCCAAGCTCCCTCCACAACCCCATGGTAAGCAGTGTCCCCCAGACGGAATCCGAGAAACGGATTTAACGTAAGTACATAAATTCTTTTTATCTATTCCTTGGGGGTCGGTAATATTTGTTTAATTTAATCCCTTAAGTGCTAAGGACGATTGGGACTTGTCCTCTACATGAACGCTTTGCATTTAAGGTGCAAAGAAAGCCCACTGATCACTTCCTACTGTGATCTGTGGGTTTTTTTGAAAACCCAGAAGAAAATGAATATATCTTCCATTACAAACGTGCATGTACAGTTCATTAAAGTCTGTGGGAAATGCCTGGGATAGGGGAGGCTCTTCTAGAGCCACTATCTTCCTATCCCTGGCAATTAGAAAGCTGGAGGTAACTTCTTTAAAGTGATGGCACCCTTATATTTAGTTATGGCCTGCTGATAGTTTTTGATAAATATCTGATGACCCCAGAAGTGGAGCACATTGGTGAGATGAGTCTCAGCAGCAGATGGGTCTAAAAAATATGTATAAAAACCATCTGGTTACTTTTTACAAGATACACAAACATCTGTCTATGGTGTATTCAGTTAAATTGTGCTATTCTTGATGCGGGTCCTTTTGTCATTAGGCAGCTATTAAGCAGATTACCGGATGGAAACTGGACTGAAATCTGTATCCGTGTACCATCCTGACTGTAATGGACTGAATTAGAAGGAGCCCTTACTACTGGTGTCTGTTTAGAGTGTTGATGGGCTCCTGTTATATTGTGGGGGCCTCACATGCATCCTCTAACTAATTTTGTAGGGCCACACATCACTAGGTTTGGCATTTTGTTAAAACTAAAATAAACAAACATGACAAGCAAATATGTATAGATATATTGTATATTTTATTATACCACAGATTCTTTACTGTGGTTCAGTTTTACTGTGAGCTACCATCACTGAGAAGCTGCACAAACGTGTTTGTGAAGCATGTTCTGAGTACCTGCTCTTGGTGCTTTGCTATATTCGCTTAAAGACATTGTATATAGGAGCTGTGACCTCAGTCCTGTGCATGCATTCTGACCGTTCCTGTAACCAGAGCTTTTACATTAGACCCAGGGTACAGCGATCAAATGCTTCAGAAAAGCATTACTCACTGTAAGTGTATTCCATGTGATTCAGGAGATGCTGCTGTCTTTGTATCAATAGTAACTCTTACTCCAACCGTAGTCACATTAGGGCCCAATAATATAACTGGGCAGTTCTGCAGCAGCTAACAATATTAGCAATAATTCACTGGTAATAATGCCCAATAATATCCCCAGAAGTAGTCAAATTATGGTCAGCAGTAGTAAATATGCCTACTAATGTTGCCCATAATGGCAGAAATAAGTCTCTTTTTAAATCATGTCACCAGTAAAAGGCATACCTAGTGCGTATACACTTGTCTTTGATATTTAATAAAGGAAATAAAATAATGTACCCAATGAATCAGGCAGCCACTCATTGCTACTACTACCAAAGGGCTTTGTGATAGACACCAATTGGGTGCAAGGTTTTATAGTGCCATCAGCAGGCTATTAAGCTGTACTACATCTCTGTATTGCAATTTTATCTTTAGTATAATTGGCAGGTATCAATGTTTGGATGAAAATAATTGCTCAAAATTTGTTTTTTGTTTTTTTACTCCTTAGAAATGTATTGACATCCTTATAGAGAAAGAGTATCTGGAGCGTGTGGATGGAGAAAAAGACACATACAGTTACCTGGCTTGAATAAAAAGAAAATTTTATACATATATTTAGAAAATGCCTGATTGGGTAAACGTCATTTGTGTGACACTCGACAGATAGTAAGTTACGTTATGGAAAGAATGGTGACACAGAAGAACTTCATAGGAGCTTATTTGTTGCCACCTGGTCCGACACTTTTTAACCACACAGGAAAGAGGACTCCAAAATGCCAGCCTCAGGACTGACACCATTTCAAGCATGTAAATATGGATATATGGACACCAATGCCCTTTAATTTAAGAACTGAGGGTAGCCTGTACCCAAGCAAAACAGATGTTTGCATGCTACCACCTCCCTCCTTTTAAATCAGTACATTTTGGCTGTATGGGCAACCGATGTCAATGGAGCTAGTCCCTAGTTATATTGGCAGCACAATGAATTAGCGTATGGATGGACCTAATGTAATCTGCTATGAATTTCCATTTGTATAGTGTGTTTCATTTTTTTAATGTGTGAAAATAAAACAAAAAATATATAAAAAAAAAAAATTAATCTGTACCAAGTTTTTTTTTTTTTGTTTTTGTATCAGTACAATATAAATCACTAACTATAATGTGACAAACTAGTAAGAGATTGGGGCTACTACTAGATCTACTGAAGACCTGAAGTTGGTTGGATGCAAAAATGGATGGCTGGAACTTGTCCAGAATGGAGAGTATCTTCCAATTTATTTATTTTTCTTACAAAATGCCTACAAATAACCCCCATCAGTATTCACCAATTGGGTCCACAATGTCCTTAATCTTTTTACAACTGAGCAAGGACACCACTTGCATGCGCTGCAATGATATAAGAAGAGGTTTCTGTGTCTTCCACTCTACAGAGCTCTTTGAAGGACAGGCTATTCATTTGACCACGTCCACAGTTATGTTAAATTTGTCACTAGGCACAAGTGAAATAATGATGGGGAGGCTTTGGGATGACCTAAGGGGATTATGGGATTGAGCGAAATATAATGTCTGTGTTTGGCAAAATAAACTAAGCACGCCATTACAGGAGCTAGGAAAATTCCTACCGCTGCCCTCGGTCTCCTGCCTTTACCTGCAGCCTGGAGATGGACCATGCGCCTTATGTAAAGGCTGCATACAGGAGAACTCTGTACAAAACCTTCCATACATAGGGGTACATCAAGTGAGAGTTGTCTAAAAATAGACATTCTCTTACATTTATATTGGCAAAGTGCTTATTGATCTGTATCGGGTGAACTATCTTTATTTTCATAGGTACTTTGTCCAATCTCATACAATTTGCAGTGTTGTATGTATAGTTTACATAACAGCAAATTGCAGAACAGTGAAATTGAGAGTTGCTAAATGGACACAATCCATGTTCTGCAATTTACTCATTTATGTGAATAGATGCTATGAGTTGTCATGTGACAGAAGAAAAAATCTCACCTAAAAACAATTGCATGTGACTGAAAAGTCTCAGTTCTCCAATGTGCTTAGTCATGTATTTTAATGTTGTGCATTGTGCCTAACTAGAATGTATTCATCTCTGCAAAAAAGGCAGAAGCAGCCAATGTGTTGTCTGGAAAAAAAAATGATACTGCAGATACCTAGAGATTGGTTAGGTAATAGTGATATTACTGAAGCACAATATTCATAGTGGATTTATAGGTTAAATTGACATGAACATTGGTGCAAACCACAAAATGGTTGTCTCCACTGTGTATAGGTGACAGGTGCTATTTAACTAGCTTGGTGATAATCTAGAACCATTTTCCTGGTCAAAAAAATGAGGATGTTATAAAGTGAAGATGCGGATGATGAAAGTGATTCTTCTATCAACATGCTACATGCTGTATTTAGACATTGGAATCTCTAAGGTATGACTAACAGGATTCCCCATCACTTTCATTATATTTACTTGCGCTTGGTCAGAGTTGTGCTATTCTAAAGTTCCCTTTCAACGTTGCTTCTGGTCATGTATAATAAGCAAATACAGTGATTTACCTTCTTAATGGGTACACCACCCTCTTGTAGTGAAGTGACATTGTAACTGCATGAATGGCATACATAATGATATGAAGATTGTATTCTATAACTAATGCAGTATATGATCTGTGTAGATAATTGGGTGGTGGCTTGTAATATCCAGTAATTCTATTCCTTGATATCCCTCTGTGACAGTATTACTAGCTACACAGTGGATTGCCTGTAGGCTCTACAAATAACTAAAGCATGGTCTGTAGCTGTCTAAGACTGTTAGCACCTAGGTCAGGCCTGACCAATTGGTGACACTCCAGGTGTGAAACTACAAGTCCCAGCATGCTTTGCCAATAGTAAGCCAGCCCATAAGTGGCAGAGTATATTGGGATTTATAGTTTCACAACACCTGGAGAGCCACAGGTTGGCCAGGGCTGAACTAGGTGCTCACCACTGAGCACTTGCATAGCTTTGTCTGCTGTAGCTTTTGCAGAACACTGTCTATAGTAGTTGAGTAGCTAAAAAAGAACACAAAAAAATCTGTCTATAGTTGCCATGGTTTACCTGGAGATTCTCTTCCTTATCAGATGCGGACCTTAATTACTGCTTGGGGTGCAGTGGTACTGGCTGAATTGGTAGGTGTTCTGAGAAGTATGGTCTGCAGTACCTTCTGCTAAGTACAGACTATTTTAAAGTGTGTGCATTTGCACCAGTTTGTTGTATATAGGCTTGGCTAGTTTTGGCTGTGATCTCTGTAAAGTGAAGAGCTTTGTCTTTAGTTTCTTAAGCACTGTTATTTGTCTATTGTCTTTCTATGGTATTTTTGTTTATTTCTAAAAAAACAAAACACGAGTGCCTATACAGAGACAAACCTAAAGTCCCTTAATTCTGTTTTTTTCAGGCAGATGGGTTTATGTGATGGAGCTCTGAAAACAGGACATACATAAAACAAGGACATACAAGGTAGATAAAATAAACGCAGTCATGAAAGCAAAGGATATGAAGGACCCTGCTCATTAGAGAGCTTACATTCTAAATGGAAGAGGGCACAGCTGAAACACGAGCAAATGTGGTTTAGTGGAAATTGGGACAGTTGTGAGGGTGCATTAGTGTGAATAGTATTATTGGGGGTAAGGTCACCAAAAAAAAAAAAAGATGGGTTTTCAAAGAGCATCTAAAGATTTGAAGGCTGTGGGAAAGTCTGAGTATGGTAGGGAATTCCATAAGTGCAGCACGGGAGGAGTTTTGTAGGTGGGAGTGAGAGGTGGTTACCAGGGACAAGACGAAGGTCTGAGGTAGATCTAAGAGGGCAGGAGGAAAAGTAGCTTGATATGAGATTTGAGATGCATGCAAGGGCAGTGTTTGAGAGCTTTGTAGGTAAGGGTGAATAATTTGAAATTGTAAATCCCTACATTGGATCCCTGTGTCCTCCAGAATCAAAGTGGCACAGTGAGAGAGGAAGATCAGCCTTGTAGCAGCATTTAGGATGGATTTAAAGTGTGGCTATATGGGTATCGGGTATGCCAGATTGCAGGAGGTTGCAATAGTCAAGATGGGAAATGAGTAAATGGATAAGAGTTTTGGTATCGTGTTGAGCAGGGGCGGGCTGGGCAGGGGGGCATTGGTCCCCCGGGCCGCTCGGTCTGACCCCTGTTCGGGCCCATGCTCTGTTGATGGTGGGGGCATACTTTGCTGACAGGTCCACCACCGTCTCATTGGTTTAAATAAAAAAAAATTGAATTTTGCTCCGTACCATTGAAACATGGAGGGGACAGGCAGGTCGGCAAGGAATGCCCACATTTTAAGAGAGCACATTGCTTCTTTGTTTCATCACATTTCAGTACTTCTGTTCCTATAGAATCGTGCATCCGTTCCATTTAAAAATTAAACTATATGATGTGGTAAAATACACAGCGTCGTGCAAAAATGATTCTGACTTATTTGTAGACAACACATGAGAAATGCCTATCGCTCCAGATTCATCATTCATCACTCATAGCTAGTCTCTCATCACTAATCCCTGTTCCCAACAAGTAAACTACATACTTAAACTATAATTTTAAAACATGTCTCGTCTGTGAATGATTAAAATTTTGTTTTATAAACTTTTTTTGCATAATGTTCTCTTTTGTGTTTGATATGTCTGCACGCACTATTAATGCTTTTATATACAAAAGTGTGATCAATTGTGCGACACTATACTGTTGTTCTTGTACCTAATATTTAATTTTTTCACATTGTTTTATTTTTAAAATTCTGTCCTATTTATAATTTAAGATTCTTTATTGGTTGTTATGTTCGGATACTGTAACTGCTAAAGTTTTCTTAAGTCATGTAATTGTTTCTGACCTTTTACTGATGCACCTGTATATGCAGGTTGTGGACCAAAGAAAATGGAAACACATGGGTAAATGAGGAACACCATGCATATTGAAAGTAAAATGCAGTTGTGTGTTAAGTAAGCGAATAATATGCCAGCATTGGCAGTGTGATGTGTAAGAATGTTAGACTACTCTGGGTGCTTAGAATTACGGCTAGCCTAGCTGCAGGTGAATAACTCGGTGACTGTCAGAGTGGTGATTATTGAAGTGCATTTGTCAGGCTCTTCTGTGACTAAAAACCACTAAACTTGCAAATATTTCACAAGCAACTGTGTGTAAAGCAATGACATAAAACTCCAAAGGAAAAACACCAAGGACAAAGGTGGGAAGAAACATATACTAAAGAATTGTGATTCAAAATGAAAGCCAAGCAGCATGTTTAATATAAAATACATAAATAAATCCAAAAGCAAGATATCATAATCTGGCTAGATATAATTACACCTGGAGTAGCAGGAGTGGAGCTACTCCGATTTTAACTGTGCCTGAGTCCCAGGACCACAGCTATGTTTTGCAGTGTCCCCCAATAGGATGCAAGAGAAATATATACTTTGGATGATTTACTAATGGTTTTTTTGTTTTTAAAGCTTGATATTTTTTGCATCAGGCACACATTAAGACATCGAATTAATCTAAGAAAGTAGATAAAGTATGAAGTAGTGAATATAATTCAGAAATATGAGAATGCTATAAACATTCATTCTAATATGTACTTGGCTGAGTACCATTCTTTCCTTTGTCCGTCCATCTAATAGTGAACCATTCGTTAATATATAAGGAATTAAATGCCTGTAATTCAGATTCGCATTTTGTTTCATAAACCATGTAAGGTCTATTCTGCACATCCTTTCAAAAGTGTTTACCTGTTTTTATTTTTAATCCATGCACTGACATCTGCATAGAATGTGGGTGTAAGTTATTTGATAAATTTTATCCCATTGACATGAAAACCTGTGCTAGCTCTATCAAGAATTGAAATGTAAGCACACTTTGAATTTTTTTTTATGAAGCTCAGTGTTTGCATCAAATATCTGATACTGGGGATGAAGGTTGTTAATCCACTGTCAAACTGTAATTTGAGTCTTGCGCATCTTTTTTGCATGCTTGACTGAATACAAAGTGCTTCCTTATGAAGCAGTATAAATAAAAAAACTGTGGATCTAATATTTCAACTTATTTTTTTTTCCAGATATAACAATAGGTGTTACCATGTGGAAGCCTTTTCTTTAACACCTTTCTGTCTGCCATTGCTCACTCAGATATGAACTCTCATCTAAAATGTCAGAATATTAAACTAATTTTCCGTGACTTTTTTTTCCTTTAGAAATACCTCATACAGTGTGAAGCTGCTTTTGGAATATTTTGTAAAGCCCTATTTGTCTTTTAGTCTCCTAAATTTGAAATAGTAATTATAAATATCACCCATACGTAAATTATTTCTGTATCTTTACACACTAAATTAGTGTTTCCTCATATCCAGTCCTCGGGGACTGATAATGTTGCATGTTTGCCAGATTCCACCACAGAAGCACAAGTGAAGTAATTAGTACAACCTGTAGAGCTCTTACAATGTGTCAGTCAGTAATGAATACACTACCAAGGAGATATGGAAAACAAGCATTGGTAGTGGTTCGGATTTCAGAAACCCGGCTTTGAAAAGTACGCTTTAAAGGTGGCAATTTGCTTATTTTGTATGCAGTCACTTCTCTTGCTAAGAACTAAAAAGAAGATTTTTACCATAAAATCCATTTCTCTGACTCCATTGGGGGACACTGCGAGACAGTGGGGTATAATAATATAGTATAATCTGTTTAGAGACCATTTGCTTGGGTGAAATGTCTCTCTGCTGAGAAAATCGGCTTCCCAGTTTTCTACTCCAGGGATGTAAATGGCTGATATCCTGGGGAAATGCTGCTCCGCCCATGTCATTATTAGTGACGTCTCTCTGCGTGGCGTGTGCCGCCATGGTGATTTATGTAGGCCATGGCTGTGGCATTGTCCGATTGGACCTGCAGATGTTTTCCTGCTAGGAATCACTGAGCTCTTGTTGGCGTTCTGTATACTGCTCTAAGCTCCAGGATGTTTATTGGGAGTGAAGCTTCCTGGGGGCACCGGAGTCCCTGACGCCTCAGGGGTCCTGTTACGCCCCCCCACCCTGACAGACTTGCGTCTGTTGTGACCAAGGTCCATGACCAGATTTGAAGGGACTGTCCTATTTTCAGGTTGTCTTGTGGCTAAGTGGTTAGCACTTCTGCTTCACTGGGGTCATGAGTTCAATTCCCGACCATGGCCTTATCTGTGTGGGGTTTGTATGTTCTCCCCGTATTTGTGTTGGTTTCCTCCAGGTGCTCCGGTTTTCTCCCACACTCCAAAAACATACTGGTAGGTTAATTGGCTGCTATCAAAATTTATTGCTAGGGAATTTAGACTGTAAGCTCCAATGGGGCAGGGACTGATGTGAATGAGTTCTCTGTACAGTGCTGTGGAATCAGTGGCGCTATATAAATAAATGATGATGAGGCTAGAGGAACCCGTGTGTGTGTGTGTGTGTGTGTGTGGACAGGTGGATGATCTGCCTGTCCAAATGATTCTGGGAACCTGAAGAATCTCTTTCTGGAGTGGGCGTGAATGGAACTGTGCGAAGGGAACTGCCTCGTACACCAAAACCATCGTCCCCACGAGCTTCATGCAACTGAGGAGAGACACATTTTTCCTTGCTAGAAGGGATTTGGCCCTGTTGTGAAGCGAGAGGACCTTGTCATCCAGTAGATACACTCTTGGGTCGGCGTGTTGAATATGAGACCCAAGAAACACATCTGCTGCGCTGGAATAAGTGGTGACTTGGGCACATTCAGCACCCAGCCATGAGCCTCTAGAAACTGCATCGCGATATCTGTGTTGAGTTAGGAGCGATGCTGATGGAGCCTTCAAGAGAAGGTCGTCCAGCTAGGGAACTATTGTTCCCTTCTGACGTAGGAGTCCCGCCATGATCTTGGTGAATACTCGTGGTGCGGTAGCTAAACTGAAGGGGAGGGCCCTGAACTGAAAATGAGAATCCCCCACCGTAAAGTGGAGCGGACACTGGTGTCCTCTCCATATTGGGACATGCAGGTAGGCATCCTTGATGTCTATGGAAGCTAGGAATTCCCCCTGTTCTATTCCTGCTATAACTGAACAAAGAGACTCCATTCGGAACTTCTGCATCCTTAGCTGCTTGTTTAGCAACTGTAGATGTAAGATTGGCCGGAAGATGGTGTCCGGCTTTGGTACGAGGAAGAGTTTGTACTAAAAACCCTGCCCTCTCTCTTGCTGGGGAATGTGTACTATTACCTCTGCTACCAGCAGCTTCTGAAGTGCTTTTTGTCTGAGGGGGCAAGGGGGGAGGGGGGTGGTGAAGAACCTTTGACTGGGAAACTGGGCTAAGTCTATGACGTAGCCCAAGGACACTATCCCTTGTATCCAAACTTCCATGGTGGAGGCCCACCATTGGCTTTTGATACGAAGGAGGCGTGTCCCCACCACCATCTCCCCAGGAGGGGGGGGGGTCTGTCAAGCTGTGGGCTTGTCGCTAGTTGCGAGGATCCTAGGGGTAGAGGACTGGCCTCTTGGCGAGGCACCCCGGCCTTGGGCAAAAGTTCGAAAGGACCGAAACCTACCCTGTTGAGGCCTATTGGATACGCTGGGAAGGTAGGTGCTTTTGCCTCCTGTGGCTACCTGTATAACCCTTTCCAGCTCTGAGCCAAACAGGGTAACCCTGTCAAACGGTAAACCCTCTAACTCTCTTGAAATCGGCATCGGCTGTCCAAGAACATAATCATAGGCTGCAATAATGAGCACCGAAGACTTAGCATTGATGGACACGGCGTCCATGGCTGCGTGGCCTATATACTCAGCAGTCTCTTGTATGTGTTCTGCTAACGTGAGAAGTTCCGACCGAGGAGTGGTCTCCTGTAATCCTCTAAGTAACTTTTCAGCCCACAGCTGAATAGCTTTGTTCGCCCAAGCCATGGCCATATTGGGTCTAAATAAGCTATCTGCCGCAGTATATGCTGAGCGGAGGGCTAAATCACTTTTTTTTTTTTTTTTTTTAAAGCAGTGGGCTCCCTAAGGGATACCCTCTCCTGAATGGTAGTGGCCGAGGATGAGGACAGGCGAGCTACTGGGGTGTCTACCCTAGGTAAAACCTCCCACTTAATAGTGTCCTCTGGCGGAAGGGGGTAAAGAGATTTAAACTTGCCTGGCATCATAAATTGTCTATTTCGTCTTTGCCAAACCTCAGCTACGATTTATATAATTTCTGGGGACTGTAAAAAGGCGGTTAATAGTGTCTTAGTCTTCTTAAATAACGAGAACCTTGAAGGCGCCGGATACCTGAAATGAGGCTATCCACAATATGGGCCGAAACAGAATCCCCGTTATGAGGGGGGTATCCTCCTCTGGATCCAGATCTAACTCCTGATCTCGGTCTAGTACCGTATCAGGGATAATCCTCTTGCCCATGTAGGTTATGGACAGTAATCTATCCTCCCTGTGAGCAGGTTTGGCTTGTGATGATGTGCCTTCACCAGCCTGACTATGTGAAAAGGTGTTGGAAATAGTGTTCACATATCATCAACTTAGTGAGTTCCAACATGGTCGTTGTCAGGGATCTTACCCAGATTTGTTCCTCCAGAGCCGCAGACGCCTGAGCTGGGTCGCATTGTTCCTGGATATCGGCGCTACAAGCTGCGCAAAGAGCATTCCGGGTCATCTGTCCAATAGAAAATGTACAATTACACTTGGCACAGGTATAGTATAACAAAGCAGAACCAGAGGGTCCTTTGCTCCTTGTTGTCCCCTTTTCAGCCATAGTTTTAATATATATATATATATATATATATATATATATATATATATATATATATATATATATATATATATATATAATTTTAAGGTACAGTAAAGTCTGAGTTCAAAAGACTGACTAACAAGGAGACCAGAATCTTGTCAGTTTACAATGCCAAACAATACCTTGTAAATACTCCAATCCCAAGACACTGAGCAATAGTCCTGATAGTGTAAACAGGCTAGAAAAGTAATGCAATTAATCAATAGCAATTACAATAAAAAGTTGTAACAATACCAGTAGAGGACAGGGGTGGATCTGTTACTCCACCCCACCCCGGCAGACTCGTGTCCGTTGTGACGAGAGTCCAAGACCAGGTCTGTAGAAACGGGCCCTTTTGCAAGTTGATCTTGGATGTCCACCAGGCAAGGGATACTGTGTGTGTGTGTGTATATATATATATATATATATATATATATATATATACACATACAAGCGAATGATCTGCCTGTCTAAACGATTCTGACCATTTGTGCAGGATCTCTGTTTGAAGTGGGCGCAAGTGGAACTGCGCGAATGGAACTGCCTCTAATACCGAGACCATTGTCCCCAGGAGCTTCATGCAGCTGAGGATAAAGACCCTCTTCTTTGCTAGGAGGGCCTTGGCCTTCCTGCACAGCGATAGGGGCTTGTCTTCCGGAAGATATATTCTTTGGGTCTGAGTATCGAATATTAGACCCAAGAAACGCATTTGTTGCGCTGGGACCAACGACGATTTTGGTATGTTCAACACCCAGCCGTGAGTCTAAAGGAATTGCATTGTGATCCCTATCTGCTGCCGACGGGGCCTTCAAGAGAAGGTAGTCGAGATAGGGAATTATGGTTATTCCCTTCTGACGCAAGAGACTTGCCATGATCACCATAATCTTGGTGAATACCCTGGGTGCAGTTGCTAGGCTGAAGGGGAGGGCCTTGAACTGAAAGTGTGCTTTCAGTTCAAGCGTAGTAGACACTGGTGTCCCTTTCATATTGGGACATGTAGATAGGCATCCTTGATATCTATGGAGGCTAAGAATTCCCCTTGTTCTATACCTGCTATCACTGACCGAAGAGACTCCATACGAAACTTCTGAATCTTTAGTTGTTTAGCAACTGAAGATTTAGAATGACCGGAATGTGGCGTCTGGCTTTAGTACGAGGAAGAGGTTGGAGTAAAACCCTCGTCCCCTCTCCAGGGGCGGTACCTCTACTATCACTTGTACTGCCAGCAGTTTCTGAATGGCCTCCTGAAGCGCTTGAGTGGGCACAGGGAAAGGGGAGTGACGAAGCACCTTTGTTTGGGGGACTGGGCTAGGTCTATGACGTAGCCTTGGGACACTATTCCTCAAAGCCAAAGATCCGTGGTGGAGGCGCACCATTGACCTCGGAATTGAAGAAGTCACGCCCCCTCCTGTGTTTCTCCCAGAAGGGCTTTGTCAAGCAGAGTTCTTATCCGCTGGGCGTGAGGATCCTCGCCTAGCTGTGCCTTTGTCCCCTCTGCTAAATGTTTGTCTGGGAACAGTGTACTGGCCTCTGACCCCCCCCCCCCCCCCTGCCTCGTGCAAAATTCCGAAAGGACCGAAATCTACCTTGCCGGGGTCTATTGTTTATGGTGGGAAGAGATGTGCTCTTTCCCCCAGTGGTCTCGTGAATAACCCTCTCTATCTCTGAGCTGAAAAGGCTCACGCCATCAAAGGGTAAATTTTCTAATGCTCTCTTGGAATCGGCATCTACCGACCACGGCCGTATTCATAGGCTACGGTGAGCCGCTACAATCAGTGCCAAGGACTTAGCATTAACAGCCACAGTGTCCATGGCTGCTTTCACTACGTATTCAGATGTCTCTAGTACATGCTCTGCGAACGTTCACACCTCGTACCGAGCTCTTATCTTTTAGGCCCTTAATCAACCCTTCAGTCCATAGCTGAACAGCCTTGTTCGCCCAAGTTACCCCCATATTGGGTCTAAACAAACTGCAGTATATGCTGAGCGCTAAGTCGCACTTTTTATCAGTGTGAGCCTTAAGGGCTATCAGCATCATCTGCTGCCATCCTCATTCAAGAGCGAAGCGTGCTACTGGAGTGTCTACTCTAGGTAACAACTCCCATTTTACAGCGTCCTCTGGTGGCAGAGGTTAAAGGGACTTGAGTGCCTGGCATCAAACTGTTTATTGGGTTTTTGCCAAGCTTCAGTTATTATTTCCAACATTTCCGGTGACTGGGAAAGCTGCTCATTGTGCCTTGGTCCTTTTAAAAAGGGTAACCCCCGCAGGTGCCGAGGGTTCAGGTTCAGCAAACCCCAAGGTATGCCCGATGGCTAAAATTATACTATCCACACTATGTGCTGAGGCAGCATCAGTGTCATGACTGCCTTCCTTCTCTGGGTCTAACTCCAACTCCCCTTCCTCTGCTGAGGAGAGGTCTGACTCCTGATCTCAGTCTAAAACCGTACCAGAGATAATCCTTTTGCCCCTGTACTAGATAACAATCTATCCTCCCTGTGGGCTGCCTCAGCCTGGGAAACTGGCTTCATCAGCCTGTGTATGAGAGTGAGTGGAGTAGTGTTTTCATGTATCCGTTACCCGTAGCATCACGTTAGTCTTTCCACAGCTGTTGAGAAGGATCGTAGCCAAAACGGTTCTTCCACTGCTGTAGACACCTCCTGGTTTGAACTGTGTCATGCCTGTGCATCAGCATTACAGGCTGCGTAGAAAGCGTCTGTTTGTCTAACAGAAAATTTTGTCTTACACTTGGCAAAGGCATAATACAACACATTAGCTACAGAGTGTCCCTTGTTCTTTGCTGTCCCCTTCTCAGCCATTGTCCTTTAAGTAACAGCACAAGCTGTACTAAAGAATTATAGAAAACTGCTGGCTGTTCAGATAGGAATCTACAGAGTCTCTATACTAGGTAGTCCTATAATAGTAAAGCACACATCCCTCAACAATAGATTTTACAGTGCTGTATGTGAAAAGGTAATAATGTAAAGAAATCACAATCCCATAAAACAACCATCAGTCTGAAATGCTTAATTGGCTCATGCCTGTAACGATACCAGACAGCTTTGCACTTTAGATGAGGAGAGGCAGAGTCGAGCAGCGGTATTGCACAATGTTGTCCTGTGTCTTCACGTGAAAAATGTGCTCTGTACGAGGCAGGAAATGAATGAATGAATGCATGGAAGGAAGGAAGGAAGGAAGTTAGTTCCTGGCTGTTCCCAACGTCCTGTGTGTACCGCAAGATGGCCACCATGAGTCTGTTCGGCGTACGCTCTAATTTACTGTGCCCAGGTGCGTGCGCCATATACTACAGCCACCTCACCTCTTAAGGAGTGTGAGCGCTGTTTTGAGCCCTTCTTGTTGCCTGTTGCCTAGGGGACTTCTCCCCTGTCCGATAAAGATAGCTGAGGCTGCAGTCACTGCTGTTATTCAATGTGGTATCACAGGCTGCCTGCTGGGGCTCTGGTCCCCCCTTATGTGCTAACCCAGTGGTCACTGTGCCCCCAAAAGTGGCCCTTGTAAGCTTGTTTCTAGGGGAATGCCAGCAGGAGTGCTCAGTGAGAGAGTACAGTTTCTTCTTACCTTATGCGGGACCCAGAGTGAGTAGAGCAGGAAGTCTTAATCACTCACCTAGGTCTTGCGTTCGAGCCCTGTAATGCACCTATATTGGAAAATAAAATAAAAACGTGAAAATGCTAAAAACTAACTGGGTATAGGAGCCTATACCAAAGTGACCTTTGCTCCTAGTCACTTTAAAGAAGGGGCATAGTAGGGGAGGAGAATAAAGATCAAACAAGTTGATGAAGTGACAAAGACTCCTGGACCCACTACTATACACAATGTCTTGCAGTGTCCCCCAATGGCAGGAAAGAGAAATAGGATTGTTAGGCATGTCACATGTGGGTTAGTTAACAATCAAACCATGAATTGTTTTTTTTTATTACACACAAGTCTTGTCCATCAACACCACTGTATCTTATGTAAATTGGCATATTGGTTAAATTTATTTGTATCTATATTAGTACCAGAAGTAGAAGAAACTGCTTAGAGCAATGCTACATCGATGTTTAGAACCCTGCAGTTCTTAGACCATGGAAACACAGCATTTTAAAATGAAACTTTTCAAGCAGAGTTAATAGTTTCCATTAAACCAGCAGTGTCAGTTCTGCCCTTAAAGACCCCTCTTCATTTATTTAGCTAACCTAGTGAAGTGTGCATTCCTCCATGAGTTATGCTACAGCTGACTTGTAAATAAATGGACCATCCCCTTGAAATAATATTATTCATGTTTGGCATACATTGCTGTCGACAGCAACATTTTGAAATACCCAACTCGTAGTTTCCATGAAAAGTTAAGTTCTTCTAGTAAGTGCTGTGATAGCTCGTCCCTTGGGATATTTTGATTGCTAGGTCCTAACTTGTCAGTGATGCACCAGCCAATCCCATTAGACATCTACGGCAGATGGTCATGACGTTCTCACCTACACATGTATATAATCTGTTGACAAGTGTGGGCAACGCTAACTTTGGTTGTAATAAATGTGTGGACTGTTATTGCGTCACTGGTAATAAAAAGATAGGAAAACGAACATCCAGGATCATGACATTGGAATATACAGTCTGTATAAATAACTTCCAGGCAGAGGTTAGTGACCAGATTTGCAGGAAGAATATGGTTCAATATGCTAAGTTTTGTGGGTTTGCGAAAAGGAGAAAGGTCAAGGTGGAGAGAATTTGATTGAAGTGCAGGTCATACTGTACTGTGTCAATATTGCATTCTAATGTGATACTTTTACAAAATACAAGCAGTGACTGTTCTATTTCCCATCCCAAGTCACTGACCTGAACAAAAAATATGAACAACCTTGTTAACAGCAAAAACGTTACCACAGTTCTAAAGCCATGAAAAGATCTGTATCTTATTGGTGATCAGAATAGGTATTATTCCTTTGGCAAAATAGGCTTCAATTGTACTCAAGGGCTAGCCTCTTCTCAGCAGTAGTAATAAAGGGTATGAAAACACTTATCTAAATGCAGTCGCACCATATTCCATTAAGTATGTTACTATGGAAACAGTCCATGTGAATCGAGGAGAATGTAGGCTGTGTTTTATACACACAACTGCAGTGTTGTGGGCACCAGTGTGTGTAGGCCCTTAAGGAGGAAAACAATAAAAATGCATTTACTACATATACTTGACCTCTCCTCCAGGAGATACTTAAAGTTGGGAAGTGGCAATTGCAGGGGAACATAGCACGACACATTGTGTCAGTCTGCCCCCCCCCCCTGATTCATGGCAGTGAGACCCCATCCTGCCCATTTCACTAGGAGGTGGGTGAGGGCCCGGTAGACTACCCAAGATTTGTGAGCATCCCGGTAGAGTTGGAAAGTAAGATTTACCAATTATTTTAAAGGTGTAAGTTAACATTACTGACTGATACCAATTGAGCAGTTGTAAAAGGTTTTAAGAAAGAACCAAGACAGACATACAGGAAATAAAGAAGTTCAAGTATATTTTATTTGAGGTGGGAGATGTACCACAATACATTATTGCCAAAAGTTCACTGGTACAAAACATTTTGCAGCTGGCAAAAAGAATTGATTTCCTTTGACATCTCTATAAATTACTTGTACAGTACTCAGTAAATTCCGAACTTCAACTCGCATTTTTTTTTTCTTTGTAGCTAAAATTGCGCCAGTATTAGAAATTCCTGAAGAAGGTAAGGCATGGGTTGTAAGAGGAGGTAGCTGGTGAATCAGGGGATTTCCATTTCTCTCTCAATACCCACATATTTCAGAGCATCAGCTTGGCTATATCTAAAATGAAGATGAGAGAGAAAGATCTGTTATTTTATTTTTATTAACCTGTGAGATCTCTTACCAGAATATAAGTTATTTAAGCAAATAACATGGTGAGGGTCATGTATATACACACATATATGAAAAAAAAAGTTGGGTTTCCCTTGTTGCTTATGATTCTGGTGAGCATGGCTGCAAGAGGAAACCTTATAGACTCTGAAAAAAAGGTGTGACTGCTGGGGCACGATTAGTAGAAAAAGTGGGGACAAAGCCAACAGTAGTCAATTAAAAATGTGTAAGGTGACATTAGTGTGGGACTACAAGATAAAATCAGCAGCAAAGATTGCGCATTAATTCAAAGCACAAACAAAACAGACGAGCAAGTACTCCCTGGTGTGTAAAGGAAGCATCATTTTCCTACAAAATCACTCAAGACTACCCCCAGTTGCAATTAATTGTAGCAACCATCACTCATATACTCTAGATCTTCTCCTTACTGTTTGCTCTGTAAGCTCCATCTGCATGTCTTTGTCTCACTGGTTTTAACAATCTACTGTAAGTTGCAATTTTATATTTAAAGAATCACCTTGGCTCCTGGGTATTTTTTTTCTAGGATAATAGCCCTGTTTACTACAATTCAAGGCAAATCTCACCTGTAATCAAAGAAGAGTTCTTCTCCAGTCTGGATGGCTCTTTTAGCAAATATACCTATTCTATGGTCTCCATTCACCATCATTACTGAAATGAGAATAAAATAAATGGGTTAACTTTGGAAATTTGCTATATCCATATTTGGTTCACTACTTTAACAAGTTTACCAGTTGTTTTTACTAGTTTTCAGTGTGGACTAGTAAGCACTAAAGTACTTTCGTATGTGCAGGTTCAGTTAACTTTCTGTTAGTATATAAATTCATCAATTTCTGGGGTTTTGTTTGTTTATGTACCTATGATGCCGATTGTTTTCTATACATTACTATTTTTGCCAAAAGTTACTAGTAGGGACACTTAAACCAAAAGCAGGAATATTATATATATATATATATATTTTTTTTTTTTAATATTATACATTGAATTACATGCCACCTTCTCTGACTCCTCAACCAGACACTAAGTCCTCCGACACAGTGTGATGATCTAGGAGCGATCATTAGCAGGATCTGGTTGCAAGCTTAAATGTTTTGATGAAATTTTAGCCAATACATGAAAATGTTATTGTGCTACATATATTCAGATCAATACAGGCAATGATAATAACGGAATATTTTTTTTTTTATTATTATTCCTATAGTACCTTTATATTGCCATATAGCTGTCCCCCTAAAATATGCAGATGAGGCAGACCTATTTCTTTTCTATGATCTAGGAGGCAAGCTACTTCTCCTACAGACACCCCTCCCTTCGCACAACATGGCACACTGCACTAAAGCACAACTTTTGCTAGTCATTAAAGTCTTTTGATGAGGCATACATAGGACAAAGCAGGTGAGATTAAGTCTACATACACAACATGTGTTTAAAAGAATAAGTTGGCAAACCTAGTTCCAATGAAAAATAAGGATGGGTGGTCATGATCCTCTTTTTGGAATCAAATGTGTACTAGCAACAGATAAAACAAGTTACTAAGTGTATTTTAATATTTTATTTCAAGCTGCTAAATTTTAATGAAATAGTTTATAGATAAAAGTAAAGTGAGAAAACACATTAATTCCCTAAAAAGATTAGATACAAGGCAAAAGGCTGTGTATAATGAGTAGCAGTGGAATGGTTTTACTATACAGAGTACTGGATTACCACAAAAAACGAGCACACAAATGTTACCTTTTGCATAGCAGTTTGGATTCACAGAATGATTTGCAAAGCGAATTTTGTTGCCTTTGCGAGTTGCATCAACTACAAAATCTAAAATAAACAATGAATGAGAAAATCTCAGCATGACCACATTTCATATACATGTTATTAGCAGTTGTATGTCCCTCACCAAGTCAATAGATACAGATATAAAAAGTGTAGTCCCATTGCTCCAGCTGATTGACTTCAGTTCCCTTCAGAGTAATTATTACAAAAAGAATTCTATTGAAAATCACTTTATAAATGCCTCTAAACGAAAGTAAAACCTCAGCAAGTGGAGGAAGATTATACGGTCTGAGGAGACCCAGACTGGGCTCTCTGGCCTTTACGTTAAGCGTTATGTTTGTAGTAAGCCTAACATTGTGCACGTATGGGGATATGTCTCTACTATACAGATTTAAACTGGCTCAAATACAGGGCAGAATGGATGGACCAAAAAAACTACTACAGTCTGCTAAAGACCAAGGACTTGGGAGATGTATATTCCAGCAGTACAATGACCAAAGCAACAGCAACAGCCACAAATGTGCTTTTGGCTGGAGTTTCAGTCAGAGCCCACATCCCAGTTCCATTGGAAATCTGTGGAATGATTTGGAAATTGTTGTTCACAACACCCTAATCCAACCTGATGGAACACAAGCAGGATTACAAAGAAAAATGGGCAGGGATAACAGAGCAAGAAATCACCAATACACTCGGAATCCAGGGTGTAAAATACAAAACAAAAACCGAAATGACAAAAACGCAAGAGGGGGAGGGGTGGTTGGGCATATACATACACACATCTATCTCTCTAATACATAGTCCACTGTACAGGCTTTTAGACTTACCATTGTTCAAGTTGAAGAGGAAGCTGCACATGTACTTGTCATAAACTTTGCCTCTTCGATCTGCTTCATCCTGAGAAATGATCTGAAGATAAACCACAAACACAATCATATTTCCGTGTATCAGATTGGAAATATAATAGGCACTTAACTCCATGTATATAGATAACATCAGATCAGTAGACATTGATTTACTTACACACATCAGCAATCACCACTAATTATCCAGAGCATTCCCCGCTCCTTGACCCTCCCTTAGTTCTAGTAAACTACCATATGAGAGTTTCTGGAATGTAAATTCAGTGTCTAAAGAAGGAGCTACACAAAAAAGCCCATTCATTTTTATTTATGCCCGAGATCTAATAAAGAAGAGCCGCACAACTTAATGCGTTGAGGATAAATGGCAACTATATCTTCATTTACATTTCAGCATTGGAATCTCCACCAGCGAAACATCACTTCACTCCACCCACAGGTTTACTTATCCTGCTACAACCATGCCATGTGCATAATGGTTGTAGGCCTGCAGATGGCTTTCTTCTGGTCATTAGAGGAAATTTTCTCTTCTGCATGCATTTAAATACGTGTATCCAATGCAGGAGAGAACATAGGGTAAGCCATCTCCAGTCCTGCAGCTATGCAAGGTAAAAACAAACAGAAGGCAAAAATGAAAAGGTTAGTTTAGCCTTCAGAGAATTACAATCTAGGTGTACAATGCTGAAAGCAAAATTAGCCTTTCATTAAAGTGTATTAATTAGAAGTGTTTCAATTACTGAAACTCATTCAATCATGTGATTATTATTCTGAGACTAAACAGCCCATTTTTGTACGTAAAGGAAAAAAAAAAAAAAAAAAAAGATGCAGAAAGGTGGTTAGAGGTAACAAGTTTAAGGGTTAGCGGCCCTGTAGGCGATTAATAACTGCATATGCAAATTACCTGTTTTCATGCACATAGACACAACATACCTCTCCACAGTACTCCGAAATGAACTCATTCTTCTGCACAGGGTCTTTAATGAAAATCCCCCAGCCAGCCACATCAGATGGAGCCAATAGCAAATGCTAAAAAAACAGAGAACTTGTGTTTCAAATTAAGTATGTATGTTTGCATGTATGCATGCATGCATAGGTGTGTGTGTGTGTGTGTGTGTGTGTAGACAGCGGCTTAAAAAGGCAATACCAGCAATTACAAGTCCACTGCAAAAAGGGGAAACCAAAATTAAAAGAAAAAAAAATCCTCAATGACTCCACGATTGCTAATGCAATACATGATAGTACAGATTACATAATCCACCTCACTGTGCCAGAAGCAGCTCACAGTTGCAAGACAGACATTCGAGTACGTGAACAAGGCAAGCATAAGCCGCAAAACTGCACCTAATGCAAGGCACACATTCAATGGCATTTCCCTCCCCTTTCTGAGCCACAAATGGAGAACATGAAAGAAGATTAATGAGACCTGCTCTAACATGGCTGAGTCTCATGATTGTTGTAGAAGAAATGTAAATTGAAATGGCCAGCTCACACTCTGCTCTGTCTATAATGTCAAGGCAGCCATATTGCCCATTCACGTGCATCTAATCCAAAAGCTCAAAGAGGCCTTACCTAGCATTCTGGCTCTGCCAAAACCGGATGATATCAGTCTGCAGGATCAAATGTTATTGAAAGAGGGGGGTGGGGGGGCAGGGGGGCAAACAAAGACAGGGTATTTGTTACATTCCTCTAACCCAAGAGAAAAGCAACATTATTGTGTCACTTATGTGTCAGATGTGTGGCCCTGCAAGGTCTGCTACAACACTCATGAATGTTACACTTTTTAGTTTGATAGTGGCAATGAAACCAGCAGCTGCAGAATTCAAATTTTGAAGCACTATTTTTAAATCTTTAATTTTAAATAATGTGCCTCCTTAATAAGTATTATTAAAGATGCATAATATTTTGCTAGGTGAAAGCAGGGCTGTTCTAACAAGGGGCAAAATGGGCATCAGCAATAGGTCAACAAGTGATGGGACTGATAAGAAGAAAAGGCCCTAGACCCAAACAAACAAACCAAAAACACTCTCTCAACTCCCTGCTGTCCATGGAAAATAAATGACCCTTTACATTAAAGGGGTGTCTTCTGTTAAGCGATGTGCTTGGTCATAGTGATCCTAAGCTATCCCAGCTAACAAAAACAAAACAAAACCTCTAACCCAAGTATTAATCCTAGCACTTACAAAGCCATAAAATATCTCAAATCCTAATCAAAGCCATGTTTTAAAAGTAAACTGAGCTCTAAAAGATCTGAGAGAGCTCTAAGCGAGTAGTCCCAAGCCCACAAACAGTTTAAGTGTACTAGTGGAAGTGTGTAATAAGTTATTCCTGTTGTGCTCTCAAAAACTTGATGCACTCTACTATTGCAAGTTCTACTTCTAGACTTGCAAAGCAGTGTGGAGTCCACTGACGTGATCTTTGGCCTTAGTATCATAAAACGGCCTCGGGGGCAAGGAGTTATTTTTGTAGGAGGATAGGTCAGACGTTTCTTTCTGCTTAGAACCTAACCTTGATGTTCTCAGGTATCTCAACTAACATAAGAGAAAGCAACATCACCACTACATGCCAGTGTTACTGACCTTTTTGGATCCCCGCTGAATGCTGCAGTTCTTGCATGACACATTTTTGCTGTCCCAGTGATCAGCAGCCCCACAGGTGAGACACAGATCTGGATCACACTCCCGCACAGCAAGATAACAAGGACACTGCTTGGTGTTGCACTGTGCTTTACAGCGACATCCAGGGAACCTGTTTTGGCCTTCATAAATAGATGTCAATTAGTGCGGTACATGGTGCATAAAAACAAGATGGAAGACCTAGGAGAAACAGGTAAATCGACATGAAAAAATAAAAATATTCTATATAAAATGAAGGCAGTAGCTCTCAATGTACAATTTTTTTCGCTTACATATACAGTAAACAAACAATTATAACCTACATGTAATCGAGATATATTTTCTTGAAATATTTATGCAACTTACATTCAGAGCTGCACTGACAGAACTTCTCACAGAAATTCTGTGCAATAACACAGGGACAGGAGCCGTCACAGGGCTGGCGGGGGTGATCACAAGGCTGATAATTGTAAACATGATTAGAGGAGCCATCTGGAAATAGAGGAAATAGAATTACGCAGGTGGAACCACACAACAAAATGTAATATAAAGCAATATACATGCAAAAATTTTCTTTAAGCAATTAAAGACGATGCCCACTCAAAAATTAGGGACATGGAGACATGTAGCGAGAACATTAGTATGCCTCCCAGCCTGTTTATTTTAGGGGAAAAAAACTTTGGAGTAGCTTTAACAAGCACACCAATCACTAGAAAGGTATGTGCATAGATTCCATTGACTTATCACCTATATGTTAAACTGCAACATGAAAATAAACATTTACTGGTTGTTGCAAAATTGTCTGGTTCTGTCATATACGTCTCTTTACATGACAGCATGGAGATCCGGGAGCTACGGTTGGGTGGGAACCAAGTACCCACAAACTACTGCAAATCAATCACACGCTGATCGCAGGTTCTAAAACTCAATATTGCGTTTCTGAAGAGTTCATATTAATCTTTAGAGAATTCAATGATTACTGCAAAGCAAATCTCTTCATACCAATTATATCACACTGTTGCAGGCCTGCTTATCAGTAACATGTGAGATATCATAGCAACTCCACAAGCATAGTCAGATAAACAAATCTTCCAATAGTCTAACCAGAAAATGTCAACAAATCACAGCTCTTTACTTTCGTTCTCACAAGTAAGAAATAATCAGAGAAAACACAGGATCCTGATTGGCACACACTCAGACTAGTTCGATTCTCCAGTGAATTCTGAACATGGAAAAAAAAAAAAAAAAAAAGACATCCCGACCAACCCTCAAGTAGAGTTGTCCAGTTTCTATTGTTGATAAAATGTACCATTATATAATCAGCCATACATGCAACATTTTTAAACGAGTTATGTGTTATTTTTGAATGACCTTTAATAATATATTGAAAAGTGCGAGGTGACAAGTCACGGTTCCCTGGCGATTCTGTCAGCCATTCAAATCAGCTCCATCAACAACTATTGTGGTTTACAGGCATCCAAATAGAAGTGACTGTTTCAGGCACCAGAAATGCAAGAGGGTAATTCGTGAAAATATTGTTCTTAGGTGGAATACGAATAAAAAAAGAGGATTTATGTACTCACGTTAAATCCGTTTCTCGGATTCCGTCTGGGGGACACTGCTTACCATGGGTTGTGGAGGGAGCTTGGGGAGTTGGCACCTAACTAGTTAACTTTAGTACTGCCGACAGACCCCTCCCCTCTACAATCCCCCTGCCCCCTCTTGTTCAGTTAATTAAAAAGCCCAAGGAGTAAAGGCCAGTCAAACAAGAGCACACAGAAGAAAAGCAGAAGGGAGGGATCGCAGTGTCCCCCAGACGGAATCAGAGAAACGGATTTAACGCAAGTACATGAATCCTCTTTTCTCTTTCATCCAGTCTGGTGGACACTGCTTACCATGGGGACGTTCTAAAGCAGCCCCCTAAGGGTGGGACTACTCTGAAAGCCCCGCTCGTAAAGCACTACGAGCGAAATATGCATCAGTGGATGCAAATACATTAAACTGGTAGAATTTTGTAAATGTATGGACAGAAGACCAGGTGGCTGCCCTGCAAAGCTGGTCTGCAGAAGCCCCATTTCTTGCTGCCCACGACGCCCCTACCGATCTGGTGGAATGGGCGGTTAGTCTCTCCGGCACAGGATGGTTAGCCTTTATGTAAGCCTGTTTAATGGTTGCCGTAATCCATCTTGCAATGGACTGTTTAGAGGCCGGCCAGTCTCTCTTATTGGCATCATAAAGAACAAATAGAGAATCGGTACGTCTAAACAAAGAAGTTCTTTTGACATAAATGCGTAAAGCCCTAACCACATCTAACTTTTCCATAGATTGTTGATTCGAATGGGAAGTAGATGAAAAGACCGGAACTACAACTTCCTGGTTCAGATGAAAAGCCGACACTACCTTAGGAACGAAGGGTTCTCAACACCGCTCTGTCGTCGTGGAAAACCAAATGTGGTTCCCGGCAAGACAGAGCTCCTAGTTCCGATACCCTACGCGCAGATGCAATAGCCAAAAGAAAGAGGACCTTCCAGGTCAACCACTTCAAATCTGCGCCGATTAAAGGTTCAAAGGGAGGTCCTTTAAGCATATCCAGCACCAGGTTAAGATCCCATGTTGCTGTAGGCGGAACATAGGGAGGTTGAATATGCAGGACTCCCTGAAGGAAAGTCCTGATATCTGGTAAATCCACTAGTTTCAGATGAAAAAACACTGAAAGAGCCGATACCTGAACTTTAAGGGAACCTAATCGAAGCCCTGCCTCCAGGCCATTCTGAAGAAAAGTCAAGAAGCGAGGGAGACAAATGAAGAGGGGCATGTCCTATTTTCGCACCATCTGATGTAAGCTCTCCAAATCCGATGATATATGCGAGCTGAAACTGGCTTTCTGGCTCGCATTAAAGTGTCTACTACTCTGGGGGAAAAACCTCTAGCCCTCCAGAGGCTGGCTTCAGCAGCCATGCCGTTAAACTGAGATGAGGTAAATTCTGGTGACGGAAGGGACCCTGCAGAAGCAGGTCGTCTCGATATGGAAGAGGAATTCCCCGTCCTTCCGCCATAGAGATTATGTCCGTGTACCAGACTCGGCCCGGCCATGAGGGAGCTATCAGAATTACTGGCAGACCCCCCTGCCTTACTCGTCTGAGTACCCGAGGAAGCATGGGAATCGGAGGAAATTCCCATGACATAGTCATGACGTCCACTGCCACCGCTAAGGGGTCTCTTGCCCTTGCGCAGAACCTGTGAACCTTTCTGTTGTGTCTGGAGGCCATGAGATCTAGGTCCGGAAGACCCCACCTCTGAACCAGGGACTGGAAAACTTCCGGATGGAGTGACCATTCCCCCGGCATCATCTGGTTTCGACTTAAGTAGTCGGCCTCCCAATTTCTTATTCCTGGAATGAAAACTGCGGAGATAGCAGGGACATATTGTTCTGCCCAAACCAAAATTTGAGCGGCAATCTTCATTGCAGCTACACTCTTGGTTCCTCCCTGCCTGTTGACATATGCCACGGCTGTAGCATTGTCAGACTGGACTCTGACCGGGTGGTTCTGGAGGAGGGACTGGGCCCCCCGGAGGGCTAAAAGAATAACCTTCAGCTCCAGCACATTGATAGATAAGGCTGCTTCCTGAACCGACCAAAGTCCCTGGAGTCGGAGGTGCAGGATTACCGCCCCCCCAACCTTTTAGGCTGGCGTCCGTCGTGGCTATGATCCATGAGCATGGAGCGAAGGACCTGCCCACGCTCAAGTGATCCAGGACTAGCCACCACTGGAGCGATTCTATCGTCCTTGGGGATAGAGATATTTTCTGGAGATCCAAGCGTAGGTGGGATCCCGACCATTTGCTTAATAGATCCCACTGAAAACATCGGGAATGAGCTCGACCGAATGGAAGGATCTCGAAGGAGGCTACCATCTTTCCCAGCAACCGCATGCACAAGTGCATTGAGGGGCTGGGAGAAGTCAAGACCTGAGTTGTTATACTCTGAATAGAACTGATCTTCTCGACGGGCAGGAATACCTTTTGCTGGCTGGTGTCCATAATGAGCCCTAGGAAAACCATGCGTTCACACGGGATCATCTGAGATTTCCTTAGGTTTATTGGCCATCCATGGCCCTCGAGAACTGCCAAGGAGAGGGATAAGTGATGCCTTAAGCCAGTTTCCGAGGAATATTTGATGAGCAGGTCGTTCAAATGAGGTACTACCTGACCTCCCTGAAGGTGAAGACATGCTGCCATAACTGACATGATCTTCGTAAAAACCCTCAGCGCTGTGGAGAGGCCGAATGGGAGGGCCCGAAACTGATAGTGGGAGGATCCCACTGTGAATCTCAGGAGGGATTGATGGTGGATCCAAATGGGAACGTGGAGGTAAGCGTCCTTTATATCTATGGAAGCCAAAAACTGATTCTTCTCTAAGCCGTTTATCACTGACCTCAGGGATTCCATCCTAAAATTGTCCACCCTTAAGTGCACATTGAGGCCTTTTAAGTTTAAGATGGGCAGGAAGGAGTCGTCCGGCTTCTTGACCAGAAACAGGTTTGAATAGAAGCCCTGTCCTTTCTGGTAGTTTGGGACCCTGCTGATAACTCTCTGAGAAAGAAGAGAGGCGACACAATCCTGTATTGCCTGGCGTCTTGATGGATCTCGGGGTAACGGGGTCAAGAAGAAACGATGTGGAGCTGTGCCCAGTAGGTCTATCCTGTACCCCTCTGATAGAATGCCCCGAATCCAAGGATCTGGAGAGGACGCTGTCCATTGTTCTTGAAACAAAGACAGACGTCCCCCCACAGGCACCCCCTCCAAAGGAACAGGGTGGACGTCAGGATGCAGGCTTCTCCTGGGTCTTGGGAGTATGACGTTTAACTGCAAACGAGGATCTCCCCCTGGCAGAGGAGCCTCGAGAATTGGGATGCCTGCCTCTAAAGGACTGACCCCTAGGTAAGGAAGTCCCCCAAAAGGGCTGGCGAAAGGAGCTGACCCGAGGGTTACGGCTCCTACTAGGGAATACCGGCAAGGAATTGTTTTTGCCCCCCGTTGCCTGTGAGATCAGGGTATCCAATTCCGGGCCGAACAAACCTGCAGCAGAAAAAGGAATGATTTCCACTGACTTTTTTGATTCCGCATCCCCTTCCCAGGATTTCAGCCATAACGTCCTTCTTGCAGAAATAGATGCAGCCTGGATAGAAGATGAAACAGCTGCAGTATTCTGGGCCGCCTCATAAAGGTACCCCGATGCCTCCTTTAAATGCAAAGCCAGGGGAAGTAAGTCAGAGTTCTGTAAGGCCTCTGCTAACTGGTCTGCCCATGTTTCCATGGCTTTAGCCACCCAAGCTGAAGCAAATGTGGGTCTAAAGGAAGAACCCGCAGCTGCAAATATAGATTTCAGCTGAGATTCTACCCTACGATCATTGGCATCCTGCAGAGATGCTGAACCCGTTGGGAGTAAGGTGTGTTTGGCCAATCGGGCAATTGGAATATCGACCTTTGGAATAGTCTCCCAGCTGGCCACATCTTCCTCCTGTAACGGATACAGGGAGGACAATCTTTTAGGTACAGAGAACCTTTTATCAGGCTGTTTCCAGGCTCCTTCAGCAATATCCTTAAGCTCTACAGAAGGTGGAAAATGGCTAGCCTTTCTTTTGGCCTTCTTAAAGAGACTTATGTCTCTAGGAATAGGCTCCTCCGGTTCTGGGAGGTCCAAAGCTTGTGTTACTGCTAAAACCAAATCATTAATAAATTGGCTTTTAGAACTTTCTTCCTGACTCAAAGGTTGAACCTGGTCAGGATCAGAATTAATTTCCCCTTCTTCCTCTGAAAACTCCTCAGAGTCTGAAAGGACCATAAGGGGATTATCCGACCTAGGACGCTTTCTTTTAGAAGGCGGGATGTTAGGGGATTCAAGTAACTGGTTCAGCTTATCCAAACCCCTTCTAAATGCTGTGGACCATGGCGGTTCTGTGGGAACAGAGGCCTGGTCCGTCTGTAAAGAGGAAGGCCCTCTCTCTTCCCGGGCTTCTCCTTGGCGCCAGAAGACTGGGACAGACCATCTCTCTCTGGAAGGAGGGGGGTTAGCTCTATGTCTTAGCTCCCCCCTCTTCAGTAATGCTGTCCCTGCAACTCCAAATCCGGGAAAAAAAACAGGGTTAATGTGGCAGAGTAATGGAGACCTCCAGGGGAGGTCTCCGCAGCGGAAGATAGCAGATGCCCCCTCCTATGCATGAGGGGGGATCCTGGTATAGCCCCCTTCCTCTTCTCCTTAATAGCGCTGTGATCCGGATCCAAGATGGCCGCCGCTGTAATAGATATCCGATAACCGGCGCTCTATGCCTCCAGTGGCAGCGCCGGTTATCGGGGAGGCTCCAGTAGTGACAGCGGTCCGGTGAGACCGCTTGTTACTCCAAATTCAGGCACCCATTCTGTCTATCCCTGTCAGTGAGAGGCGCTGGCTCTCATCTGATCAGGGGAGTGCCTGCCACTGTTCTGCTGTGTGTGTTCTCTATAGCAGAACACACACCAGCGCTGCCACCTGTTAAAAGAAAAATTTACTAGCAGTACATTAACGCTGCCCAACTCACGGACACCTAAAAAAACCTGAACAAGAGGGGGCAGGGGGATTGTAGAGGGGAGGGGTCTGTCGGCAGTACTAAAGTTAACTAGTTAGGTGCCAACTCCCCAAGCTCCTTCCACAACCCATGGTAAGCAGTGTCCCCCAGACTGGATGAAAGAGAAATAAGCAAATATTTAGACTTGAACAATGCATTAGATCTATAACTGGGGTTAATGGTACAGAGAATCTAAATTAAATACATTGAATTTCCCCAATTAGAATAGTTTGAAACTAACCAATCAGTGGAGGTATTACAAGACAGGATACAATTACACACTACTAAGAGAAGTACTAAATTAACAATTTCAAAATGACAACCAACAGCAAATGCCTCAAAAGGAGTAGCAGCTTTCCCACAGACCGATCATGAACAAGGTTATGCCCAGTTCCCCCTGACACTAATGCAGTCTAGAGTAATTTGCTTGTCCTATTCAGTAGTCAGTCATTTAAATGCAGATGTACACTGAAGATGCTTAACAAGATGAATTTCTATACATATAACATTTGTACCATCTTTCACGAAATTCCAGAAAATATACAAACCTTTTTTCAATTGTATTTTCCTGCAGTGTGCAGCCCACAGCCTGCAAAAAACAATATTCCAGTAGGGAATTAATGGAATTCAGTTAGGAATAACACTCTGCTGTTTATCAGCTACTCTTAGAAAATAGAAACAAATGAAGCTCTAGACACATCCCACCAGAATAAGGAGGTCACACAGCTGTATGTACATTTCTTACAATACTAAAAACATTTCTTATAATGTCACTGAATGGCACACACTCCACAATTTACTAATGAAAGCCACAGTACAAAACGGTCTCATATAACATTGTGGTTTAAATCCCTATAATCCAAAAGCAACAACATTTTTTTCTCATGAATTCAATTTTCATTTTATTGATTAAAGATGTTACTTGATGGCAATGATTACTGGGAAATCCTGATTTACAGATCTTCAGCCTGCTCATTTCTAATATAGCTGCCTCAGAGAGTTTCTCTTAATCTTCTCTGCCATCAACACAAGATGCAGGGTGCAAACTTCCTTACTGACATTTAATATTTTATCAGGAAACAAAGAAATTATCCTTTAATGCAAGTATAAAAAATATGCTACAATATACCCATCATGGATTAGGAAAAATAGGAATTATTCATCATTTAAGGAACGAAACAATAGCAGTTTGGTGATTGTTTAGACTGATTCCAGTGATGGATGTGGAAAGCTAAATACTACTACTGATATCATTTAGCCGTAGAATAGTGCTTGTCCTAAGATACCACAACTAAGTTAACAAATACCTATTCATATCGTTGGAATGATCACTTAACCAGACCCAAGAAAACCTCTTTCCATACAACTAGGGGCACAAGCACAATTGTAATAAAAATGTGACCTGTGTTTCCGTTTCTTCTTCCTTGGTGGTGTGTCTACATCCTCAGCGAGAACCGGAGCTATAATATTGGATTCCTTTACTCGGAACTCGTACACCTGCAACAGAAAAAATAGCGCACTCGTTAAGTCATCATATACATACTTTAGTGAATGCTGCAAGAGGACATTTTAGAGCCCACTGCTGAAACTAAATCAATTTCTGGAGTAATTCAAACAAATATAGCACTTAATAATATAAAACATAAATCAATGTCCCCGGGTCAGATCTTGAGAGTATCCAGGTATACAATATATAGTTTCTCAATGCCTCCATTTTTTTTGCAATCAGTTTTTCTACACCTGACCAGGCGAACCATCCGGGAGTCAGTCTGTTAGTGTAGAGGACCGGGCAGCACAGTCGAGCTGAATAAGCATTTATACAGCAGTGTTTTCAGAATACTGCAAATTATTAGTGTAAAGCAGCTGAAAAAGGTGCCCTACTCCATGGACTCGAAGTAAAAAACTGAGGCGCTATGGATGAAGTATATGATGTATAGTTAGGGACATGCTCTGAATTTAAACACTTTCACATTTAAGATATAGGGCCTGCTAGCGCCCTCTATATTCAAGGTTAGCACTGGTCCCCAAGGTGGAAGAATGGGAAACATACTTATCAGCTTAGAAATTGAATCAATGTTAAAGGAGTCAGAATTACCTGCCGACACGTCTTTGTGCCAATTAGCCTTGCAATTGCACAAAAGTTGTCATAATAGGTGCCAATGAGGACTCTAAATAGAGAGGCTTCGGCTCCACTCCAATCTACATTCTCAGGGAGCTCAATATTTGGCTTCATCTTGACTGGCGTTTGGCAACGAGAGTTTGATTCTAGAAAACAAAATGAATGTCAGACATCAGCTGTACTTGTGACTTACCCAACGTTAATTAGCATTCTGTCAGGTCACTTACCAGAAGAGCTTGAGGTCTCATCTTTCTTCTCTTCTTCCTCCTTATCATTGCTCTCTCCACCTGTTTCAGTGCCAGCTTCTCTATCACTATCTGTGTCCTTGGCTTCTGACACATTGACAGTTGGTGTGCTAGGTCTGCTGGTGCTGTTCGGAAGTCTACCTCTTCGGCGACCACCAGGGCGTTTTGGTGGTGTCTTTATCCTTTCTGCTGTCAATGCTGCAGCAAATTCTCTTGCTCCGTCCTGCAGAACACAGTTCTCTTACTGAAAGTGGTGCAAATTTATATGTCCAGTATATAGTAAACTATACTCCTCTAGAGGTTTAATAGTGATTTTCATGCATACCTTTGAAGAGACTGTGGGGTCTTCAGCAGCTGTCAAAAACATATGATCCCATGATCCCCTGCAATAACTTGGCTAGCAAAGAGTCATGGGAGTTAGGCAAGTACTGACAATATAGAGAACAAATGGAAACTATATAATGATGCCCTAATTGTAGGGAGAGGATTCTTATTCAATAATCATTAAAGAGAATCCATACCCACACACAGACTCCCCTTTTAATTAAACAGAATAGAAATAGATTTCACACATGCAGAAAATGATTCACAATAAAATGACTTTATAAACACAATAGTAGTACACTAAATAAATGTGGTATAAAACAGAAAAACAAAAGAGGAGTACATTTACCTCCTCCATGTACCCACACACTAAAGATTTGCATTACAACATTCTGGGCTAAAAATGGGTACTCTCTTTGAGGTTATATATATATAGATGACAAGCAACAGAAAATGCACAAAATATGTTTGTTACTATTAAGTACAATATTAGTGTATTAAACTGTACTTTATGTAGCCCCATTATGTCCATTTGCAGTCCCAAACTTGACAGCCTCAAATTTTGAAGCTACTTGACATCAGTCCGATTAGATCTGCATAATTGTAGAACAGCCTAATAGGCCAGACAGCAGAGGTGTTACCGTGCTGTTTCTTCTGTACCCTGCCCTATTTGAGCACAATCTTGGCTACTAGAAACCATATTCCCCCAGCCGTAAAGCTTTCCCTATTTTTTTATTTCACAAATATCTCAGCCGTCACGCTAAACTTTTCTAAAGACCACAACATTAAATAGGCAGTTTATAGCCTGGAGTCGATTACTTTAACAGTACAAAAAAGCCACAGGAGGCGAGGCAAGGCAATATAAGGTAGATTCGCTAAACAGCCCAAGAATTAAGGAAATTATTTTCTATTTGAGAATTTGCCTGAATTTCACAGGTTTTAACAGAAGGAAATAGCCCCATATGTAAAGCTTTGCACCAATAAGATTGAGATAGCAGTTATACGTAACACTTTAACCAGTAGTCTTTATCAAGGAAGTAGTAAATAAATGCCTCATCTTTTAAATAAATTTAAGTAGACTTGTGAAGTAAACCAATTTACTATTTAGAGGTAAAATTATTTTAAAATTTTAAAATTTGTTTAACATTAAACAGTAACAAATATCTCACAATTACAACTTTATTTCTGTCCTGCTACAGTGGAAGTCAGCCACAGAGACACTTTTTGTTAGTAATGGTATTAGGTCATACAATATCCTTACAATTGTCATGTGTATGACTGAAAACAAGGCACTATAACCCAAGAAAGTACAGAGAGGTGATCGTCCAAGCTTGATCACCTTAAAATCACCTGACTTATTTTATGTGCAAGCTCAAAATGTCAAGCATATCATGTGTACAACACATTCTATTATAAATAGTTTATGAATTAGATCTAGAATCTTGTGATTAAATTGGTTTAATGTGTGGGTACATTTACACTACAGAAATAATTGCATCCCAGTGACACTTGGAAGTAGGATTATTAAAATGAGTAGTTTAAAAAGCCAACACCTTCACCTAATGCCCAACAGTTGCTACCTTAAAGATCTTAAAAGGCATTTATACTAATGTACCCATCTACCAGCTTATGCTAGTTAGCATTATGTAGCAAGGAGGGGAGGGTAGACCTGTATTATATATCTATGGCTCACTGCACACAGTCAGCAACCAGGGAAACCTTAGAATCAGATTGCTGTTAAGAGTGTCCAGAGATTTTTCAGTGTGACATCATGGAGACAGAGGGAATAACTACAAGAGGGAGAAGGGGGGGTCACAGTTTCTAGCTAGTACACATTTAGCAGATAGCTTTTTGGAAGGATTGCTAATATTTTTTGTAGTAAAGAATAAAGATTCATGGGTTCTTCTAACATGGAGTAGAGGAGATTGTGGACCATGTCCCAAATAGATATGGAGCATTGTTCATCTGTTGCCACAGTTCCACCAATATCTGGGACTGGCACCAGGAAAGTTGAGAAGTTTATCTGGTGTTTGCTACCTTCTGTAATATACTTTATACGCGGACTACTTTACTTTAGTTGAAATTTAACTTCTCACAAAAAGAATCCAATTTGTATCGGTTCTGGACTTCTAGGAATAGTTTAGTTGGGAGATCATGGTCTTACACATGGGACAGCTATGGTATAACGTTTCAAAGGTGGTAAGAGCTCTCAATGCTTCTGCTGAGAGTGAAGACAGAAAATTAAGAATATGGATATATTTAAAGGGCCTAAGGTTGTGTGAAGGAAATTTATGTTAGTGGTCTTCCCAAGAAAGCCATTTGGTCTTGTTTGGCAAAAACGATGGGGATCCTGAACATTTGTTATGGTGACCTTAACATGATGCAGTTGTGAATGGAAAGTGACAGGTGGCTGTACTAACAGTCTTGTTTTTAAGGTCATTTAGAAAACTTATTAAAAATTAGGTGAAGGTGGAGTCAACGGTTAAATAAACATTAAAGCCAATATTTGACAAAGATCTCCAGTCATGGATTTTACATAAACATACTAAATACAGAGAATGCCTGCTTGCGGTTTTGTTGTTTATTTTTGTTTCATTTTTAGGGGGGGTAATTTAAGTAAATGTAGATTTTGTGGATATAAAAATGACGACTTGCATGAAAAACTGCAAATACAGCATTTCCAACAAAATGTTTATCATCCCAGTAGATACCAATTATTCAAATAATCATCTAAATCAGTGGGCAATCAGAGATTAAACACATGGGGAGAACTTCTGAAAAGAACAAAAATAAATAGCATCTCTGTATTTAGGTGTTATACAAGCCTTAAACGTAAAAAGAAACAAAAAAGAAAAACAACCCACACACCTCCTCAGACCTTGAGGAATGTAGATAAGAGAGCTGTGTGGGAGTGCATGTGTATGTTAAACTCCACAGACTGGATTTAGAAACAAGTGAATATTGGAAGCAGCTTACCAGAAGTTGGTAGCAGTGAGGTCCACAAGGTTTCCCATCATTTGCAGCTTCATTATTTTTTCTTTTGTAGGTGTTAGGAGTGGCATGAAAAGCTGTTTTAGACATTAAAATGGAGTCATTTATCTATAGCTGAAAGCTAATAGTGCATATTTCATGCAGCTAAAAAAAACGCACCCCTTTGTTAAACATTTCTAATGTAAACACATTTAAAAACTATGGGTAGGAGTCCTAAGGTTTTCTATACTTTTCATGGCATTAGCACACATTTCTCACTAGCCAAGGGTTGGCAGAATATAACCACCTCTGTTATCACCAAATAAAAGCTGTCAAATGCATCACAAAACTAGACGGAAAAAAACTCTGCAAACTCTACCATAAATATTACTTTTTACACAAACACTATTTCTGCGATTTGACCAATTTGACCCATTCCGATAAATGTCTGTACAAGTATTAGCAATAAGGAGCAGCTACAAGGGACCTGAACAGGTGCTCTTCTATAATAATATATAATTGAAAATAATTTCTTAATTTATATTGTACACAGTTACAAGCAGAAGTTTGGGTACCCATGGTCAAAAGAACCTCTAAGTGAGAACACAACCTCTGCACTGTACAAATGTAAACAGGATACATTTCTGGACAATTACTTTTATTTGCTGAATTAAAAAAGATTTAAAAAATATATAGCGATTGTGGCCTGTGCAAACCATAGGGCAACCTGTCAGTCAGTACCTAGTAACATCTCATTTGCCAGAAATCAAGTTTCTAAATGTTTCCTGTAATCAGCTAATTAAGAATCTTCTCCCACCACTTTCTTGCAGAACTCCGAGCGCAGAAATATTCTCTTTGCATACATTGTATGTTTCAGATCTCTCAATAGACTTTCAATAATATTCCAATACTGGGGATAGTGAAGGCTAGTCCAAAACCTTTATTGTTCCTTCCTAGAAGTACTTCATGCTTGAATTTGAACCAGGCTTTGTATCGTTGTCTTGCTGAAATATCCAACTTTTCATCTTCAGTTTCTTCACCAGCTCTGGGACTTTAGCTTTGTTGATATTTAGTTAAAAGTCATATTCCTTATATACTCTCAACACTTTGAAATCAAACTGATCATAAGAAACCAGAGTAATCAATGTATTTTTAGAGAATATGTGCATTTGTCGAAATCTGGATAATACGGGATACTGTGTTCTTAGTAGCTGATTTTATTTAGTGTATGCATTTATATTAGGAGTATTGGATTTATATGCATTCTAATGTGGATTATTTTGCTCAATTATGAAACCTCTGTGTGTCCTATGGCTTTTAATTCAGTCATTATGGAGTATTCTGACTTGTTTGTGGAAGGAGTTCAATCCGAAATGTGGAGAACACAATGTGCTAATCCATTATATACCTATACTGTCCTTGATTTTGTAAGTGCAATTCCTAATTTGATGAAGCAGAATAAACTTGATCTATTGGAGCTTTTTTTCTTTCAGCGCTCTGCCTTTATCATCATCATCAGCTATTTATATAGTGCCACTAATTCGACAGCGCTGTACAGAGAACTCACTCGCATCAGTCCCTGTCCCATTGGAGCTTACAGTCTAAATTCTCTAACATACACAGACACACAGATAGAGAGACTGGGGTCAATTTGATAGCAGCCAATTAACCTACTTGTATGTTTTTGGAGTGTGGGAGGAAACTGGAGCACCTGGAGGAAACCCACACAAACACAGGGAGAACTTACAAACTCCACACAGATAAGGCCATGGTTGGGAATTGAATCCCAGTGCTGTGAAGCAGAAGTGCCAACCCTAAGCCACCGTGCTGCCCATTATCTACGAAACTCACAGTGGCAATGAAAGGGGTGTATTCAGAGAGACTAACGGCGTTCATCTTATGCTGTTGTGATCACTCTTTCCTTCACCATCATTTTTGTGTAAACAATACTGTACTTTGAACCTCGACTATTCTGTCAGTGAGATTTGGATTCCGCGTTAGATATCTATCCAGTTTATAGGCACTTCCATTAGATATTTATGGGTCTTCGTGATCTTGCCTTGACTTCAACAGTTTTCTTTAACTTCTATTTCTTTCCGACAGCAGAAATTCCAAACTGAAAGCATTTTGATATCTTTATATAGCCTTCCATTGCTTGGTAGCAGTCACAAATCTTTATTTTCGTGCTCTCAGTTGGTAGCTTAGGGGAACCCATAGTTGAGAGTATGTATAACACATCCTGAGAGGTTGGAAGGGTTCAGAGCATCTATCCAACTCTAGAACAATCTAAATTTGGCTTAATTGAAAGCCTAATACATCGATCAAGTCCTGAGGCCTTAAAAAAAGTTTGAAAAAATCAACTGGAAGACTGTCCAAACTTTTGCACATGCCACATTCACGGTTTTATTTCTGGAGCCTGTTAAAATCTGCGAATCATGCATCAATATGTGGAGAAGAATGTCAAGTTTATGTACACTGCAGAATTTGTGAAAACATGAATGGGCCCAGTTTCTTGTTATAATCTAGCTAGACCAGCGATTCCCAAAGCCAGTTTTAGAGCCATTCAAAAGTCCAGGTTTTAAATTATATTTATGCTGGGTTATAGAATCAAAGTATTAGAGACACTAATTAAGCTACCCGCACTCAAGCATTAGGTGGTGAAAAACAGTGACATCCCTACAAAGAGCTGAAAAGAGCGCATATTTATAGTGCTATCAACAGTGTGGGAAAGAGCTTTTAAGTACTAATACACTGCTCTGCATGTGTACATCTACCACAGTCACTTTCAGCAAATTGACAAATAGCATGCAAACTAAAGTTTTTAATTATTATGGGGTGCAGATTATGGAGTAACTGTTATTGGACAAAAGTGTTCATGAAATACGGTTAAGTAGAACCTACACTTACGATGCAAAAAGCAGTCATATTTGAAACATCGCCTACAAAACAGGGTGTGGAATGAATGGAGTGACTGCTCCCTTTGCACAGATTTTGCATTTGGTCCATCAATATTTGGGGTGCACTCTGGAGGCAGAGCTCCTGGTAACTGTTGCTCTGTTAATTCCTTGTACCTGAAAAGGGTAAAAAGATAGTGTCTTACATTCACATTTTAGCCATTTTCATTAATACATACCCCAAAAATAAACAAACAACAAACCATTCAGCAGTTACACAGGGCCCATTCACACATAGATTTAAAAGATGGATAAAACCGAAAGCACGCTTTATTTGGACTTATCATGCATTATCATGCATTGTGCTTTTACCAATACAATCTTTTCTACTGGTAGTGCAGGAGAAATAAGGCGTCCTAAAATTTTAAATGTAGCATTAAAATTTTAGGACACATTGTTTGGAGTGGCACGAGTCACTCTCATCTCTACTATTTTAATAGGTCTTCTATCCACTTCTGATGCAAACAGCAGTATGAACACACTATGTTTTATTTCACAGAACACAACATTCTTGAGAAAAACTATTTATTATTACTGTGGGCTGATATTACTGTGGACATTGGTTTTGATGGTCACAATAGTAATTTAGGAGCCTGTACTGAATGCTGCTAGACTACCTACAGTTTCATGACATCAAAAGGTTACTCAGGAGTACACCGAGCATGTTTTAGCCAGTACATGTGATGTTCCCACTCTTTAATAAAAACATGTTTATTTATATATTGTCTGTTCAGACATCTATTTGATATATGTAGCTGTACATAAGTTACAAGTACAATCTGGAAGTTCCAGTGTTGACCAATATAGATGGCTTGATTAAGAGTTAGCCCTGTAATTATGCTAAGTGACAGCAATAATTGGAATTGACAAATCACTTGTGCACCTTCCCCAGCCAGTAAATGCAGATAATATCCAATGCTATTCAGTGAACATTAAACTTAATCACCATTCTGTTTACACTATAGTTATAGTACAGTTGCAAGTCTAGATTACCATAAAGCAGCTTTTCAATATTGTATGATGAAAAACAAATGCTAATGGCAAAATGTATTAAAAAAAAATTATGAAAATACCAATTCTGAAAACAAAAACCATGTAAAAAATCCTACCAATACATAAGAGAAGGAAATACTGTACCATATGCAGAGCTATAAAGTATTTTCACTTTCATTCTAATTACAATATGGATGACCTATTAGTCTAATGGGTATTGACGTTTAAACAGTGTCGGGCAGTGTAACAAAACATGTTTATGTAATAAAACTAAGGTAATTCAATGATCAGATGCAAAATGAATTACAATGATACATGGAGTTCTTTGAGATTACTGTAAAAACTGTGGAGAACCATGACCAAAATGCTTAAATGTATAGTTCAAGGGCTCATTCAGACTAACATTTTTACAGTTCTTGGTGACGCTGTGTTGCAACTATAACTACAAAGGAGGAAAACTCCTGAACCACAACCAGAGCCGGATTAACAATAGGGCTAAAGGGGCTACAGCCCAGGGGCCTCAGGCAGCTGGGGGGCCCGCCGGCATTCATCGGGTCGGGGGTGTCCCTGCCCCCGGCTCCGACTGTCACCTGTTCAAGGAGAATGGCAGGCAACTAACAGCAAATGTTATGCTGTTAGCTGCCTGCTGTCACTGTAGGACTTGTGGAACAACAGAAGGAGGTAAGCTCATAGGGGGTGGGCCTCATGGCTGGGGCCCCCTCACAGTACCCTTAGCCCGGGGGACTCCCTTCCCTTAATCCGGCCCTGACCACAACAGACAGGATACAGTAGTACCTACCATTGTATTAAAAACAAAACTAAGACTTATGGTAAAAGAACTCTGCTTTAACAGAAGTCACTTCTTGGTGTGCTCATGTATATATAATGCACTCACCAGTAGGTGCAAAATCAATTTCATGTAGCTTATTCATTACATACACAAAAACATGTCAGTCTTCTAATGGTGGCAACAAAACCACAATATCTGTACTTGTAAGCGCTTCAGCCAGAACTGGAAATCAAAGTAAAACAAAGAAAAAAACAATACTGCATAAATTATGCAAGTATGTTTTCTTTTACATGCACACACCCACAAATGGAAATCAATAATCAAACGCACTGCATTACAATATCTATACATATGTAACAGCACAGCCAATATCATAGTGGTTGATTCTTTGTAAAGCAGTTTATTATAAATGGCAACTGTACAAAGGACATTAATGAAAACTGCAGCACAAGTATTGGTGGAAAAAGGTGCTGTAACCTGAGGAAAAGAATCAAGTTTGTTTCCATCTCCTAAACACTACTAGAAAAATGACAAACTGATTGGTGTTCTGGGTTACAGCTTATCATTGTAATGTTACCTTGGCAACAGTTTTCATAAACGTTCCCATTATGTTTTCTTTTAAGACAAGAACAGAATAAAAGTATAGAGGTATATAGAATGATACATCTCCCGCAGTTTCTCCATACTGTTACATACACAGTCATATAGCAAGTCTTACTTTTCTTTTAGTTCCTCTGTTGTCCCCTTATCTGGAAACATGGAAGATATTGCTTCAAATATTTTATCAGAGGGAAACTTCCGTGGCAGATGAGCCTCCTTGTCTGTTGGAGAAAGTGAAATGATATTTTATTCTAGACACTTGGGGTGGTTAGAATAAAGCAAATCACAAAGGTTAATTCAGCTTACCATCCATGCGGTCTTCCTGATCTTTTTCTTTGTCATCCTGCTCATCGTCCTGATTGTCGTCTCCATCTTCATCATCGTCATAATCACTATACTGGCCCAGCGCATTGACCAGCTCCACAAAGATCTCATCATTAATAAAGCCACACTCTGCAAGAAAATAATTTTGAGAACTCAAATCAACAGTAACTTTTAATAAATACCTTACACTTTCCAAAACAATGACTTGGATCAAATATGCACCATTTTACTGAAATACGCCCCCCTCCCCCCATGGTTAGAAAAACACCCAAAAAAAACCAAAAACTAAAGGATCCTCTGAAGTGGAATATTTATTAAAACCTAAAGTTATAGAGTAGTACTGAGCATGCCTTATAGAGGCAGGCCCAACTAACGTACGCGCTGGGAAATACTACAACGGATTCCTCATAATAAGAGCCTGTGGGCCCAGCTCTCTGACAGTCGGAGCCATGTATTTGCTGAATATTATGACCAAGATTTCACTCTACAAGGCACCAACTCTATCTGTTGTAATAGCAGATCATGTCATAATGCTGTGCCTGCAAGCTCTAATTGTCAGAACCTTTTCTCACAGAACTTGCTAGATGCATTTTCAGAGAGATTAGGAAGACGACATATTGGGGGTCATAGGCAGGAACAATGCAACATGGAGCCCCCAGTTAGTATAGGTTGATCATTTAAGCAGTATAGTGTTTTGAGTAATTAAATGCCATTACCAGGAATGATACTACCTGTTTACGTGCCACATACCTAAACATTTTTGCTTGGCTTGCCAATTGTTTAGGATAAATTTGTTCAGACCAGAAAGATAGAGTTAGGTATAGAATATGTGTGTGACACTTTATCTGTATTATAACATATAAACATGTTTATTATATATAGACATAACACTCAAAATAAATTTAAATCATCTATTGCTAATAAATAAAACAGCAGAGAACCCTTGTATTACAGGTGCCTCAGTTCAAAAATTCCTGCTTTCTAGTGTGGTTCAATGGCTGCATTATTTTCCATTAACATTGGGCCCCTAGGGGCACTGTTTCACTGGAGTCTATATATAGTACTTTATCTTAGCTAAGAGCACAAGTAAAAAACTGATAGTTGCTCAAATCAATTTATAGGCTATAACAGGTGCATGAAAGGGTGGGGTTATCCTAAAAGGAAAAAACAAAAGGAAAAAACAGAGACAAATTCCCCCAGCACACTGCTATAGCCAGCAACAGATCTGCTATTTCTACTGTAGATAAAAATGCAAGTCTCAGTTGCACACATTTGCAAATGTATGTTGAAGCCACCCACCACGCCAAGGTGCTTTTGCTAATAGGGTGGTCCTACTCTAAACAATGAGAGTCCCATATATTTGGGCCATACATATGTGATTTTGAATTGAGAGCTAACTTACCAAAGAGGTACCCCAGAGTTTTTTATTTGTCTGAGAGGCATGTTGGTGTCAGTAGCTGAGGGGGAGTACTGACATTGGATTGCTATTTGGAGGTCTCTGGGGTACCTCTTTGCAAAATAGATATAAATTCTTAATTACATTCATTTAAAAAAAACTTTTGATGAATAGGGTATATTTTCAATTTAACAAGAGACTATATTAGATGCAAGTTGTGTAGTTGACAGCAAATGAAAATAACTGCAGATCAGCCCCCCATTGAATTGGTATCTTTCCTATTCCCACAACACTTTAAACTTTAAAAAAAAACATGCATACATGAATTTCACAAAGCCACAAACAGAACAACCTGTGCATGACTTTACATTGCACTTTTCCCACCGGCTCAGCCAGACCCACAGTCATTCTAGAATCAGAGGTTTGCACCGCTGCCAAGAGATTTGGCTGGAAACAAAACCTGCCCACTAACAGCTGTGAGAGAGCAATTACCAGCCAGATAGACAAAACACTTCCATCAAGGACACAAACTTTGCAGTTCACCCTTCCCCTACCAGAGCAGGCTGCGACACAGATGCACTGAGACAGTAGGAGTGTGGGATAAGCTAGAATACAGTACACTCATCCATATTAGAACTGACAGTAATCAGACAATGCCCAAACCTTGTACATAATCACCTTTTATGACCAATGACCTTACCCCTGTCTCCATGGACTTTTCCATCATAGTTTTTGATCAGTTCCTCAATAAAAGTCCCATCTTGGTCAAGGACTTCGTCGCCCATGTAAGGGATATTATGCAAAACAGTTTCATCTTCCACCTGAAAAGATGATGACAAAATAACATTTCAATCTGAAATAGAGATCACATCTTCTATAAATTGGGCAAGCGACAAGGAAAAGCTATTTAATAGTTTAGCTGCTGGGAAGTCTCTATATTGTGGCATTCCAAGATGTGCCAAATGTGATATTGATCATGGAGATTACATGAAAGTATGTGGGAAAGATACCATTAAAAACCAAAAAAAATGCAAACAATGAATAATCATTTGTCTTTTAAATTAAAATATGGACTGCTATAGGACTCTGCTCATTAATTAGACTGAAGTATAAACACAAACCAGTGGATAAATGAAGACACTCCTCATCCTAAGCAGACTTTCCCCAGTTAATGTGAATTTCCTGCCAAGCTCCAAGTTTGAAAGGAAGTTACACAAAGCCCTCAGGACTTAGCCCGAGTCACTGTTAAACTCTTCTGACACGAAGTATGTCAGAGTGAAGTGAACATGCAATAACATACTTTATCGAAGGACATGTTTAAAGACTGCCAGCATGGAAAAATACAGTTCTTTGCTTTTTTAAATGCACTCTAAATAAAAAATTAACAAAAATATCTTTGCTTAATTGTGCCTAAAATGACTTTGTTTTAGATGCTCTTATATTACCAGCATTGAGCAAACATAGTGCATAGTTCATCATCATCAGCTATTTATATAGTGCCAATAATTCCTCAGTGCTGTACAGAGAACCCACTCACATCAGTCCCTGTCCCATTGGGGCTTACAGTCTAAAATTCTAATAGTTTTGTGTTTTCCCATTGTCTGCTGTAACACCTTCAAACTGCTACAGTGTGAGAAAATTGGTTAAGATTGACAGGAGATCTCAGAAGGTATGTATAATATGGGGATTGTGTGAATGAGGAAAAAAATATATTCGCTATTTAGAGCAGGCTAAGCTTTGCAAGTGAAGTTCCTAACAGCCTTATAAGGAGGAAGTGCCCTGCAACCGAACATTATGGGGCATATTAAATTTTTGGCGTTACCCGGAAAAGTAACGCGGCATGCACACTATTACCGGCATTACGGTAATAGTGCGCGTAAATACCGTTATTAAGGTAGCTTTCATGCTGGATTTCAGCTCGCAGCTAACCAATCAATGAACAGACATATGCAGGACTAGCATCGGCTTTGCAAAGGGTTACTCCTTTCTGGGAAGCATTGTGATACATACACTCACTTATGCAGATACACACATACCTTCATAAACACATGCATAGACACACATGCATTCCTTAAGTCATGGGCAACCTTACACACTTCAAGGTCTGCATGTATTGCCCCCCAAACTTTAAAAGGGCCTCATATTGCCCTTGATTTCAGGAATGAAAAAACAGCCTGAAAACGACCTCGTCATGCAATGACCACTCATCTCAACCCCAACCCAAAAAAAAAGTTACTAACCCTTAAAAACAGCAATGGCGCAAAACTCTAGAGTCTGCTGTACTGCTCTATGTAGATTACAGTATAACTATAACAACCAATTAGTAATCCCTGTGAATTGGTTTATCAATTACAATAACTGATGATCTAATGCAGCAAAGGAGAAGACAATTGGTTACAGAAACTGGCATGTAATAATTTAGTATATTACTTACCATAAAATTTTGCTGAAGAGGAGACCAAGAATACATGATAGGCACAGATGCTACAGCATTCAATGTTTTAAGAGGGATGACTTGTTTTGGAAAATCGAAATCACTAATCACAGAGCACTAAAAAATAAAAAAAACACACAGAAAAACACTTTTTAAAAACAATAGATATTTAGAATGTGGCTAAATTGTAAAAAAACAAAACAAAACAGAAACATGAAAACATTAATAGTGAACATTCAATGCAAAAAAAATCTTTATTACATACAAGGCTCCCATTTTTCTCAGGGCTAATCCACTAACAGTGCTAATGAACTAAAAGGGTGTGTATCACCTGCCAGAATATACATAACGATTCACATTGTATTTCATTGTTTGCATTTCTCTGTATTATACATAAACGAACTCACCTCTACATACCTCCCTACCCCTTGATAACTACATCATTACAAGTAGCATTCTTGCTTATTACACTAGAGCACGGATGACCATAATTCTCTCACTATCCTATCTATGTACTTGAGCGCGAGGTAAACCTCCCCTTTTGCCGTTAAATTACAGGAATGTGGTTAACTGCTTCTTACCCAGCAGCTCGTACATAATAGTTGCTTATAGTGCATCCACCTCCTCTTTACTACTTGTTAAAAGGGTGTGCGTGTTTGACCATACAGAAGCAGTCAGGATCCCTTTGACGTGGCAAAAAATGCTTCCCATTTAATTTACTAGAGGAACGGTGCAAAATTAATAGATGACAAAGGTGTTTAATTTAACATCATTTCATTAAATAGCATATGCAACAAACAATACATTAAGGAAAGTACAGGAGCAGAAAACTTTGTACCAGGTGGAAGCAATCGTGTTGGAGGGTCTGCAAAATGCGCTCATTGCCAAGTTCCCTCTGACACTGATTTATTACAGACAGTCCTGCGCACTTAGTGCTTGCAAAGCTCTCTCTTAGAAACCAACATAGAAAGAACTACAGTTATCAGAGAAAGACTGGTTTTATTGTGTTCGTTTATATACCCTTCTGGATGCTGGTGATAATGGACTTTCGTGTCTACTGGGGGGGGAAGTGGGGGAGAATATCAGGAACAAAATTGTTTCTCTGTTTCTGCCATTTCGTTTCAGCTGCCAAGATCACCACATTGCACCAAGGCTACAATTAAAAGCAGAGGGACGCTACCTTGTAAGGGGGATACTTGTGATTCTTTCAAAAAAACGGATCTTGCAAGTACCTATTTATGATATAACTAGTGGTAATGTAAATTTGCTTCTCTATTTTCAAGGACAGAGCCTTTAAAAAAATACCTTCCAAACTTGAGCTGGTTATCAGTATTTCAGTAGTTTCTTCATTTAACTGTTGTATAAGGATTATAAATTATATTATGACTACAGATGTTACAAAGTACACATTCTCTCTAATAAAAGCAGAATGTCACAGGCAAACAAGATCAGTAAGAGGACTTATACTGACAATTCTACTATAAAATTGTTTAATTAAAGTTTCTATAGCAGTGTATGGTCAATCAGATCATGTAGTGCGATTCAGATTCAAATCAGCAAAATCACTTTATAGGCCTCCTCCTGTTGAGCAAAAGGAAGTTAATGCTATTGACAAATAAAAACTACAACCTGTTGCTGTGGACACATGAAAGTCAGAGGGAGTTTCACAAAAAAGCATTTGGAAAACGGACACATGTACTGTACATTTTAACCCTTTAACTTGGGATAATTTGCATCCTTTTTTATTTTTAGGTCCAACTATGCACATTTTATAAAAGCTTTATTCGGGAGTATGGGATGCTTTATTTGGAGACACACTGGATTAAAAATATTTATTTTGTGGGTATTAGAACAGGCAAAATGATAAAATAAATGAAAATACACTTTTACACAGTCAGCACATCCCCAAAGTTACTCTAAAATCTTTAGGTACTTTACAGATTAGTATAGTACAGTAGTAGGATCCCTAGCTGTCATTGCACACTGTCGACACATGCAGAGAGGATATTCCTGAAGGAATTAAATTGCACCTGTCACCCTCAAAGGCATTGCTACATATTTACTGGGACTTGGGTTAACTAATGTAGGATTGCTCTTTCATATTTCTGCCTCAGATTGCTAAATAACATAAATCTGCATTAAAGACAAAAGAGAATGCCCACAACATTCATATTTTTGACTAATAATTTCAGCTATATTAAGTCATCTGAAATTTCAGAAATGCACTGTTGTTGCCATTTAACAGATAGGATGTGATTAATGGACCTTATTTAGTGACATCTGTAACCATGCAAGCAATCAGTGCAGTCTGCAGCAATAGTAAGTGTCTGAGATTTCAACTAACAAATTAAGCCAGTCCTATTTCAAGTATCATGAGTTATTCTGGTAAGGTGGAGTTTTCAAGAATGAATGGTTGAACTCTATGGCATATGCCCTTTTTTTGTTTTTTTAACTTTAATAAATATGTAACTAACAATCACTAAGCAAGTATTTGAAAGAAGATCCCAATCCTTTGACTCTTCTTACTCTACCTGTGGGCGTTTATCCTCTGCACTGTAGGTCCCTTGAACAAATGGGAACCCCCGCAAAAGAGAACTGGATCTGGATTAACCAGTTAAAAAAAATAAAAATAAAGAGCCCTATTTCAGCCTTGCCTTCTGCTCTGCATCTGGTTGCTTACACGATAAAGGACTAAACAATGGCAGACACAGCAAAGTGATGATGAAAGAAGAAGAGTTAAAATAAAGCCCTGCTTGAAGCCTATTTCACAACATGCTCTCCTTTGAAGAGGTCAGATTTCTTCAGGATGGGACCCCCATAGTGAAGGTAAGGGGAGTCAATGGAGATAGTTCATTTCTAAAACTACAGCAAAAAGATGGAAATGTCCTTTAAACAATTTATTATAATGAAAAAAGTTATAAGCTCCCCAGACACATACTTCTCTTGTCCCTCGTAGAGAGCTAACAGAGGTCATAATGTGAACCGGCTGGATCCTTCGTTGTTTCCATTCTTGGTTTAAAATCTCAGTACGCTCCAAAATTTTTTGACGATTTGAATTAAACATGCTCTGCGAAAAACAGAAGTGAGACAAGGATTAAATGTCAAACATTTGACCTATTAAGCAAACTTTATCGCCTATAGAACATTCTAACCATGATTAACGTCTCTAGTATCCCTCACTTCAATACACCCATGTAAGAATGAAATTTAAGCAATTCAAATAAAAAGCTATATTGAACTTTGAAATATATTCAAGAAATAAATGTAAGGCATTGTGAAACTGCGGGAGAAGTTTTAAGAATTTTCCTGCTCCATGTTTTTTGTCCATATATGCTAAACAAACTAGCTATAGCCACTGTATGTTTGCATGTGATCCGAAAGAGATAGAATGAAAGGAAGGTCAGCTAAGTCAAAGCCACATAGTCATGAGTTCCTATCCATAAGAGATGGCAATTACACGCTTAATGACCCAAGCACAGGCACTGCAATTGTTTTTCATTTCAGGAGTTCTGTTTGATGTAATTCAGCTCTTCCCTGCTGTACACATGAAACGAAGAATTATGAAATGCAGTTTTGTGTGTATTACCCATTTTTATTTGCAAGGCGCCACAGTGTCCGCAGCGCCGTACAGGAGCAAACAATAGGAGTGTACAAGGTATAACATTATGATACAATAAACAAGCAGCACAATAACTCCGGTAGCTTGGAGTAGAGCTCTTAAGAAAGGGTGAGGATGCGGGAAAGTCAGCACAGCAGGAAACTAGCTGTGCATTAGCGTGTGAAAGCAGCAACAGGTTAATAGCTATAGAGAGGGTTGATTACAGTGCTTAAATATGTAAAGCCCTCCGTAAGGCCGATACCCTCTCGACCCATCTGTTTTGTTGGACTATCTCTGCCCACCTCAACTCATCATACACGATTTACAAGGAGAAAAATAATATGTGAAGAATTTAAAAAGGTGTTTTACACTTTAGTAATTTTATTTAATCCGTCCCTCACAAATAATAGGAATGGGTATAGACCCTTTTCCCTGAAACCTCACTATATGTTGTATTTTAGCAGGGTCTAGATACTTTCATGTAGGGCTGAAGGAGACTAGAAGGGATCCCAGCTATATGTAAGCGCAGCAGCATTGCCATTTACAGTGAATGGGGTAAGGGAGCGGACTTAGTAGAATTCATATTTAAAGTGGAAAATCTCTTCAGAAATTAGCCTTAGAGGACCACTAAGGCAAAAATGCTAAATGTCTTCAATCAAGAACACTACTATCCACATTTAAATTTACATGTACATGTAAAGGTATTAGTAAAAAAATGTGTGTGTATTAATACCTTCAGGTGGGCACATTTTTTCTAATGCACATCAGACTTTCCAACAGTAGGCCCACCGCAAGCTACTGTCCTTTCGACCATTTTAGGCTGAGAGAGGCGAAACTAGCGCACAGTAAAGTAGTTACAGTTACATACAATGTTATGAATACTTTTACAATAACATTTGTAAAAGGCTTTTCATTTTGGGTAGATTTGTATTTTATGTTTAATGGCCCTTTAAACAGAATTTAGTGCTAATGCAGTTTAAGAAGTTTAGGAAACATTTATTCACATCCTGTGTACATACAAATATGTGTGTTGAGCTAGTGAAAGTTGGATACAAGATATTTACAGATATACAAGCCCACTTTGAACTCAGATTATGAATCTTATTTAATTCCTATTTACATAAATGTATCGGGTGCAAGGATCTTAGTAGCACTTTCAATTCAACTGAATTGCAGTGAAATATATTGCTGGTCTTTTTGGCAATAAGTAGGTCAATGAACAATATGTTTTAATGAAATTTCATACTGCAAAATCCCTCAGTCTCAAGCCCATCCTGTGCTTATCTATGTACCTTTACTTCATCCGCTCGTCTGAACCGCTTGAGTTGCCGCAAGCGCATATACTCAGATTTCACCCGCTTTCTCCAGCACACTGGTCCCTTCTCAGATTTCTTGCCTGTCTGGCCCATGATTATCCTACAGAGATAAAACAAATAAAAATATTACATTTAGGTCACCAGCACTGGAAAGTATATCACATACACTGGAGAACTTCATTTAGAGATACTATGTTTGTAGAAAGGGCTTTAAACATCAAATCTTGCAGCTTACAGGTATTAATTTAAAAACAGCGAGGCATATTCATGTAAATTTACTATACTGTACAGTAAGGTCTTATAGTTTCTCATAAGATGATATAAGAAGGACCAAATATATACAACATTAACAAATGTATAGATTGTTCTATTTAGAACACAGCTGATTATATCTAATATAACAGGACAGTTTGTCTATTTTGGAAATGTTTTGGGGTTATCGAATAATAGAGGGCAGTGTTTCAGTTTCAAACAATCTGTAAACATTAAACAGTTCCCAATAGAGGAATATATCCACTTGAATACATTTGTGGGCATGTTATAGCTTATTTTTATTATCTGACAAAGTTGTGCTATATGACGCAAGGCATATACCTCTAGGTGGTTGTTAATATGCATTTTGTAGCTGTAGACAATTCTTGCTTTCTATTGTCATAGCATACTAAAGATGTATAACATTTGAAATAATGAGGATGACTTCACTGTTGAAAATACAATCTTCAGTGCAAGCTATACTTATAACATGGTCATCTTATAATTCAAATAATAAAAATAAAAAAACCACTAAGCCTAAACCATAAGTTGAAGCAGTAGAAATTACATTCACGCCCACGTGAAAGGTTTCAATTATGAATGTAGACTGTGAAGGAGGAGAGTCTCAACCACTAATTCCAAAACAAATTATATGAAAAGATCCTCATTTATTTGTTGTTTTCTTGTTTGCATAAATCCGTCTATGTTTAGCCTCCATTCTCCTTCCCTTTATTTCCCCAGAGTAAACACAGAAAGCCTTTGCTTCAACCCCAAACATGTCATAATGATTGACAGTGCTGGCTTTAGTCATTATGTTCTGATGAGAATAGTAGGTATTGTGAGTAGAGATGGCAAATAGATTATTATGAAATTCAGTAAGTCACTAATTGTTCGATTCGTTCAACATTTGCTTTTACAGTCCCTGGAGAATAAAGTTAGAGGACATGTAACATAAATAAGTTAATCAGCAAGGTTCAAAATTGCCATGTGTCTAGTTTTATAAAGGGAATTTAAGGCTCTTTGTAACTCATTCTTCCTGGATTGTTCTAGGGCAGTGATGGGCAAACTACGGCCCGCAGGCCAGATCCGACCCACTTAAAGGTTCTATGTGGCCCGCCAATATTTTAAAAAAATGTCATTAAAATATGCATAAAATTATTAGGGCCGACCCTGTGTGTGAGAACCTTCATTTTTATGCCTTCCCAGCTATTTCCTCCATTACACTTCATCCTCCTTCCTAAAAGGACACTTCGTATGTCAATCACTCAAACACCTGCCCCCCCCCCCTTAATGGCTGAAAGTAATGTGAAAAGAGATGGGCTGGGCCATATACTAAGGCGGATTTCGATTGGCTGCTGTATTGTCAGTTAGTGGCTCACCAGAAAGACGGATCTGCAACAACCTGCTGAAATAAGTGCTGTGTCTGTACGATCGCTGCACTTATAGAGGTAACACTGTTATATAACACCCTCCCGTCCCATTCAAAAAATTTGTATTATATATTTCGATATTTGAGTTTTTTGATAAATTATATTGGACCGCCTAAAGTTTTTCTTTTGTATTTGGCCCGCTCCTGAAAACTTTTGCCCATCACTGTTCTAGGGGAACACCACTGTGGAGGCAATTTGTGATTGTGACCCCAGACGTGACTTACCAGTGGCCTGACCTCTGAACATTCTAATTTTCATCTTCACTTCTGTTGTGTGTACATACTACTTTGTAAGCTGTAGACCGACTCACATTCTATTGGAGTCCAATAGATTTGTGCAAGGTTTTTTTTCTGTAATTTGTCCAGATTTTTACATCCCCCTCCCCTTTTTATAGGATTCAGTATTGTAAGTACATTCTAAACCCATTGTTTCTGTACTTGCCATTAGGACATAGGTTTTCAACTGATTTTTTTTTTTTTTAAATAAATGTACTGTCTGTCCATCACTTCTAATTGAAATTCCTATTGTATTAGGAAGCCCCAATATCAGGTGTATTATATTTATTGGAATGATTCAGCGAGTGAAAAGATTAAAACAAAATCATCTAAAAAATGTGACACATTTTGCTTTAAATCTGATCATCCCAGTTGGATGATCAGAAAATGTAACTCATGAATCTTCATCACATTCTTTTATCAAACCATAACAGTTTTCTTTCTTTAGTCACACCGTTGTAGGCAATGTGTCAGGTCGTAGCAGTGGTGAAAACAAACTACACCTGAAATTACAATTCATGAAACTTGTAGCTGTATTACAATTCTTCCTTAGCTGGATGATGTGGATGAACATTTAACCTTTGTCTTAGGCTAGGTAAACACTGGAGCTTATTCGGAAAATAATTGTGCAAAACAGACGACATATGAGATGTCGTGTTAGTGTGTATATTTACACTATGGTCTAAAGTCGTCCCAAAGTGCTGATTCTCGACTCATTAGGTTGGTTGTACTGTTAAAAATTTTCCTTCCAATCACCTAATGATCATATAGTGTGTATGAATTCACAACCGATTCCTGGACTCAACAGTGAATGTAGAAGTGTTGTAGGTGCAATAATTAATTTGTTCGTTCGGAGACTGAAAATTTTGTTTCAGAGTCACAGAAGCTAACAAAATTCATAATTACATTGTGGAAAAGTCTAAAAGTCTGTGGAAAAGTTTATTTTGGTCAAATATCGTGCCATCATTCTCTGACCGACTACGCTGTTTTTGGACCAGATGATCTGAAGGTAATCGTGCATAATGTGTATGCATGAATCAAACAACAGATTGGAACTTTAGTGGTATGTACAATTGGTGTAGATAACAGGTTGGTTGGAAAATTCTCCAGTGTTTACCTAGCTTATGCTCAACGATTCTCTGATGAGGATGAAAATATACCACCAAGAGATAAACCGAAATCTGGCACACCGATATGCACAATGTACAAGAAAAGAAGCAAAATAAATAAAAAAAATGAATGACTGGCAAATGTGTATCACTTGTGTGCAACACAAAGCAATATTTGTGTATGTTCTAGTGACAACCACACAAAATTGATATTTTCAGAATCTTCTTAAAAAGTTGTATGTGATGATGAAGAGGAAACACATTCACAATAGATGCAGCTGTCATTCATCTGATCTATATCCTAAGGAAAGTTCCATTCTCCCAACCCCAAATGTTCAGGGAATGTGCAAACTACCTCTCACAATATGTGCTATACCAATCCTTTCTGTTCCTGTTAACGCGCTCACTTATTTCAGTCCCAGCAGTATGTATACAAGATGATTTTACACTCAAAAGGCATTTTCCTTAGAGATTTCAGGCACCTGAGATTTGGCCCCAGGTCCTAACTCATACATACAATAAAAAATATAAATATAAATATAAATTATATATATATATATATATATATATACATACACACACACTGACGCATGCATACATACATACATACATACACACACGATCAGTGCAAATGTTCATCATTGTCTGCTCTCCTACTGGCTATGTTAATAATATTAATACTAATAATATGTATTATGCATTTTTAACTCTAACATAGAGCTTATTTCATTAAATTATTCAGCTCCAGTAAGACAGCCTTTTATATGATCTAAACAAAGTAATTTATTTGAAAATAAAATATTTTAAATATTGGCTTTATTCACTCTTTCTATACTGCCATCTGCATGTGGAAGTTCTGCATACACTAAATTACTTCAAAACCTATAAAGTGGTTTTGTTTTTTTTAAATAGTTTTTAACATTAAGTCCTATTTATTTATTTTTTCCTTGGGGAGATAGTCTCACCCACTAAGTGAATGTTTTGGTTATTTTTGGAACTATACTCCTACATACTCTCCCTGGCATTATTATAACTACAAGTTGTTGCTGTCCTATTTTTTGAAGGCATAATGGCAAAACTTTAAAAAGGGAAATCATGGGATCGATTGTGTGAAGGCCCTGAGGGTTTTGCTTGACCCACGGAAAATGTCTCAATACAAGCTGCATCAAAACAGATTCCCGACTTAAACCTGTCGGGATGGGTATCTAGGGGGATTCTGACTTTAGGCCAATTGTTTAATTCAGGTACGCTTTTCTCCTTTTCTCAGTTGTGTGAACAATATCATTTGCCGAAGAGCGACTTTTATAAATTTCTTCAGCTTAGACACTGGCTGTCAGAGCCCTTATTCAGATGTATAGTCATAGGTTCCCCTCCGGCTATATATCAAGTAAACCTGACAAAGAGTAACAACAAAGCTAGTAGAACTACCTGGTATACTATTTTAACTTCGCAAGTCGTTATTACCAAATCAAAAATTCAACTCCAATGGGAGGCAGATCTCCAGGTAGTATTCACAAAGGAGGAATGGGAACGTATTGTTCGAAACTCCTTCACAATGTCTAAATGCCTTAATCATACTGAAATGTTGGTGAAGTTTCTGAATAGATTGTACGTGACCCCTGAGAAATTTGGCCCTCTGTACCCCCGACATGTTGGCGTAATTGCACTGAGGGGATATTTTCCATGTTTTTTGGGCATGCCCAGTCCTACAACCTCTGTGGTTAGAGGTTTTCCAGTTGTTGGTAAGGGTCTTTGGATATCCTACAAATCCTTCCCCAGAGCTTGCTTTGTTGCATCATTATCCCCCCTCAGTTCCCTCCTGGGACAGGTACGTGATGGTCCAAGTGCTCACTGCAACCAGAGCTGCTATAGCTCAGGCCTGGAAACAACTGTCTCCCCTGTCTTTGGCTAAGGTGATATCTAAAGTGAACTTCAGCTTTGAGATGAAGACCCTAGGAGTTCCGTATTTCACGTCAGCTACTTCTCCATTAGTGAAATGGCGTAGCTGGCATAATTATGTCACAGACGGAGGTTGGGCCCCATCCCAGGCCCCCCATAGGCTGGATATCTCCGATTCAGTGGCTCGTGCCTTGATCTAAGAACAATTTGTTTTTGGGCCTAGGTACAAGGATGGAATGGACTGGTCTCGGTGTTGTAAAGTTAAAGTGACTTACGTTTAGAGTGCCAATCTTTAGTTTTACTAGTCAACTGGCTATAATTATATCTAATTACTACAGAGTGATGAACGTCTAGATTGCTGGTGTTTTATGACATATTGTTGTGTTTCGTCCCCACTATGTACCCCTTCCCTATTTCTTTTTTCTGCATCCTTTGTAATCTTAGAAAATTCAATAAACTTTATTTCAGTTAAAAAAAAAAAAAAAAAAAAAAAGGGAAATCATATAAGCTTCATTTCTGAGACATTTAGCTTAAAGGCCATGTTTGCATAGGCTCCTCCTGGATCTGTGACTTTTCTGTGGTGCAAAATGATGAGCCTCTCCCAGGCCTAAAGGTAACTGGCAGAATCCCTATACAATTAATGTAATTAAAATTTGCACAAATGTAACTTGCAAATGAAAAAAAGTCTAACCATTTTAGCACTAACCATCTAACCAGTTAGTCTACTATTCAGAAGTGAGAGGAAGCACACTATTAAATCACTGCCCAAAAAATGTACTTGTGATGAGTAATCTTTATGACGTTTTGGCTACAAACACTTGTTAAGATATTTGACTGCAAAGAAACAATCATGCAAATATAACAAGGTTATACTATTAAAAAAAAATCGTATTTTCTTTACCACACATTCGTAGTTGGAATCCCTTAAGAGCGTAAATGTGTATAAAATAAATATTTTGTTTGAACAGTGTTATGCAACGGCAGTGAAAACAATTTTTCCATAGTTCAGAACTATAGTAATGCCATTTTTTGAAGGATATAACTTTTAATGTGAATTGTTCCTTTTAATACACAAGTAGTTTATTCTTCTTGTTCCACTAGGTTTTTCCTTTTAAGGGCGCGTTTATTTTTATTAACGATTTACACAATATTACGCAGCACTTTACAGAGAATATTTAATCATCCACAACATTGTCCCTGTGAAGTTTACAATATATATAGTCCCTGACACAAGAATATACAAACATAGTAGGATTTTTTTTGCAGAAGCCAATTGCCCAACCAGTATTTCTGAGGAGTGGTGGGAAACAGGGGCACCAGAAGAAAAACCACGCAAAGACAGGAAGAGCACAAACTCCACTTAGATAGAACACTGGTCGAAATTGCCAAGAAGCCATGGCCCAAATGCTGTGATGCAGCAGTTCTAACCATTGTGCTATCGATCAAACAAGCTTATCGCACAAAATCTGCTCACCAATGTCATATTATAATGAACTGCAGCAGTCAGTCTGGTTAATACCAATTATATAACGATCATACCACTAAATCTGATCAAGTTAGTATCAGAATGGAGTGATGTATACTACCATACATTGGAATTCATGATTAAATGATATAATATTTGAAATATACAAAGTAGCGGGGCATAGCAAATAATTTTTGCTATTTTAATTCACTTTAGTTGTCACTTTATTGGTTTTATATTTCGCTATTGCATTTGGAGGGACTTATTTTCAATTTTAAGTTTAACTAATAAAGAATTAGATATTTTATCTATTAGAAGATCGCTGAGTGCCTCCATAAGCACATTTTTCTTTTTCTTCTGATATTAGGATATTTTGTGTGTGAGTGCACCATCCAGAAATAACACTAAGTATAAGACTAAAAATTGTTAATTATCTGGATATTGCAATAGCGATTACCTGGTGCAATGGTACCTTCTCTGCTAATCTAGAAACATATACACTGTAAATAACATAACTGTGGATGTAATGAAAACAAATGTGTTTTGTTTTGTTAAATGCTTTTCCTTAATAAAAGTATACATATATCTGGAAAAAGTCAAGGTTTAGCATTGTAGTAAATCAAGAATTATAATATATAGAACAAAAAGACAGTTGTCAGTGTGTGTCCTTAACACTGCATATCTTTGTGCATCTGGCAAAATAAAAACATGAGGCATTGGTTCCTATTTTGATCAAAACATTTAAGCCAGCATCAAGGGTACCCCATTTTATGCAGGTCTTACACTAACGATGTACTCCAAACACCATTAAAATGTAGTTAAAATCAAATGCACTAACCTCGCAGGTATAGAGGCTTACATCTTGTAATATATAGGAGACATGAAACATAGCAGGTCCTTTAAAGAGCAATCATTTTAAATTGATAAAGTTATTACACTTCAAAAGGGGCCTTTTTACAAAGTAACATCACAACAAATTGAGCACCCAAGCATTTATACTGAAAAAGGGAGCGTAGGATTCAGATTATACATACATATTTCATTGTTCCTCCTAGTAGCACTCATCTCCATAAAAGTTATTAGTGACAAGTCTTCAGCACTTATTGAACATGAAGTATTATACCATGTAAATTGGTCATATGCAATCAAAAATAACTTTCCACTTATGACATCAGTGGTATCTGCATGTCTACAAACCAAGGACATAGACTATACGCACTCTACAAGAGCTTGCTACAGTCAGCATTTCTTATCCCCCGAAGTAACAATGGTAATTGAGATGAGCATGATAAACTAATGATATATTGTTCAGCCACTTTCCTGCAGCTGACATTTAATAAAATATGCAACAATGCAAAAGCCATTCCACAACCGCAGAGTCAGTATCCCTGTATTCAATCAAAAAGGTCACATAAGGATGAATATTTTCACAATTGAAAATAGACAACTTAAATGTTTTATTGTGTGGTATAGTGTTCAAAAGATGGTTACAAAACATATATATATATATATATATATATATATATATATATATATGAAGGGAAGAGATTAAGGAACTGTTACAAAAGAATATTTTATTTACAGAGGATAATAGACAAAATAAACAACATTTAAAATTGGGGAATTGCCAGTGGAATATAGGCAATGGCTGGCAAACCCTGAGGATTTACCGTGGCCTTAAATTGTCCTGACAGTCTGTATTGCATGATAGATAATAACCTAGTTAGACGCAGGGGTCGAATCAGAACACTAGCCAGTGAAAAAGGTTACATATAAACTTTACACTACAACTCATTCATGAGTATACCAAAAAGCAGAGCTTATAATGAATGTGGATAATCAATTTAGTATGCATAAACCAAGTCTACACAAAGTCAATTCTTATGTGCTTTGCAAATTTCTGATACATCAATGCATTACATAATTTTTAATTGAGAATTTCTATTAAAAACTTATTAACAATATATCACTTTCAAGTGAACCATTTTTTATTTGGCAATTATTTTCAAATTATCATAAAAATCAAAGAGAACTTTAAATTTTATATGGGAATTGACACCTACTACTTTCTCCCTTCACTTACTACTTAGCCGCTATTGAGGCAGTACCCCCCACATACATACGGTACTTTCTGAAACATTTTATATATTAAACCAATCACTCCTTCAACACTAGCAACATTTATCCCTTCTCTGCTCTTAACATACCACTTCTACAAATTCAATCCATCTCCACATTCATATTTATTGCAAGATAGAAGAGACTGTCTCCATAAGAATCCATGAGGCATTAAACTATGATGGAGGGGAAAAGTACCCATAAATGTTGTGGTTTGTAATTCACACTAGCTAACCAAATTGTCTGCTTTCATGCACAGACTTTGAATATATTTTATCAGGTGCTTTAAAAAGATTCAAAAAATTCAGAAAAGGTTAAAACCATGAGATGGTACAGTTGATGAAACTAGGCAGTACAGATTTGCTGAGGGAGGATGGAGTAGCTTAGATACGGAGACATATTTAAAGCTCCATTACCATCTAAAGCGATGGATAATCAAATGCTTCAACGCAAGTAATCACGGCTTCTCATCGGTCCAAACAAAATGGCTGCATCAATCAGCCCCCGGGGCTCTGGGGAGGGGGTTTTATGCTCCAGGTGGTAGTGGAGTTTTAAGAATTTCTTAACAAGGATTTACACATTTACTAATGCATTTGTTCTTAGTTAAAGTTCTATTAAACACTAAAACTATAAAAAAGAAAAAAGAAAAAATATATTATGTGCAAATATTTTACTTCAGATATACATCTTCCATAATGTTTTCCTCAATTATTGATCAATAATAAAGCAATAACTGCTGTGATAAAAGGGCTTAAGAGACCATGAGTAGAATTTGTAAAAACAAATGAAAGCCTCTAGAAGAATTAAGCAGAATTATCAAGCAATTAGCCACAATAAACTTGACAAGACTGAGGGTCTACTATTTCACATTCTGTCATAAAGATGACAGCAGCAGAGAAAAATGTTTTCCAGTTCTTCAGAGATTTTATATACCTTATATATTTTCAAGAAGTGGCAGTATTTAAACCAACAAGCACTTTTTATACATATATTAAACTTATCTGTTCTGCTGTACACTAATGGAAAAATAGCTGCAGTAAAATGCTTAGAAATTTCCATAGCTGAAAAAAATATTGTGAAGGGGGAGCCCCCAAGAAGGAAATCAAAACTGGCTAAAAATAGGTTACATCAAACAAAGTTAGAATGCAACATTAAATGTTCTTTTGTTCAAACAGACTGGTATGAGTCTTAATCTAGATATTGCCTATAAAAGACACACCATTATGTCTGTATTAACTAGCTAGTCAACATAATGAAATTCACCTTAATGGCTACAAAAGAAAGAGTATGGTAAATTAAAGAAACTAATCGGTCATAAATAATGAATTCTGTCCATTCAAATCACATCTGATTTGACATACTTGTGTTTCTAAATGTAAAAGTAACCAACATGTACATATGGTGGTACAAAATAAGAAGTTCTACAAAAACAAGAGCTTGCCACCGAAAAAACTTTATGTTCCCCAGAGAGTGCTACACTTGTCATTGCTCAATAAGGAGTTTTAAATCTGGTAGTTATCATTACATAAACATAGATAGATGGAATCATGAAGTACAAGCATACAAGCAATTACAAGTAGAATGGGAGATGTAGAAGAGAAACAATGATATAAGGAAATTGGGAAAAGATGTTTGAAGTAATTGAAGAACAGCAGCCTTTTAGGAAGGTATGCATACAATGGCTACTATTCGCTTATGCCTAGTAATGTTTCCACAACCCAAGTTTTTAATGGTCATTCATGGCTCGGACACAAAAGATAGCATAGCTAGCAGTTACCCATAGTAATTTACTGGTGCTTTTCTCAGGAAGAAATAAACAAGAAAATGTGTTTGTGGATTCCTGTGTTAGTTTGTTTGGGTTTTTATATGGGTGATGGCAGTGGCAAATCAACAGCCAAGAACAGAAGTGTCACATATTCTAAGGGTGCGGTGACATTATACTGTAACTTTGACTTGGGGTCTAAGCTAGTGTAATAAAAGGAATTACTTTAAAACACAATAATGTTCATTGATTGAAGAAAAATTCACATGATTCTTGACAGATACGCTACTAGATCAAGCTCCTAGTTATTCATATAAATAAAACACATGTTTAAATAAGATGGTACTGAAATACACCAGATAATTTAATGGCACTGCATACAAAATGCGAAATTCTAGTAAAGTTAAATGCACAAGCTAAAAGCAAACATCTGCCTCTGCAACTACACACTTCTACTCAGAGTAAATGCAGAAAGTGGTTGGGCCCAACTTAATGCAAACAGATACACCAAGTTGTATATGGTCATGTAACGACTTTGCTCTGTTATGTAGGTATTATTTAGTATGTATTGTTTTACAGAGAATACCAAATAATTCACATCAGTCCATGACCCCCCGTGGAGCTTACAAACTATATATTCCCTACTACACACATAATAGGGTTACTTTTCAGTGTTCTCCCCAGAAAATTTTGCTAGCCTGGTGGCAGCCGGGAAATAGGTGCTGGGGAGAACACTGCTTTTATTAGGAGACAATTAACCAATCAATACGTCTTTAGAGTGTGGAATGAACAGGAGCACCAAGCAAATACAGTGAAAATATACAAACTCCAGACCTTAGGCTTACAAATGTTAAAATTTCAACACTTTAGTTATCTGTACCAATGTGGCTTTTTTTTTTTTTATATATAAAACCATTATGGCATGTCCCTCTGTGCTACTAATGTGCAATGTCACAATAACCTCATGTATTCAATTTTGATCACGTAAAAGAACATGATTGCTTACATGAACATAACAAAAGAATTCAGTCAATCTAATAGGAACACTTAGATAAAGCACCTTTTTGAGGAATGAACAGGTCTGCCAAATGTTATTTCTAAAACAAACCATATTTCAGATTTGCTCTCTCTGACATAAAATTATTTTCTCTTTTATTATAAAAGAATGTTCCAGCACCATGTCACCACCAAGGCATTTTGTTTCTCTAAGTTGTCTTTTTATGCAAGGGTGAGCATTTTGTCTTAATATTTTTTTAATGTCAAAATGTATTACCAATAAATCACTTGGGGGTAGTCTAAGATTATACAGCTATATTTGGCTTTTATTGGATTTATAAAAACAGAACACTATCTTATACTTGGCTTTAATAAACATCCCACAGTAATTCAGAGTGGCTGTTTGCAGTTTCATACAATAGGCAGGTTAACCTGGCATCCCATCTATGATGGTCCCTTCCAAATGTTTGGTTTAACACTATTTTCACAGTGCTATGCATAGCTTATGACATTGTGATCGGACCTTTACAACTATTTGAGGTCAGTTCAGGTGGGAGGCTTTCTAATGCTCTCTGTGGTACTTCTAACCATTCTATCCATCACCTTCTCTTCCTCGCCTGCCATCTCCATCTTTTCCAAGTTGGTCCTACTGATTCTCACCACCCCTCCCTCTAGAATGTAAGCTTTCATGGGCAGGGTCCTCTCTAACTATTGTCCCACGTCTGTCCACTGACTCCCTTGTTCGTCCTGTCACATCTTTTGCTGCATTCTGTGGGGCGTATTCAATTGTTCCTCCGGCCGCCGGAAAAACGAGCGCTCTAAAACTATTACCGTTTATACAGTAATTACTCGCTGAATTTCATCTCGCAGCTCCCTGAGCTGCGAGATGAAATTCAGCGAGTAAACTACCGTATTAACGGTTTTTGCACGCAATATTACCGTATAAACGGTAAGTTTTAACGCGCTCGTTTTTCCGGCGGCCGGAGGAACAATTGAATACCCCCTGTGAGTCCCCATTGCATTACTCACACTCATCTGTATTACCTCATCTGTTACTTGCTTCTGTATCTGGCGCTACAGAATCTGTGGCGCATTATAAATAAATAATAGGAACTTTATATCCTTTATGACTAAATGGTCTCAATATTTGGTTGAAAGGAACACATGCTGTAATTTTTGGTGCAAATATTGTATCAAACAATCCAGTTTAAATATTTATCAGAGGGCCTTCAAAAATAAAAATAAACTTGCTGTGCCAAAGGAAGGCAACAGAAAAGAACAGCATTACTTGAATGTAGAACATGTAATTTCAGTTTCTGACTACAAAGCATGCAGTTGATGCTATGCTGATCACACTAAAAAAAGGCTTTTTCGATAGTTGATGACTTACATGCCATCACTACCATATTTGCCCCATTCTATGATTATATACAAACACACATTTGTTTTCATAGTGCACGGATTTTATTGAAGGTAATCTTAAATGAAGATTATGGAAACTTTACAAGATATGGAACCAAGATGTAAGGCTAGAGAAAAGGTTTAATATACTTTGAACGAAAGAAAATAAGTGACAGTACAGAAAGCATGTTTGTGCTTTGGAGTTGCATGTTATAAGTATACATAACTAGAACCAGGCTGTCTAAAGACACAAGTCAGTATTCCATATAGTAAAAGTATGAACAACAGGCAAGTTCAAAGGTTCAACGATAATACTATTGCATTGTTGATCTAAGAGATAAAACGCAGCATCAACATACATTGTATCAATTACATTAAAGTAACTTTCATTAAGTTGCCTTGCTATGCATCTTTGATTTTCCATCAGTGACCTTATCTAGAGAAACGAAATGCTTAACCCATTATTGTCTGCGTTACAAGTCCCTTTTTTTTTATTGTCAGGGGAAATCTTCTGACTTTCCGGCAAACACCCACATCTGTTCTTTTAAGTGGCGGTGTGACAATCTATCGATCACTCTATATATTCGTATGCCAGAGCGATTTCCCATTCATAAATGTACCATTCACACCGTGAAACTTACACCATTGGTATATCTGCTGCTGCCCCCACCTTATGTCACTGACCACACGGACAGCACTCCAGCAAGCCCATCAACGATGAAACTTTACATCGCCTTGAGCTTGTGTACCACCCCCCCCTTCCCAGTGGCAACTGTCCCCATACTGACCCTATACCTACAGCACCCAGGCACACACTGTGGCTGTGCTTATGTCCGGGAGCCCCTCCTTCTCCCTGACTGGGGGCGGCCCCTTTGTCCTCGCCTGCACTCACACAGGGCCCATGGAATACCACTCTAACAAGCAACGGGACACGCGACAATTACCGTATCTGTGGCTCCCTCCTCCGGTCCTCCTCTTCCCCCGGCTCTCCTCCTTCCCCCCAGTGTGTATGTACCCACCAAGCTCACTCAGCAACACCGGTCCCGGGCGCCAAACTAACCTCCCTGATCCTCCTCTCCCCGCCCACCCTGTTCCCGGCTACAGCCACGCCCACACCGGCGCCTAGCCTTCGTCTCCTCATTGGTCGTTGAAGCGGCGCCCGAAGCCTTTACGACCAATGGAAAGGCAGAGAGGGAAACGAAGCCGGCGCCAGCGATCCCCCCTCGTCTTGTCGCGCTCTCCGGATCCTTTGTTCTGCTTTTCCTGTCTCGGGCGGGACAGGGGCGCGCACTACCGCTGTTCCGCCAATCTCTTTGAAACCCCGTTGTTTCTTTTCATTCACGGCTCGGTAAAGGGTGGTAAACATAGCTACTTCATGCACTAATAATATATAACCAAGCGCTATCCAACTCTGCAACGAATGGGTTATGAATATGACTTTCTTATTAAATGCCTTTGTCACCTCGTGCCTGAATATATATTTGGGAGGTTGCATCGGAATATAATCTAAATGTAACCTGTGCTGCTAATAACTTTTATATCAGAAGTAATTTCGCGCGCGGTCTCCACAGTGGCGGGAGGAAGGAAGTGGGCGGTTGCATTTTGAATTTATGACCTGCCCGTTGACCGCTGCAACGGTCGTGTGTGTTTAGTAACGTGGGGGGAGTTATCGTGGACACGTGGTCTTTCACGATACGGTGACGTAGACCAACCGATGTCACTACGGGGGCGGGGGAAGCTCGTAACCGGAGTTCGGTCTATTTGTATACATATCACCCTCGTTCATTCATTGGCCCGTTAACCACTGTGTATTGGGGGCTGCCTGCAATACCCTTTGTAGAGGTACATATGGTTACAGCCATTATTGTGATAGTGTAACTAAGGAAAGTCAACTAGTCATACGTTTTACAATTTCATTCAGAATTTCATTACCCACAATACCTCTGGGATTCTTGCAAATGTGTAATAGTAAAAGGCTTGTGAAGCTATTTAAATAGTAATAAATTAAACTTACAAAAGTAATATTCTGGTTGGGTATAACAATCATTTCCATCCCTGAAATAGGGAATGCTTGACCATAAGGTATAAATATACCCAATATTGATCTAATTGGTGGATTTTTTGGGGGGATTTTTTTTCCTTATAATTTGTCACCTTACTGTGGTTCTTCTATAACTAATACTATTTGTTGTTTGTGTGAAAATATACCCTACTATTTTAAAACTTAAAATACCTGCAGCGTATGACTCCCCAAGCAACAGGGGGGGAGGGGGGGTTGGCACCTCCCAACCTAGCCTTCTACCAAGAGGTTTGTATTTTAAATTATCTTAGAGATTGGTCTCTCCCTCTTAATGCAAAGTCATTGGTAGATCTAGGGCTCCTACTCGACCTTTCCCTTAGATCTGCTGTGGACCCCTAAAAACGCTTGCCTCCCTTCCTCCTTTCGTCTCCTCTCCCTCTCAGATGTGCTGCTGATTTGGGACAGAATAATTATTATTTTTATTATTCATTTTTATTTATAGGGCACTACTAGGTATCCGTAGCGCCGTACAACGACAAACAAAATTACAATACAAAGGTGAGCCAGCACAATACAGTAAACAACGCACAGTAACTCAGTGAGCTCAAAGCACAGCTAGAGGGGAGAGGGGAAGGTCCTGCATACAGCAGAGCCCAAGAGGGAGGGCACGGCTGACAGAGAAAGCCCTAGAGTGGAGAGGAGGGAGCAAGAGGGAACGGGGAGAAGAAGGTCCTAGAGGAGGAGGGCAAGGTACCTGGAGAGCAGAGTTAAAAGTGGTGAAGACAGGAGGAGAGATGACCCTGCTCAAAGAAGCGTACAATCTAAGGGGTGGGGTAGACAGACAGAGAGACACGAGGGAGGGAGAGAAGGAGGATAAGGGAAGAGGCAGAAGATCAGGTAGGAAGTTAAGTGGGAGACTGGAAGGCTTTAAGAAAAAGGTGGGTTTTTAGAGCCCGTTTGAAACTGGACAGATTAGGGCAGGTTCTGATAGAGGGAGGGAGCTTGTTCCAGTGGAGGTGGGCAGCGCGGGTGAAGTCTTGGATACGCGCATGGGAGGAGGTGATCAGGGGGGAAGAGAGGCTATTGGCTGATCGGAGAGGGCGGGATGGAGCATGAATAGAGAGGAGGGTGGAGATTGTAGGGTGCAGTGGAGTTGGCGAGGGCTTTGTATGTAAGAGTGAGAAGCTTGAAGAGGATTCTGTAGGGGAAGGGGAACCAGTGAAGGGATAGGTAGAGGGGGGAGACAGACGAGGAGCGGCGAGAAAGGAAGTTAAGCTTAGCGGCTGCGTTAAGAACAGATCGAAGGGGAGCGAGATGAGAGTGGGGGAGGCCAGTAAGGAGGAGGTTGCAGTAGTCCAAGCGGGAGATGATCAGAGAGTGAATAAGACACTTGGTGGCATCTTGGGAGAGGAAGGGCCGGATGCGAGCGATGTTACGCAGCTGGAAGCGGCAGGATTTCGCAAGAGAGAGAATGTGGGGGCCGAAGGAGAGAGAGGAGAATGAACCGTCATCCTGAACTATTACCAACTCGTAATATCTCCCTTTAGGCCCTCTCTAAACTCATCCTGGATATCAACCTCACTACCTGGTGCTCTAGGGGTGTGACCTCTCTTAAAGATTTTTATGCTCAGGACCTATTCCTTCTCTTTTCTATTATCCAGGAGCATTTTAATATCCCTGCCAGAGATTTTTTTAAACATGCTCAAATTCACCACTGGATAAGCTTGCCCTCCAAGACACCTCACTCTCTAGCTCTACCTCCCTCCTCCATGGTTGACAGACTGATGTAAAGCCCTAACAGGGGAGGAATAACTTATTGGTACCAATACCTTCAGTCTCTCACAGTCCCCACAAAGTCCCCTATCCCAAACCAAATGGGAATTGGACCTTAACCTTTCCCCCCAACAGTTTAGAGGAAAGTTTGGGTCCAAGTTTTTTTTAGAGAGGATGACCGTTTTAAAAAGAGAACAGTGAAAAGTGTCAGGAATTCTTAGTGATCTAGGGAGATCCAAACATAAATCAGAGATTAGTGGGTATAAAATGAAGCAAGGAGTTAGTGCGGGGATGCTGACCAAGTTCACAAAAGAGCAGAGGATTGGAGAATTAATGATAGATGTTTGCAAACTCAGCCCATGGTAGAGATTTAAACAATTATAAAGTTTGGAAACAACAGCGTAAAGCTGGGTACACACTACAGAATTTTCCACCAACTTTTTATGCCGATCGATTTTATATCCGATCGATGGTCCGATCGCTCGGTCCATGGACTGCATACACACTAGTATTGTTTTAAACGATACATGGAAAAGCAGCCGTCTCATTAGCGACTTTTTACAGCAATGTTGTCGTGAGCAATGATTTTAATTTCGTACACGCTGAAGCAACATTTGTGGGGCATGTAACGATATACCAAAGACATTGGCACAAAGGGGCAGAGCTTTCACTATAGTTAACACCGAAAGCCGCATAAAAAGAGAAGGCAACACTGTCTCTTCATTCATTCCTATAAAAAAGAAGTTTATTACCATCCATAAAATTTTGAAAAAACATTTAAATTGTAAAGTGCATCGCAATAATTATTCCCTAATAATAAAATCCCTTTGTATGTAATGGAATGCTCCATTCTCTGCGGGCATCATCGCTGATTGGTCCACAGTAGAAACGAACACCCATGTCTGAGTGTATAAAATGACAGGAGCCTGTCTGGCACCGAGGAGCGTGAGAAGATGGCGAGTGAGGAGAAGGTGTCAGTTGGGGGTTGCAGCTATGGAGACGGAGACAGATATGGTGTTGGAAAGGCCAAAAATTTTTGAAAAAGTTAAGGTGGGGGGTGGAGATGCTCAAGAAGAGCAAAATCAATGACCCCAAGAAAGGTGGCGATGATGGTAAAAGTACTGGACCAGTACGACTAACATATTAAATAACGGTGAGTAGCACGTGTAGCGTACCTGTTTGAAGAACTTTATTTCATTCTAGTTTCACATGAAGCAATGCAAGTGCCTATTTTGTAACATAGATTTCTCCATAATCCATTCTGGGGGACACTGCTACCTTGGGGTTGTCTGAGGGCGTTGGAGTTGGCACTTAAACAGTTAAGAACTAAACTTGCTGACTCCTCCCCTCAGCAAGCCCACAAAATCCAGTTATGTCTAAGTGCCCAAGGAGTTGGGCTGCGTTTGGTACTGCTTAGCAGTATTTGCTGTTTAGTGTTAGATTTTATTATTTTTTATTTGTTTTCATGTGTAGGTGAGGTTTTAAGGTTATTAACATTTTTTTTCCTCATAGATTGGCCCTCCAGATGTTGGGAAACTACAAGTCCCTTCCAGCTTTCAACAGGTTGTCTACTGGCAAAGCATGCTGGGGCTTGTAGTTTCACAACAGCTGGAGGGCCACAGGTTGGACAGGCCTGCTCTAGAGGAACAGGATGTATCTTGCTGGGAACAGCTACCCAAGGTAGATACTCCGGTGGCTTGGCTGGCACGTCATACCACCTTGCAAGTTCCAGGCGCAGCGGTTCTCCAGGATTCTTCTGATCGTAGATTGGAAGGGTTCCTAAAAAATATTTTTCTTGGGGCAGGCTCTTCTTTTAGACCCTTGTTTGCATCCGCGTGGGTGGCTAGAGCTACGGAGTCCTGGGCTGACCAATTAGTAGCAGGTTTACAGGATACGGAATTCCTTCCTTTAGCCCTTCATTTAAAAGAGGCTTCTGGTTATCTCTATGAGGCAGCCCAGAATGCGGCTTCAATTTCTTCCAAGGTCTCTGCTTCAGCAGTGGCAGCTAGAAGAACGCTTTGGCTTCGTTCATGGAATGCGAACTTGGAATCTAAAAGATCTTTGCAAGGGTTACCTTTTTCAGGGTCCGCCCTATTCGGTTCTGAATTAGATGATATGATCAGTCAGACTACTGGAGGTAAAAGTACTTTCCTACCAGTTAATTCTTCTAAACCCAGAATTCCACGGTTCAGTTCCTTTCGGCAGCTCTTTCGTGGTAGCTCAATTTCAAGAGGACAGTCCTCCATTAGGAGTAAGCCAATCGCTCTTAGAGGTCAATCTCAGAAAGGAAGGGGTTCTTACTCTAAGAGGCATCCATCGTCCAAGACATCAGATAAGCTTTCCGCATGAAGTGATTCCCCCTCTCCTAGCGGCTACGGGGGTGGGGGGTCGACTTCAATTATTCAAAGATCAGTGGACAGCTTCCTCCAAGGATGTTTGGATATTGGGAATAATTTCCAGAGGTTATTTCCTAGACATTATTGGCCCTACCCCCCAACATTTTTTCCAGACTCGGTTGCCTTAAGATTGCATCAAGAGAAATGCGATGTTACAATCAATCGCTTCTCTTCTTTCCGCCGGCGTTATTTGCAAGGTTTCGGAAAGTCAAAGAGGCAAGGGGTTTTACTCAAACCTATTCTTGGTTCCAAAACAAGACGGTTCGTTTTGGCCGATTCTGAACCTCAAAATCGAAATCTCCACCTTCGTGTAACCAAATTCCGTATGGAATCAATCCGCTCGGTGATAAACGGTTTGGAACCTCTGGAGTTTCTGCATCGATAGACATTCAAGACGCATACCTACATGTCCCTATTTGGGAGGGACATCAGTCTCTTCTTCGTTTTTCAATAGAGAGCTCTCATTTTCAATTTCGGGCTCTTCCCTTCGGTCTTTCCACCGCCCCCAGGGTTTTCACAAAAATGATGTCAGTAATGGTGGCGGGATTACGTGCTCAAGGAATAAACGTAATCCCATATCTGGACGATTTGCTAATATAGACTCCATCATATCAGCTCCTGTCTCAACATCTTACCTTGTCCCTGACTTTTCTGCAATGACACGGATGGATAATCAATTTTCAAAAGTCTCATCTACAGCCCTCAGAGAATGGTCTTCCTGGGACTTTTGATGGACACGTCTCTTCAGAAGGTTTTTTTCTTCTAGAACAAAAGATTTTCTTAATTCAGAACTCTGTTCAGCTACTCCTGAACCATCCTCGCCCTTCAATGAAATTGGGCATGAGGATTCTAGGATTGATGGTGTCAGCATTCGAAACTCTTCCCTACAGTTGATTCCACTCTTGGCCTTCCAGTGAAATCTTTTGGGTTAGTGATCACACCTACATCTGGAATCTCAGAAAAAATTATCTTTCCAAAAAGATTCGCGATTCTCTGGATTGGTGGATTGTTCGGGATCATCTAAGGATAGGCAGATCCTTTGTTCTATTAAACTGGGTCATAGTGACTGCAGTTGCAAGGATGAGGAGCAGTAGTTCTCCATCTTCGACTACAAGGACTTTGGTCCAGCAGGGAGGCTCTTCTTCCAATCAACATTCTGGAATTACGAGCCATGTTACTGGGCCTTCAAGGAGCGCAATCCTTCAAGGAAAACCGGTCCGTCTACAGTCGGACAATGCCACGGCAGTGGCATATATAAATCGTTAGTGAGGAACAAAAAGTGCAGGAGCAATGCATGTGGAGGAACTTGGGCAGAGATCTGGGTTCCAACGATTTCCGCAGTCTCCATTCCAGGAGTGGAAAACTGGGAAGTGGATTATCTGAGCAGGCATGCAATCCTTCCAGGGGAATGGTCTCTACATCCACAGGTGTTTCAGCAACTAGTTCAAAGGTGGGGTCTTCCAGATCTGGATTTGATGGCATCGAGATACAATTATCAAGTTCCAAGATTTTGCGCAAGAACCAGAGATCCTTTAGCAGTAGCAGCGGATGTAATGTCAATGAATTGGGATTTCAAACTGGGATATCATTTTCCCCCAATTCCGATGATTTCACGAGTACTGCAAAGAGTAAGAATGGGAGTGCATCCAGTAATTCTAGTAGCACCATATTGGCCAAGACGAGTTTGGATTAGAGACATCTTGAAGATGGCAGAAGGTCAGGGTTGGGCTCTTCCCTCAGATCCAATCTGCTAATTCAAGGTCCATTTCATTATCTGGACTTAACTCGTTTGGCTTTAATGGCATGGCTATTGAAGCCAAACTCTGGAGCTCCAGAGGTTTCTCATCTAGCGTAGTGGATACCCTGGTGAAAGCTCGTAAACCAGTATCAGCATAGATTTACCATATAATATGGAAGATTTACGTACAATGGTGTGAAAGTAATAGTCATGATCCTGTGTCTTTTAGTCTAACTCGGTTTCTGGCGTTTCTCCAGGATAGGTTAGAGAAGGGTCTTAGATTAAGCACCCTGAAAGTTCAGGTCTCTGCACTGTCTATTTTCTTTCAACGCCGATTGGCCTCCATGTCAGATATTCGTTCTTTTCTTCAGGGGGTTCTGCATGTGCAGCCTCCCCATACTCCTCCGTTGGCCCCATGGGATTTAAATTTAGTTCTTAATGTTCTACAGCATCCTCCTTTCGAGCCTCTGGAGTCGACTGACATCAGATTTGCGACATGGAAAGATGTTTTTCTCTTAGCCATCGCTTCAGCTAGAAGAGTATCTGAATTAGGAGCCTTATCTTGTAGAGTTCCTTACTTAATTTTCCATGAGGACAGAGCGGTCTTCAGGACAATTCCGTCTTTTTTGCCAAAGGTGATTTCAAGTTTCCATATGAATCAAGAAATAGTGGTTCCAGCTTTTAAGGAAGAAGAGTCCTCTTCTCCAACTTTTGTCAATAAGTCTGGATGTGGTTAGAGCTTTATAAATATACGTGGAAAGGACTTCTGTTTATCAAAGAACTGATTCTCTTTTCGTGCTTTGCGACTCCTCAAGGAGAGGATGGCCAGCTTCCAAAACAGACAATTGCTCGCTGGATTAAGTCTGTCATTAGGCATGCCTTTATGAGTGTGAACCGCCCTGTGCTTAGAGTTGTCACGGCACACTCTACCCGTGCGGTGGGGGCATCTTGGGCTGCTCATCATGGGGCTTTTGTGGATCAACTGTGTAGGGCAGCTACCTGGTCTTCTGTCCATACTTTTACTCAGTTTTACAAACTCAACATTTTTGCGTCTTCGGACGACAATTTCGGCAAAAATGTATTACAAGCAGGTAGACCATTTAATTCCCACCCTTAAAGGGGCTACTTTAGAAGGTCCCCGAGGTAGCAGTGTCCCCCAGAATGGATGATGGAGAAAAGAGGATTTTTGTACTTATGTTAAATCTCTTTCTCCGAGTCCAAGTGAGGGACACTGCGTTCCCTCCCTTTAGCTGTTAGTTTACATTGTTGTGCCCATTTCTTGGGACTTTAATATTACTGAAGTTTGTGGGCTTGCTGAGAAGAGGAGTCAGCAGCAAGTTTAGTTCTTAACTGTTTAAGTGCCAACTCCAACGCCCTCAGACAACCCCAAGGTAGCAGTGTCCCCAGATCGACTCGAAGAAAGAGATTTAACATAAGTACAAAAATCCTCTTTTTTTATTGTCAGAACGAAGAATTAACGGTGAGATGGCCAGTTTAGATACCACTGATACCACTAATGTAACACCTGTTATCAAACAAGAGAAAAATGATGTTGAATACCAAGATAACAATGAAGTTATACACAAAAGGTATTTCAGTGAACATGTATAGACAACTTAATGCTTTTGGCACATACCGGTACCGTTATAATTAACCAAAATGGCGCCTGTTTTCCAGAATATATGGAGGTTAAGCCCGCTATTATTGTGATTGCGCCACAGGGACCACAACAAACTGATCTCGAGCAGTGTGCAATGTGAGCAAATGAGAGTATTGGAGTATTACTGGTGTTGGATATAAATTACAGATATAGGAGTTTAATGGTAAATTATTTATTTTCTTGTTTAGGTAAAGAAATCAAAAGGAATAGAAACCAAAGCGACATCAAGAAAAAATGAAAAATTTTGATGAAATGTGTATGCTGTTTGGAACTATTCTGATACAAACCACTAGCACCTTTAAATTGTAGTACTATTTTTTTCACTTGTCATATTCTGCAATAAAAAAATTTGTAGTTTTGTTTCCTGCAATAAAACTGTTGCATGAACAATGTGTGGTTTATTCTGGGTATTTTAGAAATATTAGTTAATAAAGATTAATATGACTTTATAAGTTTAATAGTTTATAAAGGTATAAGCTTATAAAGGGTAAATATGAATAGATTCACAACATAGATGCAAAGGGTAATAACACACGTGCTTTACACAAGTGCAATGGTCTGCAACCAGACAGGTGCAATACACATATATAACAAACACAAGTCTGTGATGTGCGGATATCGCACCACGTGGGACTGGTACAGGCATCACAAATTTACATACACATGTCCCCAGGCCGAGGAAGTATCGGAGGATTGTCGTACATCGGTCGGAAATTTTTACACACTACACAACGGAAAGGAGATTGGAACAAAAATATTGAACGGTACGACCAACCAAATGAGGTGACAATCGTCCATTTGGGCAAACTTTCGACCATCGTGTCACTGCACTCACTGACCTGATATCCATCCGATTATGGTTCGTAAGAAACCATTAAGATAAAGCCTCGGCTTTGGGGTTTTTGAGCTGGGTCTAAATGTAATAATAAAGTTGAAATGTCTAAAGAATAGCGCCCAAAGTGCTTGTCTAAAATGTAGTTTTCTAGCTGACTCAATATATAGCAGGTTTTTGTGATCCGTAAGAACTGTTATGGTATGGCTAGCATCTTCTAACCAGTACCTCCAGTCTTCAAAGTCCAACTTTTTGGCAAGGAATTCTCGTTTACCAACATCAGAGTTGGATTCAACAGATGAAAACTTTAGAGAAAGAAAGGCAGGAACGTAACATCTTATCAACAGGACAACTTGGGAAAGAATGGCTCCAGTACCAACATCAGAAGCATCCACTTCCGCGATAAAAGGTTATTCAGATTTGAGATGATGAAGCACCGGAGCAGAGATAAATGCTCTTTTTAGGGCAGCAAAGGCTTCTAGGGCTTGAGTAGTTTCCATAAGGTGCATGCAATGAGAGAGAAAGGAGAGAATACATAACCTAGTTAGAAGTTGCATGGCATGTACAGAGAATCTACTCTTACTGCCTTGATGTCCCGGTGGCGACAGTAGATACCTTGGTGTTCTGATTTGTTGACATTAGGTCCATCTCGAGAGAACCATATTTCTGGAAAAACAATTGGAAAATGTATGGTCCATTCTCATGGATGGATTTGACATCAGCTGAGGTAATCCACTATGATATTGTTCTTGCTGCTAGAGATGTTGCAGCAAGAGATTTTACATTGTTTTCTGCTCATGACATGAGATGATTGCTCTCACTTCTGACTTCAATGTCTTGCTCTTGCAATTTCTGTTCTGTTGTCAGAAAAACCTTTTGAGATGTTTATGTCATAGGAAAGACTGAAAATGCTGAATTGCATGCTAAACTGCTTTAATTCTCACATTATTTGTGTACAGATGTCTTTCGCTCTGTAGTCACGTTTCTTATGCCACCTCTGCAAGTAGATTGGCAACCCAACCTATGTATCTGGAATCTGTTGTGTTTTCAATCCGTAAGCTTGAGAGCAGGGTTCTCTTACCTCTCTGTCTGTATGTATTACCCAGTATTGTTTTATTAATGTTTGTTCCTAATTGTAAAGCGCTATGGAATTTGCTGGTGCTATATAAATAAATGTTGATGATTCTGGTTCTGAAAGAAACATTCCTTGATTTCTTAAGTTTGAATCTTTCCACCAGCTGCGAGACTCTGGCGAGGGACTCAAATCTGATGACATGACTCAGAGAATACGAATTTGGATCCAACTAAGTAAGGAGATCCAGGTGAAGATCCTGCATATGGCACCTTGCCCATGGGAAAATTCCTATGGCTGTCACAGGTCAATGGTGGGACCCTCAGGGCTTGCTCTGCGCCACCTGCAGGAAGGTGCAGAGTCTCCCGCAAGGAAGTGTGGGCTTAACAGCTTATGTCCACGGGTCGCGGTTCCCCCAGTAGGCAACAAGAGGAGCATTTGGAGTGTGCTGACTGAATGGAGAGGAAATAGATAGTAATAATTTAAAAGGCAGAAATGCTGGAGTCCAAGTATATTACACAGCAGGATACCTGGATAGAGGGAGAGGTGAAAGTCAAGCCAGAAATGCACAATGGTCCAGGGAATACTGGGAAGCATGATAGCTGGACCTGGTAGGTGAAGAGTTCTGCAACAAAGATGCACAGGGGTCCAGGTATGCTGGGCAGCAAGGTGGCTGGATCAATGATGATGTGAGAGATAGCAGCAGAGATACATGGTGGTCCAGGTAATGCTGGGAAGCACTGTAACTGAAACAGGTAGGTGTAGATTTTTGCAGCAAGGATACACTGTGATCCAGGTATGCTGGTGTCATGTGCAAACTAATTTCTGCACATATAAATATGCAAATATGTCTATTACTAGGAATTAATTCCTAGTAATAGCATGACATGACTCAAAGGAGCTGTTCAAATCAATGTGTTTGATTATATTAAACTCCTCTGTTTTCCTCAGATGGTCCATTTATGGCAGGTCGCAAAAGGGAAGCCTTTGAAATGCCGACTCTGAGACACGGTTATATGTTAATGACAAATTCAAGCTGAATAGGGTCACAGGAAAATGTTATATTTTCTCCAATATCATACTTACCGACGGCATGTGTGGTATGCAGATGAAGGGGATCTTATGACCTGTTGTGTGGAGGTAAAATCTTGTTTGTAAGCCATACTGGTGAAAAGTTAGGACACGGTAAAAAAAAAAAACTGACTTAGAAGGTGTTTGAGAGTCATAAAACCCTAATTTGCATTTACACAGGCCTTTTATTTCTGACATCAACAGGAAGGGGGGCTGTGGGCCCTGCAGGATGATTTCAAAACTGTAGTGTAACTAAGAATTTGTTCACTTTTGAGAGTCAATCTGATACTGAGAAACTTGATTATACATGAGTTATCAATTCTGTGTTTTATCCTTTTTATTTTATAACAAACCATTGCATTATATTTGTATGTCACGTTATTAATTGCTTTATCGTAAGCATTATAGATGTATTTTCCATATTAAATTACACTTAATAAGTTCAAGTCTCTGTGTTCTTATGAATTCACGCGACAATTTAGTCAAAACACTACATAGTTGAAATCGGGGAGAACATTGCAGTTTATGTTAACTCTGATTAAAGTAAATTGTGATAGGTTCTCTCTTAAAACCAATCTAAAACTTCCGAAATAAGAGTGCCAGCTCTTCACAAAAAAACCTTTGTGATGGCATAATTGGTAAGGCAAAGCTTGTGTGTGACATAGGATTTAATCATTTTAGACAGACTAGGTGGTTGTTTTTTGATGAACCCTTTGTCACACACGTGTCACGCAGGCTCAGGTAAGTGCTGATCGAGACAGCTGAACAGAAGTGCTGCTGGGTGATGTAAGAAAAAGAAGCAGAGGTACACAGTGGTCCAGGTGATGCTAGGGATCGCAGTATTGGAACAGGTAAGTGTAAAGTTCTGCAGCAAGAATTCACACCAGGTCCAGAGAAGCTGGGCAGCAGGATGCCTGGATCAGTAGCATAGGTAAGGAGCCAGGAGTAGACACAACCTTTCAAGTAGAGAGACTCAAAGAACTGGCACAGCATGAATGAACCAGGTGCTTTAAGTAGTTGGCCATTATAGAGGGCAGTGTCCAATAGGCAGCAGTAAAACACTTTAAAAGATGGGTTTGCACACATGCAGACCTGATTTCAAACATGGTGGCATCCAGGGCAACTGCTTCAGGACTCCCACCTGCCTCTCAACCCCCTGCATCTGGTTGCTCGGCAGCCAGACGTAATACTTCCGGCCAGGCGGCCGGTTCCAGTGCGCACGCGATTCTAAACCTGACGGTGGCTGGTGATGACACTGTCGATGGTAATTAGCTGAAGCTCTCCCCTATATAAGGAAGGCTCTGGCATCCTTAGGGTGCCAGCTTTCCAGACTCCTGTGTACTGACCCTGCTTGCTGTATTGGCTCCTGACCTTGACATTCCTTGTGACTATTCTTTTGGATCCCCCTAGTTTTGCATCTCCTAGTGATATTGACCTTTGGCTTGCTGACCTTCCTTGTGGATCCTGAATTGGCACCTCGCTACCCACACGGCTTTGACGTGGACTGCCTGACCTCTTCACCATAACTTCACTGGAAGCTGTTCTGGAGAACTGTGACCTGCTCTTCCTTTGCAATGAAATCCAAATCTCCTTGCGGGGGTCCTTGGCGAAGACCAGTGGTGCATTAGATTCCGTGCCTCCAGATTCAGCAGTATTAATCCCAGTAAGTAGAAGACATACTATTGCCTTTATGTGACATAGCTGCAGCATTTCCAGATGGAGGAGAATCAGAGGGGGGAGCCGCAAGTGAGGAAACTGGAAGCCATCCTAGTGAAGTGATAATGGATGATAAAAACTTTCCTGAGAGACTGAAAGGGTCCATATCAAAATTAATTATTAAGATAAACTGGTTTTCCAGAACTTGATTCTTGACAAGTATTTCCCTGTGAAATAGATACCCCATCTCTTGCCATGTCTATTTGAACTCATAAAGACTGCAGTTGTTGAGAGAGCACATGATGACCTTTTGCCACATTGATGATCTAGCTATGTTCTAGGAAAAAGATTACTTGCATTGTCATATCTTTGGCACTTGCTCCAATTTTCCTATGCTCTGATATCATCCAGATACAGTCAAAGGACTAGTCCACGTTTTCTGTTAGCACCATAAGGGCCCCCAGCACTTTGGTGAAGGTCCTTGGAGAAGTAGATAAGCTGAACAGAAAATTACAACCCTGGACAAAAAAACTGAAATTAATCATGGTGTGCTACAATAGGAATGTGGAAACAAGCATTTTGTAAATGTGAGAATGGAATTTACTGATGCACGTGGAAATATCTTGCATGGACAAACTGTTGTCTTTGCAAAAAAGGAAATAATTCTGAAACCGCCCGATGATTTCACTTCCAGGAACAGCTTTGAATAGAAGCCTCTGGGTTAATGAAACAGTAGATATGGCTTCTAGTTTTAATAATGTCTTTTAGGCCATCTTGTAATGCCTACAACTCCAATAGGTAGCATGGAGATTAAGACGTTGTCAAACTGTTTCCTTTGGGTACCCGATGAAATTCGATGTTGTAGCCCTTGCTCATGATCTCAAACCCATTGATCCTGAGTGGTAAGTATCCAGACCTCTGTGAACTTTATAATTTGTACTCACACAGGATAATAAAGGTTGAGCCTGTGGAGATTCATTTTCTGCCTTTGCCTCCCTCTTTTAGTTTGAAAGAGCTGTTTAGAAGAGCTGCTCCCAAACTGTCTATAGTATTTGATAAGCCCTCGCCAGGCCGTTAACGATGTGCTTCCTTGAAGTATTGCCTGCAGGAATGGGGAGAGGAATGTCTTGTTCTATCTTGTGGCAAGTAATTGGACTGTTGTGAGGAAATCAATATACTTTTGCATGACTTCAATGCACTTTAGAAGACATTGTATACTAATATTCTCCTCTTTATACTTATGCATGGTATTATTCCACAGTCTGAGTGCTTGATACTGAAGTCACAGCCACACCAGACTTAAGTTAAATACCAGGAGAAAAATGCTATATTTTGAATCTGCTTTCAATTTTCTGATCCATAGGATACACTGCATTGTCTGGAACAAGACAATCCGTAGAATTGGCCTCAATACCCCCAAAAATAAAAATATAGCTAGGTACCTTTGACGTAAAGTGCAGATTACAAACACTTTGTGCAATACTGATGAAACAGCAGCAAAGTGGAAGGTTTGAGTAATACATATACACATCTATTTAGACATTCATGCTTAATTACTTCTGCAAGCAACATTGTTCTTTATTACTAAAACATCTAGTTAACATTGGCACACAACGGTAGCTGACAGTAAAAGTGGTGCAAGATGGGATTGTCCTTGGTCCCTCCCACCCACCCTTATGTTGGATCCTGAAAAGGACATGCACACTTTAACAAACCAAGCACTTCAGCAACAAGGAGTGCCACTTTTGTGGATAAAGTGCTTGGTTTGTTTGGGCCTCTACAAAACAATGGACTTACGCCACCTAAGCTAACAGTGCTGATAATGAACTCTACTGTGGCAAGATGCTGGTGTCATCATCCTCACCCTCATCAGTGTGTACATCATCCTCACACATTATTAATTCATCCCCACTGGAATCCACCATTACAGAAGTCTCTGTACTTTGATGTAATTGGCGGGAAAGGCCTTCCTCGTGGAAATGGCAGTTCATTTTGATAAATATCATTGTTTCCACATTTGTAGGAAGTAGCCACCTACACCGATCGCTGACAAGGTTCCCGGCTTTGCTGAAAACTCTTTCTGAGTATACACTGGAGGGTGGCCAGCTTAGGTAGTACAAAGCGAGTTGGTACATGGGTCTTCCAATTTCCTTTTTTTCCTCCCAGTATGTAAAGGGACTGTCTGATGTGTCTATTTCTATGCTGTCATTAAAATAATCCTCCACCATCCTTTGGATGTTGATAGTAGGATCAGGTAGAGTGTTTTTCTTCCAGTAAAAGCAATTATTGTGAGGGGCAGTCAGTGACATCTTCTTTATTAAGCGTGCAAAAACCAGGATGTTGGTGGTGTGTGAGCAACAGCACCTCCTAAAAACTAATGTATTTCTTAAGTTCTTTTCTTTAAAAGGCCAGTGTTTCTCTACCAGTAAAAGCAATTGTTGTGAGGGGCAGTCAGTGACATCATTCTAGATTTTTAATGCAATGTAACTGATACAATATCAGTGAAGTCAACATTTCAGTGTATGATCTGGACATTATTAAAGATAAACCAAACACGTGCAAAAACCTGGGTGTTGGTGGAGTGTGAACAGCCGCACCCTTAAAGAAATATATACAATAGACCTGTCTAAATTTCAGTTATATAATTGCTTCCTTTCTCTTTCTGATTGGACATTCACCTGCTGTATTGGCAACTACAAATAACTCCAAATTCAAGTAGAATTACTCCTTTTGTCAATGTCAACCATGGATCATTCTAAAGATCAGGAGCATCCTAGTACCAGTACTGACAGTAGTAGTAGTACGTTTTTGAACTCTACCAGTAAAAAAGGTCATGTGGGAACAAAGTGTAAGAAAGCGGCCTCAAAAAGTTTCTGATGAATGTAGTGACTTGTCCAAAAAAAAAAAAAAAGATAGCTAACATTCCATACACTAATAGTAGAAATATGTGTTCAGCGCTCCCTATTGTGACTTATCAGTGGACGAGCAGCCACCTGGGAGTAGGGGGATGATAGGGATAGCTCAACCCTAAGTTAGCAATGGATTTTCAACAGTAACTCCCTGGGCGCTTGAAACAGAGGGTACAAAGTGTGATAGCAAAAACAGATTTATTAGGGGCAGTAAACGGGTAACAGCCCTACAGTGTATATTACACTGTCATATATATTACTTTGTCAGTGTAATATACACTGTAGGGCTGTTACCCGTTTACTCCCCCTAATAAATCTGTTTTTGCTATCAAACTTTGTACCCTCTGTTTCAAGCACCCAGGGAGTTACTGTTGGAAAAACATTCCATACACCCCTACAGAGGCAAGACAAAGCTCAGACCGTGTCCACTTTTGGCTAGTAGGGGTCCTGCTACTGCTGGTATTGGTACACATACTAGAATGCCCATTGCAAAAGCCCAACTCGGTCATACATTTTCCTTAACTTCCCATTCTCCACTATCTTGCTCAGAGTGTAGGTATATCACTGTCACCTCCAAAACAGCCAAATCAGTGCCTGAAAATAACGATGCGGCGGAACAACAACTTGGGCTCTCAGAGAGTATCCATGAGTATATGTAAGTCTGATGTTTCAGATTTTGACACTGTCATTATAGAAATATTCTCACAATAGTATAGGGACCCAACCAGCGCTGTTTATCTCTCAAATGAAGATAACAATAAACATAAAAATACTTATATTCAATGATGAGTGGGACAGACATTGTTCACAACTCTTCCATATTGAGCAAACGTACATATGTGGAAGAAAAATCGTCTGCTATTCATATAGCGCCACTAATTACGCAGCGGTGTACAGAGAATTCACATCAGTCCCTGCCCTTGTTGGAGCTTACAGTCTAAATTCTGTAACATACACACACACACACACACACAGAAAAAAGAGAGAGAGACTCCGTGTCGGACTGGGGCATGAAGGGCCCACCAGGGAAACCAATGACTGAGGCCCACCTAATACCATGCAGCGCCGCAAAGTGGGTGTTGGGGAGCCTGGTGCACTTAAGACATTTGTTATAATTTTAGACTAATATACAGGCAAAACTGTGTGCACTACTGTTAGATGCACACAGTTCTGCCTTCACAAGCAGTACAGTGGGACATACCGCCCACCTGTGCTTGTAGTCGGACCAAATCCTGACTAAGCGTGACAGACATCCAAATTCAGGACTGCCCCACCAGATTCAGGAAAGTTGGAAGACTATCCTGCGCTCTCCTACCTGTCTTGTCACTTTCACCAGCTGTGGCTGGTGTCTTTAGATCAGTTGCTGCTTGTCTGGATCCTTGGAGGCCCTATTGGGGAAAAAATGGGTACATGAAATAAAGAAAACTCCAACCATCCCCGCCATTAAACCAACAGCACCCACATTTAATAATTAGGCCTCTCTCCAGCCTCAACATTAAAGTAATAGTACTCACATTTGATAAATAGATCCATTTCCCTCCAATCAACCCCAACATTAAATTAATAGTATTCCCATTTAATAAATAAGCCTATTACCCTTCATCCAAACAGCCCCAGCAATAAATTAATAGCATTTACGTTTAATACAAGCATTTCCCACGACCATTCCTGGCATTAAACAATTGATATTCACATTTAACGGATAGCCCTCCTCTCCACACTCAGCCCCACATTCAATTCTAGACCTAAACCACCCCAGCATTAAATTAAAGGTCCCGTCACCCCATCTTAATTTAATAGACCTCACCAATAAATTAAATTGCCCCACTATCACCCCACAAATAAAATAGCATCCATTAAATAATTAGCCCGCACCTTATACTCCACCATTAATATCCTACCTTCCACCCATGTACTATTAAGACAGCACCCCATTACTCACACATTTTAGCAGCCCCTCTCCCTATAGTTTAGTATAGATAGTCAGCCCCCCCTATAGTTTAGTATAATCAGACCCCCCATACTTTAGTATAGTCAGCCCCCCTAAAGTTTAGTATAGGCAGCCCCCCTATAGATTAGTATACTCAGCCTCCCCTATAGTTTAGTATAGTCCCCCAGGGGCGCACGCATGATTGCTCCCCCCCCCCCCCAAAAAAAAACCAAAACAAAAAAACACGCGAGAGCTGCAGCGTATGCGCCCGCGCATGCGCAGCAGCTCCGTTTCGGCAGTGTATACAATACAGCACCGCCGTGGACGCTTCTTTGACAGCGCCACGGCTGCTGTATAGGACAGTGCCACTATGGTGGGCACTTAGCGGAGGGGGGGTTCTGGAGACCCAGAACCCCCCCCTGCGTGCGCCACTACCCCCCTATAGTTTAGTATAGATAGGCAGCCCCCTCTGTAGTTTAGTATAGTCAACCCCCCTCCCTATAGTTTAGTATAGATATGCAGCCCGCACTATAGTTTAGTATAGACCCCCTCCCTATAGTTTAGTATGGTTAGGCAGCCCCACCCCCCTCACTTATCTGTAGTTGCTCTCACCTCACATCAGGCAGACAAGAAGTGAAAGTGACTTTCTGTCTGCCGCACAGCACTTGCGATTGGCTGCCTGTTGCTGTCCCATGACCACCAATGTTTTTGAGCATTTTCTTCACTCGCATTTTCTTCACTTGGAGCAAGTGCATTCAAGTAATTTGTCTTAATGTGGAAAATTGTGTATAGTAGCAAGCAGCCTAGCATCATGTAGCAGACCAGGAGAGAGAGACACCTAATATAATCCTAACTGGCGGCACCACCTTCATCATTAACCTCCTCATTATTAGTATGTAGTTCAGCATCCAATTCCAATTGACTTCCCTAATGCAATCCATGATCCCCAAGAGACATCCTTGCTGCTAGGGGTGATGCACCTATAGAGAAGAAGCGGATAAAGAAGAATAAGCATTTTACACAATTGTCTGTGAAGTAAGCATTTGAAAGAGGAACCAAGTATGATAGGCAGCATCCTGTTGTACAGCACTAAAGCCAAGAAAGCTATGATAGCATTGGATGTGCATCCAACTTCTGCCATCAATGTATCAGGTTTTAGCTAATTAGTTGAGGTCATCTGTCCACGCTACCAAATTCCATCTTGATTCTCCCGAACAGCATTTCCTCAGCAGTACCAGGAGGTTAAACAAAAAGTCATTCAGTCCCTAGAAAATGCCATTGTACAGACGGTCCACTTAACTACGGATATTTGGACAAGCTCTACTGATCAAACAAAATAATACATAACCGTGAGAATCCACTGGGTAGGTGAATCGCCATCAGCAGCAGTAATGCGGTTAGCTTCCCTATCCTCCTTCTCATCCTTTCAACATAGTAATGCCATTAATAAGTGACTACTTCGAATGGTCTCTGCACCTTGCACAACACGGAAAGTATTCTCCACTGCGCTTGAGTAAAATACATCCCCCTCCTTTCCTAATGTCATGGCTTGTGGAGTAAGCGTGGATGGCTTTTCGCTGTTCCTCCATCCTCAGAAGCATATACAGGATGGAATTCCACCTTGTTACCACCTCTTGTTTCAGTTGGTGCAATGCCAGATCATTCACAATGCCACTCAATGCAAGATGATTCACAGGCAAGATACTCTTTCTGTTGCTGGTTTCACAAAGAAACATATCGGTGTCAAGCTTTTGGAAAAACTCAGGAATAACATATTAAAATGGCTCACCCCGCTAAGACTTTGCTCAAGATTCTTCATTGCCGATAACGGAGTGAACATTGTGTGTGCATTATGATTGAGTGAATTTCAATAAGTACGTTGCTTTGCACACAAAATAAACTTGGTGGTGCAGAATTTCTTTTAAAAATGAGAGGTTGGTTCAGGATATGCTGTTCATGGCCTAAAAAAAAATTCTGGGCATCCAACAACTACATGTAGAACATTTCAGCGGCTGCAAGAAAAAGATCATCTGCCATGCCACCAACTGAAGCAAAAGGTTGTAGCAAGGTGGAATTCCATATTGTATATGCTTCAGTGAATAGAGGAGCAGTAACAAGCCATCAAGAGCTACACATCAAGCCATGAGATAGGGAGAGGGGGGACATGTTACTTTACTCCAGCACATTGGAGAATCTCAGACAGTCCCTTTGACTTCTGGGAGGAAAAAAGGCAACATGAAGCCCTGTGTGCAAACCAGCTATGGTGTACTTAAGTGCCCTCCCTCCAGTGTATACTCAGAGTGTTTTGAACAGCTGGGAACATTGTGAGTGATTGTAGGGGAAGACTACTTCCCCAAAAAATTTGAAAAACTGATGTTCATCAAAATGAACTACACATTGTATAAGGAATATGTTCTTGCTGCCAATTACAAAAATAAGCTGTAATGCTAGATTCCAGAGGGATGAACTAATATTGTGTGATGATGATACTGAGATAAGTGATAAAGGGTGATGACCACTGTTAGACAAATGTCCATTAATAATTTGTTTATTTTAAATCCCTATGTATTATTAAAGTAATTTTATCGTTTTTCAATAAGCATTGTCTAAGCGATTTGTGTTTCCAAAACACAAAGTAATTTATTTAGCAGATGCAAAATTTAGCAGTTCAATACATAATTATAATACAGTACAGACGATATCAAAAGATACATACCTACCATGCTGCATGCGCTCGCTAAGCTGCGCTCCACTGGTACTAGCTTACAGTACTTCACTCCAGAATACTGTGGTCAGAGAAGACTGACCTGGTACCAGCTGTCACGCTGTAGGCCTATGAAGGCTGAAGATAATAGACACTAACCGGTATTAGCGCAACTGGTCAAACAGATGCGGAGTCTAACGTACCCCTGGTGTTCACCAGGGACCCCCACAAGGAGGTTTGGACTTCGCAGCAGAGAGCACGCAGGTCGCGGTCCTATTAGCCAGTTACCAGTGTAGCGTAGAGAGGTCAGGCGGTTCCGGGTCACAGCAATCAGGTATATAGATACAAAAGGGAAATCCAGTAGAGTAGTCGCCAAGCCGAAGTCACGGTAGAGAATGGGTCACACAGAGAAAGAGGATGGTCGCCAAGCCGGGTCACAACGATAAACAGGAAGCAGGATACTCAGGGAAAAACAAGGGAGTGTGGAAGCCAGGAACACTGGTGGTGAACCTATTACTCTGGCACCCTAATGGCGCCAGAGGCAGGTTTAAATAGAATCCAGACTGATGTGATTGGTGGAGAGCGGAGGCGGCAGCGGAAACTGAAGCAGCGTCCCGTTGCCTAGCAACGGGACTGAGGCCAGGGCGCATGCGCCCGCTATCCGGAAGTCTGCGGCAGCCGACGGAGAGATCAGACGTCCGTTCCCCGTCTGACAGGGAATCAGCGGGGACGGCGTCTGACAGTACCCCCTCCCCTCCTCCCTCTCAGAGTCTCAGAGAAGGATTGCCTTTCCTCAGAAATTTTGCAAGGAGACGAGGAGCATGAAGGTCGGCTTCCGAGACCCACGATCTCTCCTCCGGACCGTAACCTCTCCAGTGTACTAGATACTGAGGTTTGCGCTGGAAGAAACGTCTCTTCAGAATCCTCTCGATCTCGAATTCATCCCCTAAAGATGTTTTAATAGGTGGAGGAGGAGCAGGTTCTCTGAAGAATTCGTTGAGAATCAGCGGTTTCAGCAATGAAATATGAAATGTGTTATGGATTCTAAGAGACGGAGGTAATGCAAGTTTGAAGGAAACAGGATTGATGACTTGTGCTATGGAAAAGGGACCAATAAACTTAGGAGCCAATTTCATGGATGGGACTTGAAGTCGAAGGTTGCGCGTAGACAATCAAACACGGTCTCCTACCCTCAGGACTGGAGCAACTCTTCTATGAAGATCAGCCGCTTTCTTCTGTCTCTGTACTGAAGTAGACAGTGCTTCTTTGGTTTGAGACCAGATTTGAGAGAAGTCATGGATGGGAGTATCAGCCGCTGGTACTAGAGAAGAAGGAGCTTCGGATAAGAGAGGAGGAGTGGGATGTCTGCCGTAGATAATGAAAAATGGAGAACGCCCAGGGGAGGAATGTAGAAGATTGTTGTGGGCGAATTCGGCCCAATACAGAAGATCATTCCATGTCGTTTGATGATCAGAAGCAAAACACCGTAGGAAACACTCCAAGTCTTGATTCACTCGTTCTGTTTGTCCGTTAGTTTGGGGGTGATTTTCGGAAGAAAATTTGAGACTGACTCCAATCTTATTACAAAAAGCTCTCCAGAACTTAGCGACAAATTGTACTCCCCTGTCAGAGATGATCTCTCGAGGACATCCATGAAGACGGAAGATGTTCTTTAGAAACAAATCTGCGAGTTTAGGGGCTGAAGGGAGACCTTTACAAGGAGTGAAGTGTGACATTTTTGAAAAGCGGTCTACCACGACCCAGATGGTATTGTAGCCATTGCTCAAAGGGAGATCGGTGATGAAGTCCATAGTAATGCTGGTCCAGGGAGAATCCGGAATAGGCAGAGGAAGGAGAAGACCAGGAGGGCTTTGTCTTGGCACCTTGTGGTGTGCACAAACCGAACATGCAGATACGAATTTTTGAACATCTGAAGCCAGTTTAGGCCACCAATAATATCTGGAGAGAAATTCTTTGGTTCTCTTGTAACCGGCATGCCCGGCAAATTTGGACTCGTGAGCCCAACATAGTAGTTTAGAGCGGAGATGAGGTTCCACAAATGAGCGCCCTGGAGGGGGAGAGGTCACTGAAGAATTGGTAATGGCCACTGTGTGTATTGGATTTAGAATCAATTTGTTGTCTAAACAAGTGAGAATACCAGCATTATCAAAGGACCTGGAGAGAGCATCGGCCTTGGAGTTTTTGGAACCGGGACGGAAGGTAAGAATGAGTTGGAACCTGGCAAAGAAAAGAGACCAGCGAGCTTGACGGGGATTAAGACATTGTGCCTCCTGGAGATAAGTAAGAATTTTATGATCTGTCATGACCGTGACGGGATGTAAGGCACCCTCTAGTAAGTGGCGCCACTCCTCAAGGGCAATCTTGATGGCTAATAATTCCTTGTCACCGATTCCATAATTTAGTTCAGTGCTAGAGAATTTCTTAGACAGGAATCCACAAGTCTCTAATGTTCCTGAAGCAGATTTCTGGGAAAGTATTGCTCCAATCCCGACTGAAGAAACATCCACTTCAATAAAAAAACGGTCTCCCCTGGTCTGGCTGTTTGAGTATAGGGGCCGAGAGAAATGCTTCCTTAAGAGTCTTGAAAGCCAATATGGCTTCGACAGGCCATGGTTTGCTGCAGGCACCTTTTCGAGTTAAAGCTGTAATAGGACAAATAATGGATGAAAAGCCTTTAATGAACTGCCGGTAATAATTGGCAAAGCCGATAAAGCATTGGGTAGCTTTGAGACCAATAGGTAATGGCCAGTTGACAATGGCCTCCACTTTCTGCGGATCCATCAGCAGGCCGGTGCCTGAAACTATGTATCCTAGAAATGGAACTTGTGAACGCTCAAAAAGGCATTTCTCCAGTTTGCAATATAAGGAATGTTTTCGGAGACGAGAAAGAACAGTCTTGACATGGAGACGATGAACATGTAAGTCAGATGAAAATATCAAAATATCGTCCAGGTAGACAATAACAAATTGATACAGAAGATCCCTGAAGATCTCGTTGACAAAATCTTGAAAAACTGCTGGGGCATTGCAAAGTCCAAACGGCTTGACTAAGTACTCATAGTGCCCGTCACGGGTGTTAAATGTCGTTTTCCACTCATCACCCTTTCGAATGCGGATCAAGTTGTAGGCCCCTCTGAGATCTAATTTAGAGAAGATTTTGGCTCCTCTAATCCGGTCGAACAGTTCTGTGATCAATGGGAGCGGATAGCGGTTCTTGATGGTAATATCATTAAGACGGCGGTAGTCTATGCACGGTCTTAATGAACCGTCTTTTTTTTTTACAAAAAAGAATCCAGCTCCTGCTGGCGAGGTAGACTTTCTGATAAATCCTCTTTGAAGGTTGTCTGAGATATATAAAGACATCGCCTTTGTCTCAGGGAGAGCCAGGGGATAGACTCTACCTTTGGGAATAGTTTTGCCGGGAATTAGCTCAATGGGACAATCCCATGCTCGATGTGGAGGGAGAGTCTCTGCAGCGGTCTTGCTAAACACATCAATGAAGTCTAAATACGGCTCTGGTAGTTTGAGGTGGGAGTCCAGAGAGAGACAAGGAAGTTGGTTAGGAGGAAGTATTTTCGAGAGACATTGATTGAAGCATGAGGAACCCCAGGAGGTAACATGAGCGTGAGCCCAATCGAATTGTGGTGAATGTTTTCTGAGCCATGGTAGCCCTAAAATGATGGAGTTAACGGACTGTGGGATAACCAGGAACTGAATCCACTCTTGATGGAGAACCCCTACCTGCAACTGAACTGGAGCAGTAGTGTCAGTGATGAAACCGTTGCTGACACGGTTACCGTCAACTGCAGTAAGAACCAGAGGTTGCGGCAATGGAGTGCAGGGTATGTGAAGCTTCGACACAAGAGTGACAGAGATGAAGTTTCCTGCAGATCCGGAATCCACAAAAGCAGAACAACTTAGGGAAGAGTCCGAGAATTTGAGGGTGACAGGCATCAGAAAACTGTTATCTTTGGAAGGAGAGGGAGAATGGAGACAGGAACCTAGAACAACCTCCCTGGTGTTGCCTAGGCGGTGAAGTTTTCCGGCCTCTTGGGACAAGAAGATAGCAGATGGCCGGATTCTCCACAGTACAGACACAGATGATTCTTGATCCTGCGTTCCCTCTCATCCCGTGACAGGTGAGAGCGTCCAATTTGCATCGGCTCCTTGGACCCTCTCCTGAGAACGCTCTTGAAGGCGAATGTCTACCTTGACACACAGAGAGACCAAGTCGTCAAGCTTGGACGGAAGCTCTTGCGAAGCCAGTGCATCCTTGATAGGATCTGACAGGCCTTGCCAATAGGTGGCGGAGAGAGCTTCATCATTCCAGCCTAATTCTGAGGCTAAGGTACGAAACTGAACAGCGTATTGACCTGCAGTTAAGGAACCTTGGCTAACAAACTGGATGCAGCCGAAGACACACGACCAGGTTCATCAAATACCCTCCGGAAGTTCTCAATGAAAGTATCAGAATGAAGGAGGGATCCATCTCTTCGTTCCCACAGTGGCGAGGCCCAAGCTAGGGCTTGTCCCGTCAGGAGGGAAATAATGTAGGCTACCTTAGCTCTCTCAGATGCGAAGTTTTCCGGTGAAAGTTTAAACTGGAAGGAACACTGATTCAGGAATCCACGGCATCCTTTAGGATTACCGTCGTATTTCTCTGGGGTTGGAATCCGTAGTGTTCTAGAGGTAGCAAGTACTGCGCTTGGTGGTGCAGCGGCCGGAGCAGGATCAGGAGCGGGAGCTGCTGCCTGAGAAGTGCTCAGGGCATCCAAGCGGGAAATCACTCCTTGTAAACACTGCAAGAGTTGTGCTTGGTTGGTCTCCTGGCGTTCTACCCATACTCCTAAATGGATGAGGAGGTCTCGGGATGAGGGTTCTCCAGTACCGTCAGTCATGGCCAGAGTAAACTGTCACGCTGTAGGCCTATGAAGGCTGAAGATAATAGACACTAACCGGTATTAATGCAACTGGTCAAACAGGTGCGGAGTCTAACGTACCCCTGGTGTTCACCAGGGACCCCCGCAAGGAGGTTTGGACTTCACAGCAGAGAGCACGCAGGTCGCGGTCCTATTAGCCAGTTACCAGTGTAGCGTAGAGAGGTCAGACGGTTCCGGGTCACAGCAATCAGGTATATAGGAACAAAAGGGAAATCCAGTAGAGTAGTCGCCAAGCCGAAGTCACGGTACAGAATGGGTCACACAGAGAATGAGGATGGTCGCCAAGCCAGGTCACAACGATAAACAGGAAGCAGGATACTCAGGGAAAAACAAGGGAGTGTGGAAGCCAGGAACACTGGTGGTGAACCTATTACTCTGGCACCCTAATGGCGCCAGAGGCAGGTTTAAATAGAATCCAGACTGAGGTGATTGGTGGAGAGCGGAGGCGGCAGCGGAAACTGAAGCAGCGTCCCGTTGCCTAGCAACGGGACTGAGGCCAGGGCGCATGCGCCCGCTATCCGGAAGTCCGCGGCAGCCGACGGAGGGATCAGACGTCCGTTCCCCGTCTGACAGGGAATCAGCGGGGACGGCGTCTGACACCAGCTAGAGCTGTATTATATACATTCAGAGTTACAGAGAAAACAATGCAGATGATGTTGCTTGCTTCTATTGGTCCAGGTTTCAGGAAGGTCCAGTGTACTGCAGGTCATAGGCCATTTCAAACCAAAATATCCAAAGGTGGGGGTCATCTCTCCAGGGGATGTGCTCCGACTTTCCAGCCAAGAATCCAGTTTCAACTAGTCTATTAGCATATTACAGTTGGTATCACTTTAAACATTTATTCCCTAACATCAATAACTAGAGTATGCAATGAGCGATCTCTTCGGCGAATGAACCGGACAGCTGCTGATGAATAGGAGATTAAAATTATACTAAACATGACACAGTTCCTGCAACCTGAACCTCAAATAACACAAAAGTGTACATATAATCATAATATATAAACTAATAATAAACTAAATACTATCTGCTCATAAATCACTTTGGAACGGAACCAATATGTATATGAAATATATAAATAACTAAATGTTAGTGTGCGTGGGTATTTTACAGCGCGATCGCGCTATGCCGCGTGTTACGTGGCATACTGATCGCAATCGCACGGCAAAACAATATTAGCCAATATACTTTCGTTCATCCAATTATACGACTTCGACAGTATTCACCACTCTCCAGTTCATCAACCAACAACCATAATGTTCTCTTTTGTGGGGGTCCAAACAAATCGAGCACCTAAGCTACAAAAGTAGATGTTCCTATCATGGAAGTGCATGGTTTGTTAAACAATGTGCATATCCTTTTCAACATATGGGAGGGTGGGTGGGCCCAAAGACAATTCTATCTTGCACTATTTAACATTTTGCCCATGGTTTATCATTTTGTCTAAATGCGGTTGACAATCATATGGTTGACATTCAGAAAGGAGACAACATTAGGTCGACAATTCAGGTGTCAAGACTATTATTAGGTTATTAGGTCGACAATTCACTTGGTGGACAGTATTATTAGGTGGATAATTCAAATGTTGACAGTATTACTTTGGGGGTAGGGTTAGGGACAGGGTTAGTGATATTATTGTCAACCTAATAAATAATACTGTTTACATTTAAAATTGTTAACCTAATAAATACTGTCTGTCTACATTTCAATTGTCATCCTAATGAGCTGGGTACAAATTCCCGGCAGTGGCTCTGTCAAGGTTTATCCTGTCGACACCAAAATGGTGACATGGTAAATGTCGACAGATTAGTTCTGTTGACATGCTTAAAATTAGGGCATTATGACTGTTGATAGTCACAATGTTTATATCAACCTATCAGTGTTGGCGAACCGGGCATTTATAACAAACAAATAAAAACACTAATAAAGCACCCCCCTCCTCCCAAAACAAATGAAAACTTGTGCTGCCAGCCGACAGCACACTAAGGGTTAAAACACTTAAATTTTTTTTTAAAAAAAAAGCATGCCCCCCTCCCCAATCAGATTAAACCTAGTGCTGCCAGTTTAGAGCTGGTACAAAATCGAAGGGGCAAAAAGCATGGGGTCCCCCGATTTTACTAGACCAGCACTAGGGCTGGTGGCAGTATAGCAGGGGAATCGCAGCATGGGGCCCCCTGCCATAATGACAACCAGTGCCAGGCTGGTCAGCACAGGGCTGGATTCCCTAGGGAGATGTGGTCTGGAAAAAAAATGCAGACCTCCCCCCTACCCTAGGGATTTACAGCCCCATGCTGAAAGTGGGAAATAAAATACATTTTGATAGTAAAGATACCATTTTGTGTTCATACACTACAGGACCCAGCAAGCCCAAGCTGCCATACACAGTTTGGGCATGCTGGTGCTTGTAGTACTACAAGCACCAGCATACCCATGCACGATGGCACTTGGGGAACCACAAATGCCAGCATGCTCTGCCACCCAGGGCCCGCTGCAACCTGTACTACCTGTAGCTTGACTGTCAATGATGGATGCCCTCTAACATTTAAAATGTATTGTGTGCATAGTTTTTCAACATTTTTATTATGGGTAAAGCCCAACTTCATCTATCTAATTGTCTAATCATGCTGCTCAGTTTAATGACCTTTTCGCTTCACAGTCTCTTATGTTAAAAATATATTGTGGGTAGTCTTTCACCTTTTTTTTTTTATAATTTTTTATTTTCAGTGGTCAATCAAGAAAATACAGACAAACGATAACACTGTGTAGCATACACAGTAAAATCACAACAGTTATTGTGGTGTATCGCATATTAGGAAACCTTTAGACAAAAATGACCGGTTTTTACATTTTTAAAGAGTAATATAAAATGGGTGTAGGAACAAAAGGGATTGCGGGGGAGGGGTGAGGGGGGGTAGGACCACAAAGATAAGCACTGTAAGTATTTAGAGGATAACTAGGGTGTGTTGAGCCTATAGCAGAGGGAGAGATATGTGTCGGAAAGAGTTAGGGTTATCGCACATGGGTCAGGTCGAAAGACGCGGAGCGTTGAGGTGGGAAGGTGTGTTCCACGGCTAGCCATGGAGCCCAGACTTGACGTCTTTCACCTTTTTTATTATGTGTGCAGACCACCTTCAATGACCACTTCTTTTGTCTTGTCACTTCACGTCAATGATGGATGCTCTCTAATATTCAAATTTTATTGTGTGCATAGGCTTTCAACATTTTTGTTCTAGGTGCAGCCCACCTTTGTCTATCTACTTGTCTAAATGTCTACTGATGTAGCTGTGCGTGTGATGACCTCTTATTCTTACTACCGGTGTCAATCAGTTGGAAAAACTCAGGAATGTCATTTTCAGTATTTAGCGACCACATGTATATAGTTTATGCACATGGTTGAGTGTTTCATAGGGATTCTATCTTTTATTAAACTGTCATGTATTTGCGCCACTGCTCTGTCAGCTCACTGCAGACTTTGGACAAAATTGGTGAAAATTTGGACAGTTATGAAGAGATCATTAGAAAATAGACTGCAAATGAATGTTAATGCAGTAATGTAGGAGCAAAAACAGCTCAAAATCACATGATTTTAACTATTTTTCTCAAATTTTCATTAAATCCAGATCCAAAGCCTTTTGGGATTTTTGGGCACAATCAGAACAAACACCAAAACATAAAGAACTTTTAGAACCAAAACACTGGGGTCCACGCACATTTTTAATTACTATACTCCACACCAGAGGCCAGTATAGGTGTTAATTGTTGTGTATTGAGTCTCATAAGTGTTAGCAGCGGCACTTGTTCAACCTAACTATAGAACTCCTGATTTGTATAATCGGAAATTATCCCAAACATACAAGGGTTTGAGATTAGAGAAAATGTGATAACATGCTCATCTTTCTCTGGGATGCAGATTATTCCCTTAATAATGTGCTAACAGTAGTTGATAGCATTGGACATTTTTCTGGCCACAAGAATAACTTGTTTAAGTCTAATATCTTCCCTATCCTGTGGAGTGACTGTTACAGGTGGCAATTTTGTGTGTTAAGTGAAGAGATCCAGTCTCTGCCAACCTTCAGACAGGTTTTATTTAAAGTGATTCTGCATTTTTGGACAAATCCCTTAGTAGAACACCCTCACCCATTACCTAAAGCTGAAAGCCTGTTTGCAGCCAAGGTTGCTTATTATTGCTGCAGGGACTCATAGCCAAATAGTACAATCTGTTTAGTCCTATTCCATAGCGGCCTATTGAAGATGACTGGATTTACTCAGTCCTCTATTGCAGTGAGCTGCTGTGCAAGTCTGCTGCAGGGGACAGGGATGTCTCCTATTTAATATATGGTCAGTGTTACGAGCCGCTGCTCGTTCCTACCTGCAGCCCGGCTGTTGTCATGGCAACAGCTGGGACATCACTTCCAGTTCCTGCGTCCTGGCCGTTGTCAGGGAAACAGCCAGGACGCTGTTTTAAGTCAGTGCCGCATCCCGGCAATGCTGACAGCCAGGAGTGTGCGCTCTAGCACCTGTGGGGCTAATTAGTTCATTTAGTATTCTACTCCTGGGGGCCATTTACTACATCTCTCATCTCCCTTCTGATTAGTGCTTTTCGATATTTACGGCAGGAAGTGCTTAGGCTCCCTGCCAGTTATAGTGTTTAATTCCCTGTGGATAGCTGACCTGCTGTGTGCTGAGTTGCTGACTCCTGATAGATTACCTGTTTTGACCTTGGCTTTGTTTTGGACCTGCTTGAACTCTGATTGCCCTGACCTCAGCTTGTAATTTGGATACCACTGCTTGCTGCCAGCCCTGACCATTTGGCCTGTCTTTGACTGCTCTGCTTGCTTCGGACCCCTGACCTCGGCTTACGTCTGACCATCCGTTATCATCTGAATTGCTTCCTCCAGCCTTGCCACTGCGGTTTTGTTAATAAACTTACACTACAATAGAGTTAAGACCTGGGGGCATCTGAGTACCTGTGAGCACATCAAGCTCTACGGGAAAGGCGGCTGTTATAGGCGAAGACCTCTACCGCTAGTTCTGTAAGTTTATTACGAGACCGGCAGCATAACAGTGAGGCTTTTTTTAATAAATGGGGGAGGTCCAAATGTCTAATATTTTTAACCTCTTTTACTGAGAGGCATAGTTAAGACTGCAAAAAAATGTTTGGAAAGGTGGTTTGATTTTGAACTAATGATGCGTTGCATTTATTGTGTATTGCCATTGAATACTATAAATTAAATTTATATATATATATATATATATATATATATATATATATATATATATATATATATTATGCACTAATAGCAAATACAAGGTTATGCTGATGCTTCTTAAATGGAGTGAGGATTCATTTATTCACAATCCAAAAGTTAAGGGCCTTATCTTTTGGATTGTGATAACTTAAGGCTAAAGACTGGCCAATATTTTTTTATTTTTACATTTTCTAATTTTTTCTTGATGCCAGCACTTTCACACTACTGCCACCTGCTGTTATCCTGTGTAAAATTTGTTAATGCTTTAAAGTTAAAGAGAGCAATACTTTTATCACATATTGTAGTGAACTTTTCTTCTCAATATCACCTGGATACAAATTGTCTGGTTCATTGTATAAGGTTGTACTGATAACTTGTGCAGCCTTTACAATCAAATGCAAAAGCTATAAATTGAGAGTACTTACAGCCAGATAGGTTATTGTACTATATTTGTAAAAATGCTACTGAACAAAATTTGGTAATATACTAATTGTTAAAGGTGTGAATACACAGTGCATTTCATTTCGTGCAAATACACCTCACATAGGTGAATGAGCACAAACTGGCTTTGGTGGTGTCTTAGTGCAAACGTTTCATATGATCTTTTGCAAGAATGTGAGAAAAACAAGAATAAATATGACAGATAAAATAAAAGGGTCACTTCAATGAAAGTAAATGGGACATTGGGACTGTTTACTTTGTGTGATAGTTATACATGAATGCTTTTATTACAGTGGTATCTGTAGGCATAAAACGTGTTTAACTGTATAAAGTGCACCTAAGTGGTGTAAAAGACATCCCAGTATGTGGCACGATGCTGTATCCACATCTGAATACTTGTGCAAAGTAGGTTGTTTTGCTGGTCTAAGAATGCTCTGTGGCCACCTGCCTCCTCGAAGTTAGTTTAAATATATTGTCATCAGGGCTAGGCTGAGGGTTAAGCAAGAAGTTCCTTGTAAGCCATGCATTCATCTCTCATTAATTTTTTCCTCTTAAATTTCAGTACAGACATGTGGCGTGGTTGGAGCAATCCCATGGTTCAGACAAAAATATCGTCTTCCGACGCCAGACAGGCGTCAAGGTGGTTACGATTATTAACACACTAACCCACTTCACTAACTATATAACTGAGCCTGACACTACACTACACACTAAAGCCATAAGCTGTCAACTAGACTAATTTCCTAGCACCATACTTTGCAACATTTCCAATTTTACAAACTGAATATTTGAAGCTATGACCCAAACCACCCAGACCATACTTCTCTCCGTCCATACCACTCTCCCACATGACGAAGCCACGGAATGAGGCCACTTCAGGACCACATTCCCTTGTTGTCAGATAAATCAGACTTATTCAATGGAAAGGACTACTGTTGCATGTTCAACAACAGTTGAACAAATCTTATAAAGTTTCTGACCAGTTTGCAAATTCGAAAAAGAAATTTGTAGCTACTCCATTCAATTCATTAAAAAGACCACAAGAGGGTTGTGACCACATTGTGTACACTAAAAGACAGTGACCTTCTGCCCTTACCAAAGATATTATTAACGCTATTTTAGCTACTTCAAGCAATACATTTTAAATTGACCATGCCAGTTTTTCCCTTCGGGTCCATCCTACGCTATATATAAACATAAATTCAATCTGACTTTTTTTAATAATCTTTTTTTTGAAGCATATAAAAATACGTTATAAATAATGATATTAAGTATAAAATAAGACAGACATAACAAGTGTTTAAATACGTTAACCTCTTATAACAATATCTTATTTATTTTACTATAAAAAAAGATGTGAATATGGAGATGTGTGAGATTCTAAACCAATGAGCTGGAGTCACTCAACTATCCTTAAGACTATTGGCAAGTTATCATCACATTCACGTAGCGCATACATTGTAGTATGGCAAAGCATTCCCTCAATCTAAATTGAGGATGATGATCATCTTTGCAATGTTAAATAAACGTAAAAAACATTGCTGCCTCCTCCGCCTCCCCCACGAAAAAAGTGACCCAAGCTCCAGTGGTTATAACGTACTGATTAACGCCAATACGGCAGACAAAGAGCGTGGGGATCAGTGCAAAACTTAAAACCATCACCTGGCTATAACAGTCTGGTCTGGCCACGTTATAACAGATACGTGCAGAGTGGGTACATCGTGGGGGAAAGCCTCAGCCTGTTCAGCACAGGTCTGAATTCCCTAGAGAAATCGGGTCCTCAAAAAACTTTATCCCCCCAGGTAGGATATTGCAGAGAATTTTTAACAGTAAGAATAATGAAATCATACTGAATCAAGAGAGATAAAATGAGAAGTAAAGAGTTAAAACGGTTCATATAAAATCATGACACAAATTGTGGAGACTATTATGAGGCCTTTACAAACAAGTAAAGTCAAAATACTAATAAAGCATACGGCTATTTGAAAACTGATGATGATGCTACATATCAATTATTGGTACCCAACAAACAGAAGCTGTGACTTGCGAAATAGTCCAGCCAAAAACATGAATGCTGTCTCCTAAATTCTCCACCCGGAGGAAACCCATGCAAACACGGGGAGGACATACAAACTCCACACAGATAAGGCCATATTCGGGAATTGAACTCATGACCCCAGCACTGTTCTTAATGTGAATTTGCAATTTAGGTTCCTATTGGAAATGGGTATGAATTTAGAGTTAAATGTAAAAATGTGACTTTTTTGTATATGAAAAAATTGATCTGTACACTCCCATTTCTATGGCTATGATTTGAATTGCATGTAGCTGAAGATATATGCAATTGAAATCTAGCTTTTACACTATATGGACAAAAGTGTTTGGACGCTTGACCAGTACACTAAGAGGGACTGTAATGACATTGCCGCAAAAGGGGATCAACTCAATATTAAAGTGTATGTACATAAAATACAGTTAACATACACTAAGCGCGCACCTTCTCACATACCCCAGAAAAAAGGGGATAGATGACCCTTATTTCTCTCCTCAAATGGAGTTCCTATAGTCTGAGAATCAGACTCATGGGAATAAAAAACAAATGGAGAAATAATAGTGCAGATTGTATAAAATATAAATATATAAAAGTCCACAAAGTTCCCGGTCAGAAAATACAGGAAGGATTACTAGAGATGCCCTATTAAAGCTAACATCTTGTAAGCATACATCTTTGGGGGAGATGGTGTAGAAAGTCACATGAATTGCGGTGGTATTTCTTCGTTTTCATCACGAGGTTGAAGAACACATTTTCTGACCGGGAACTTTGTGGACTTTTATATATTTATATTTTATACAATCTGCACTATTATTTCTCCATTTGTTTTTTATTCCCATGAGTCTGATTCTCAGACTATAGGAACTCCATTTGAGGAGAGAAATAAGGGTCATCTATCCAGCGAAGGGAACACAGAAATCCCCTTTTTTCTGGGGTATGTGAGAAGGTGCGCGCTTAGTGTATGTTAACTGTATTTTATGTTTGTACTCAACTTGTGGAGAATAGTGGACACTCCTTTACATACATCAGGCTGCACACTGAGTGGAGCGCCACATCAGATCAATTATTTTTTAGTATTAAAGTGTATGTATTTGAATGCAATAACAGCTTCTACTCTTCTTTGAAGGCTTTCCACAAGATGTTGGAGTGTTTCTGTGGGAATTTGTGCCTAATTATTCTGTAGAGCATTTATGAGGTCAGGCACTGATGTTGGACGAGAAGGCCTGGCTCGCAATCTCCGTTTCATTTCATCCCAAAGGTGTTCGATGGGGTTGAGGTCAGGGCTCTGTGCGGGCCAGTCAAGTACTTCATAATGCAGTCAGGCAGGTAACGTTTTCCCTACATCCGCCAAACCGAGACTTGTCCATCTGACTGCTAAACAGAGAAGCGTGATTATCACTCCACAGAACACGTTTCCACTGCTTCACAGTCCCGTGTCGGTGTGTTTTACATCACTCCATCTGACGTTTGGCATTGGTCTTGGTGATATGAGGCTTGCATGCAGCTGCTTGGCCATGGAAAACCAATTAAGCTATCGCTGCACAGTTTTTGTGCTTACATTAACGCCAGTAAAAGTGCGGAACTCTTCAGCTATCGAATCAGCAGATCGTTTGCGACTTTTACACACCATGCGTCTTAGCAGTTGTTGGCCCTGTCTGTGATTTTACACAGTCTTCCGCTTAATGGCTGAGTTGCTGTTGTTCCTAAATGCTCTAATAATATCACTTACAATTGACGATGGAATATCAAGCAGGAATGAAATTTCACAAACCTTCTTATTGCAAAGGTGGCATCCACACAGTACCACGCTTGAAGTCTCTGAGCGCTTCAGAACGACCCATTTTGTATCACAAATGTTTGCAAATGGAGGCTGCATGGCTAGGTGCTTGATTGCTTGATTTTATACACCTCTGGCAATGGGTCTGATTGAAACACCTCAATTCAATAATTAACAGGTGTGGTCAAATACTTTTGTCCACATAGTGTGGCTATGTCCGGGGAAAAATACAGCCAAATTCATCATCAACTCCAAATTTTACAGCATGCCTGTGGGATGTGTATATATATAATCACATACATGTATATATATATATATATATATATATATATATATATATATATATATACACACATATATAAATATGTATATACAGACACACACATGTGTATATATACACGTATATATACACATATATATATATATATACACACACACACACATACATATAAATATACACACACACATACACTATGGTTGAAGTGGAAATTTAGAAGTGAGTGAATCTGCTAGTAATCAGGAGTTGCACCTGATGTGGGCCCCAGGTCTCACCACCTGGGGTGCAGATCAGGTGCCTGCTGAGAGACACTGGAATTTGTTACCAGTAAGTGGTGTTATTTTGTAGGTGTGGGACATTAGGTCCTTCACTTTAGAGAGGATATCCAGACAGGCTTGGATTTTGTTTATGTTTTGCTTATTTTTGATGCTGGTGAATAAAACTAGATGAGGCTATTTGAATTAAGGCACTGGATTGGTATGATATCTTTGGCTGATGCGTGTGAAGTACAGCTATCTATCCTAGGAGATGGTAACTCTAACCCAATTTTGTGACAATATATGTATACATTCCTTTTGGAGTGCATACAAACATCAATTTTATGGGAGTAGTTCCCTATGTCTTCTAGAGATGCATTGTGAAGCTCTTGAACATATATCATATAATGTATATAGGACAAGTATAATTTGTTAGCTAAATAATATAACAAATTCTGCACAGTAAATTCATTAGTTGAGTCAAGTATATCCCTCTATGGATCCTTTCCATTAAATATCACAGAACAGCAAGTAATGAATGGGGTTAATTTTATTGTCCGCTTTGTAACATACACAAAAGGAATGTCAAGGGGATTACTGGCTGAGAGCTCAGCTACGGGCAAAAATACCAATCTTGCTCTTTCCGTCTCTTTAGTTCGAAGATTCTGGAACAACTCCTCATTATATTTATAAATCTTTAGCATGGTTATAATGAATACCATGTTTGTAATGAATTGTGTTTCCAGCATCTATAAGTGCTTCACAGCAACTCAAGGAAAAGATGGCTTGTTTTGTATTTGAATCTCCCATCATGCCTCTCTCCAGCCTCTTGTTTATTGTAATAAGAAAAGCAATGTATTTCACTGTACTTTCTTTATAAAACAAAAAGTCTGAAAAACATAAGATGCACAAATTATCAAGAATATAAAGCACTTCTTAATTTGTAAAATCACCTTAAGCGTAAAGAACACAAATTCAGAGGAACATATATAGAGCTGAGCAAACACAGTTATTTCGGCTGGTCTTGATGCAGTGGTTACAATTAATTGATTACAGACAGTTACAGATTTCTTTGTTCTCATATCCCTTCCCCCTGCTGCTCTTGACTGGCCTTTTGCTATTTCTCTTAATAGCAATTTATCCGTATTAAATACTATATATTTTATGTATTGCAGTCATTATCTTTAGAGAATATGGTAAATATTCCATACAATGTGAAGATGTTCTTGTATATCTTACACATTTACACAGAAAGTATTTCTCATTTTTCATCTAAATACATCCATAGCCATATGCACAATTCAGATAGCACACTATGGGGCTTCTTTTTTTGGTAAAATACTAATTTCCAATATTGCGTATGTGTACATCAATATTAAAATTTTTGTGCGTCTCTGAATTGCACCTCTTTATGCCTGGAGAGCAGAGTGACGTACCTGATGTGAGTGCTGACTCCCTGAGCAAAGATCTGTGCTGTTAATAATGATCAGCGCAAACCTTTGCAGTGTTAAAATAAAAATGTAGTACATAAAAAAAAGCGCGCCCCCCCCTCCACACTAAAAGTGATCTAATCACCAGCACTCATCACCTGGGTTGGTTGCTGCTAGTGTGGGGGGGACTCATACACAGGGATACCTAAATACTCTTAACCTAATCCACTTCTCATTTTCACTAAAACAATTACTTTCTCTAAGGCTGCCTTGTCCTGCCCTAATTCAGGCTGTCTCTTTATACATCAAAATTCTCACATCAGTCCTAGCCAATCCAACTCCAGCTACCACATACAGTATCCAACAATCCAAACCCCAACCATAGCACACTAAACAGATCCGCTACCTGTAAAAGAGCTCCAGCACATCAGCACACCAGAGCACCACAGGAGAAACTTTGGTTCCTATCCCAATTTCCTTCACTATGAATTCATCCTCTCATCTTACAGCACTGCCCTTTCAATTGACAATCAAACATACTTGAAATCTCTAATATCCACTCTTTTCCATCTTCAAATAACTTTTCTGCTCACATGCTTCCTCCCTCACAGCCATGAATTTGTCACCTACCTCAAAGTCAAAATTAACACCATTCAACAAGATATTTCCTCATGCCAAATTCTACACACGCCACCCACTCTACCCACCTTCACCTACACTCCCCAATACATTTACTGCAGCAACTGAAGATGAAGTCTCTGCACTCATCATCTCACACTACAACCTGTCCGCTCAACCATATTACTTCCCAACTTCTCCGCTCCCTCTCCCCCACTGTAAGCTCATCTCTAGCTCACCCCTTCAACCTGTCTTTCTCCATTAGCACATTTCTATTGTCCTTTAAACATGAGCTCAAATAACCAATTCTAAAGAAAACATCTCTGGATCAGTTAGGGCTCATGACCACCAACATGACCTTTTAGAACGTATAGAGTAGAGGTCTTCACCTTTAGCAGCCGCCTTTCCCTTAGAGCTTTATGTGCTCACAGGCACTTGGATGCCCCCAGGTCTTAAGCTCAATGTAGTAAAAGCTCATCTATGATGGTTGTAGCGCAGATGGAACCGGAGGCGCTAGCCCAGACTGGAGCTGGAGGTCAGAGGCAGGCTGGGGTCAGGGGTTTGAAGCAGAGGGCAAAACAGGCAAGGTCCAAGGTACAGGCAAGTTCTCAACTGCCAACATCATAGTTGGTCTTTGCAATAGAAAATTTGCGGGAGAAGAAAGCGGGAGGAAAAAGTCGGTGATTGCCAGGGTCCTCGGAGATAGAACAGCGCCAGCACCTATATCAGAGGCATCAACCTCCAGAAAAAAGGGTAAATTAGGGATAGGATGTCTCAACACAGGGGCGAAGATAAATGCTTTTTTAAGACCTTCAAAGGAATTATTAGTCTCTGAGGACCAATTTTTAGGATCTGCCCCCTTCCAGGTAAGGACAACAATGGGAGCCACAAATCAGAACAGTCACGGATAAACCTTTGGTAGTAATTAGCAAATCCAGAGGATCGAGCGAATCCAATGTCCAGAAAGTTACCGGCAGCCCCACTGTCCAAAAAGGCAAAAAACATTAACAAGATGTGAACCATAACTAATCTGTGCAGAAATTAAGACTGCATTTTTAGAGGAGATGATCTGTAGACCTAGGCGAACTCTCCCCTTATTCCCTAGGCCTACTCTTTTTTCTGATTGGTTAGGACAGGACGGGAAAAGTGACCCTTGATGCCACAATATAGACAAAGACCTTGAGTTCGTCTCCTGTTTTTTTCCTCTGGAGAGATACGGTAGGCACCCAATTGCATAGGTTCTTCCGTGACAGCTGTCGCAGAAACAAAAGCAGGTGACGAATAAGAAATCACTTCCTTCTCTGCCTTTCTCCTTGATACGTCTGTCAACTTTTATGGCAAGTTGCATGAGGGTCTCCAAAGATGTTGGAGAAGGATACTGTACTAAAGCATTTTTGATCTGTTCCGACAAACCTAAGCAAAATTGACTGCATAATGCAAGGACGTTCGAAACGCTGTCTGAAGACCATTGTCTAAATTGAGCACAGTATTCCTCAGCTGATCGCTGTCCTTGCTTCAAGGCTCTGAGATGAGCCTCACCCGGGGCCATCCGATCCGGATCATCATAAAATAGGCACAAGGGCTTAAAGAAAGTATCTACGGATTGCAAACTAGGAATTCCCAGAGGTAAACTGAAATCCCAGGATTGTGGTTTTTCACAGTTTTGCTGAAGAACACAGCCATGAATAAAGAATGATACCAAAACATCCCCCAAGAGCAACTTCTCCCACCCATCCAAGAACAGTTTGGTGACGAACAATGCCTTTTCCAACAGGATGGAGCACCTTGCAATAAAGCAAAAGGGATAACTAAGTGGCTCTGGGATCAAAACATCAACATTTTGGGTCCATGGGCAGGAAACTCTCCAGACCATAATTCCATTGAGAACTTGTGGTTAATCCTCAAGAGGCGAGTGGACAAACAAAAACCCACAAATTCTGATAAACTGTAAGCATTGATTAGCCAAGAATGGGCAGTCAGTCAGTATGTGGCCCAGAAGTTGATTGACAGCATGCTAGGGCGAATTGCAAAGGTTTTCAAAGAGAAGGGTCAACACTGCAAATATTGACTCTTTGCATAAACTTAATGTAATTGTCAATAAAAGCCTTTGACACTTATGAAATGCTAGCAATTTTACTTTATAGCAACATCTGAGAAAAAGGTCTAAAAACACTGAAGCAGCACACTTTGAGAAAACCAATACTTGTGTCATTCCCAAAACTTTTGGCCATGACTGTATATTAGGATTAATAAACCTGTCACAAACGATTTTATATACAAAGCCATAACAGCCAGTAGAAAACCAAAATATGTGCATGATTAATAGCTTAGGAGGTATAAAAATTGATCCTCCTACAATATGGCGCCTTTGACAAACATTATCCCTGAAGAAGCCTATTGAAAAAACGTGTAGGTTTTAACCTAAAACCACATTAGGTATGCAAACCACCTATATGCCGATCATTATTAGACTGTATGTGAATATCCCCGCTCTATAAAATGACTTCATAGAAAGCTGATGATTAAAAAATGAACGAAAAATAATAGCGCAAAAAGACTGCGCATGTGCAAGCATCTCCGAGATCTCCAGAATCCAGGACATTAACACTCGTTCCCGCCCGCCTCTAGGGGAAGTAAAAGGAAAGTCCCAGAGGACTTTATAAACTCATATAGGAGGACATCCAAAGAAGGACATTCCAAACCTAAGCTGAATATTTAACTATACGAACATTGTGAACTACAAAAATTATCTTTGCATGTGGAAGATTGAGGATTGAATGAGAAACTTTTTCCATCCGTTCGGGATCTCACAGCATATGACTGCATTGGAATACAAGGAAAGCCAAACACTAGAAAAACACTATATGAGCACGATAATCACAATTGTATTTTAAAGCACTATTGACTTTTAAAATGAATGTTCGGTGACTGACATTGGATATGAGATTTGTATATGTTGTGGCTATAACTATTTTTTTTTATGTTATTGCATCTTATTAGAGATATATAAGGTTCATATTATTTTAATTGTTTTAATACCTGTTAATAAAATAGCGATTTTAACTCATTTGGTACACTCATATTAACTGGAAATCACTGTCCTAATAATACACACTTAATTTACGTTTTTTATATGCACTTTTTATTCTACTGAAACTACTCTTGCAAAAGTGATCAATAATCTACTTACTGTTAGGAGCCGCAGTGGCTCTATGCTGTCCAGTGGTCCCCATCTTGACTGCCATGACCTGCCTTTGCCCCGGGAAGTGTGCACAGCCAGGTGTGTTCGCATCAGGCTCTCTTTAATTAAGCAGCCTCCTGGGGTTAATTATTGCACTCTGGATTACTGTCTCCCGATTGGTTAGTCTGGGAATATAATAAAGGGAGGACTTAGCCTATGTGCAGGTTATAGCATCCTGTGTGCTTCATATCTCTTAACCAGCTATGTTCTGTGAATTCTCTGAATTATTGATCAGATTCCTGTTGTGACCCCTGGCTTGTTTTGGACCCTGAGTGAATGCTGATTGCATCTGACCTCTGCCTGACTTTTGGATTACCCGTGTGTTATGAACAGAGTTACAGTTATTTATAAGGGGTAACCCATCATGTAATTGTGGGGAATAAGGCCTAAAACATAACTGCATTGTAAATATGGTATATCAAATGAATCCATTGATAAGTTGAGCTACTAAAGGGTAAAATGTGAAGCCAGAGAGTCTGTGTGTATGTGTATTCGGTGGCTCTGCACATCGCCATGTTAGTGTCATGGGCACTAGGAGTTTCTACCCAGGATTCACCAGGTGTGATTATGCTTACCAAAGGGGCGGAGTTTATCACAGCGATCCCCTGGGCAGCATGGTGAATGGTTGGAACAGAACAACAACTTAGGATAAGAAATGTCAATGGAGAGTCAGCGACTTGCAGCTATGCAGCAGGAGAGTCAGCGACTTGCAGCTATGCAACAGGAGAGTCAGCTACTTGCAACTATGCAGCAGGAGAGTCAGCGACTTGCAGCTATAATGCGGAGGTAGGTATAACAACTGATGTGCAGTGAAGACTCGTGCCAGTGCAGGAGGGTAGCGGGGAGAGTCAGTGGTCTGCGGAGAGCAAGTTGTACCACTGCTGTGATGGGAAGAGTTGTCCAGGTAGGTAGCGGGAGCGTCAGTGTTCTGCGGATAGCAAGTTGTACCACTGCGGTGATGGGAAGACTTGTCCAGGTGCAGGTAGATAGCGGGAGCGTCAGTGGTCTGCAGATAGCAAGTTGTACCACTGCGGTGATGGGAAGACTTGTCCAGGTGCAGGTAGGTAGCGGGAGCGTCAGTGGTCTGCGGATAGCACGTTGTACCACTGCGGTGATGGGAAGACTTGTCCAGCTGCAGGTAGGTGGCGGAATAGTGGGTAGTCTGTAACGGCAAGTATACCACTGATGAGCAAGGGAGACTTGTCCAAATGCAGGCAAGCAGCTGAATAGCGAATAGTCTGTGGCGGGTACGTTACCACTGATGAGCAGAGCAGGCTTGTCCAGGTGCAGGTATGCAGCTGAATAGCGAATAGTCTTTGGCGGGTACGTTACCACTGATGAGCAGTCTATAGCGGGTACGTTTACCACAGAAGAGCAGATAAGGCTTGTCCATGTGTAGGCAGGCAGCGGAGTAGAGGTAGTCTGTAGCGGGCAAGTTTACCACGGATGAGCAGAGAGGACTTGTCCACAGCAAAACCGATCACACGAGCAGAACACAGGAAACACCTAGGAGTCTCGAGGGAATGAGAACCAAGAACAGGCAACGATACTAAGGACACAGGTGCCTTAAATAGTGAGTGGTGATTGATTCACCAATAGGATTAAAAGCAAGGTTATAAGTTCAAGAGTCCTGCACATGCGCAATCCAGTCAAGATGGCAGACGGCCGCGGCTTAGGACAGGCGCCGGCAGGAATGAGAGAGCCACGTACCAGACCAGAGGCACTAACCATCCGGTGAGTGAGTTAGAAGATAGCAGTGTCACCTGTGGCAGCTTCAAAGGTCCCTGCAGGGAGATATATCCTGACACAAGTTAGTTTTTGGACACCTGAATAGACTTGGTGGGGCCGGTCACAGCTGGACATCATTGCAGCCGAAGGCAGCATTTTAAGGCCTATACAGGTATATAGAAATATGAGCTTCTAAGTAAAATGTCTTCATAGTTCATATATTGGCGAAATCTGGGTGCTAATCCATACTGAGGAGCAGAAATCACACCAGGGTTGTGAATGACAGGTACTGGCGGTATCTGGGAACAGCTATAATCACATATCTTTAGAAAGGTATGTCACATTGTCATAATTCCATCATGTTTGGTATTTAAATGTGCAGGGTTATGACCGATTTATTGAAGGGGATGTTATGTCTGAGATAAATCTGTGAAGAATTAACCAAAGGTCAAGACTTTGTGAACATTTGTGAGCAAATTATAGTGACACCCAGGGGACATCCCTGCTCCTCTATTAGCATTAACACTGCCTCTGTGAAGACCGTCCCATTTCATTTTGCTTAAAAAACTTGTTTAGGGAAGGGGCGAATTGTCAGTCTTTTGGGAAAATCAATCACATTGAAAAGCTGTCTATCTTCCTAGCCAATTTCCCATGGCACAGATTACACAACTCATGTAACTTATAGTCTGATTGTAACCCTTTATTTTAAAATGCTTTGCTTGTGTGTTATGTCAATTGTTTATTAATTGTTTTTTTTTATATCTGAATACCCTGCACCTTTGCATATTAAATCTATAAAATTTATAAGTGGCATCCTTGATACTCTAACAAATCCATTAGCCTGTTAGGAAGAATATAGCTCAACCAAGTTAACCCTTTGAATGCCGGTGTGTGATTTATTAATACATTTGACTAACAAGCCTTATGTGTGCTTGCATTTACATTTGTGTAACAGTCTAGAGGTGTGAAGAGTTAACCCTTTGTTTGCTGGTGTGGGCTTTGCTAGCCTGTGGGTAGCCAGAAGCTTTGTCTGTCAGTGTGGGACGGTATATTGGGGTCCTATTGCCCATATTCAATAGGTAGTGTCAAACCTGAAGTGTGTGGGGGTGTGAGGGGCGATACAGTAGGTCTATAACTTTTGTATAGGTAGAGACTGTGGGCTGTAATCATGTGTGACCTCATACAGCAAACACCCCAAAGTCACAGGAGCTGGCAGCGTGTTCGTGACACCGTGTTTACAACCTGCCCTCCACCTTGTGCTATGTTTATCATTAATAAACTTTTACTACTCTAGAGTGCAGTCCTGGGGCCACCCAAGTACCTCTAAACATAAACAGTTATACGGGAAAGGCGGCTGGCTATAGGTGAAGACCTCTATCCAGACTTGTTCTAAAAGTTTATCTAAGTAGCTGTTAGCCCTAACACTTACTGCAAAGGCTAAGGGTCATTTCACCATACTCATCCTCCTGTACTTCTCTGCAGCTTCTGATACTGTTGATCAACCTCTTCTACTACACAATCTTCACTCATTTGGCCTTCTTGACCGTTCTTTCCTCGTTCACTTCCTACCTATCAAACTTCTCTATTAGTGTTTCAACATCTGACACATCCCCCCCTCTGCTCAACTCTCATTATCAGTTGGGATTCCATAAAGCTCTGTTCTTAGCCTTTTACTTTTCTCATTGTACACCTCTTCTCTTGGGGAACTAATTCACTCATTCGACCTGCAGTGCCACCTTTATGCTGACAAAACTCAAATCTATATCTCTTACCCTGACCTCTCCCCTTCTGTCTCATGTAACAAACTGTCTTTCTGCTATCTCCACATGGATGTTCCAATGCTATCTAGAGCTCAACATGTCCAAAACAGAACTTACCACCTCCCCTTAATTGTCCCTCACCATCAAGAACACCCCAATTTCCTCAGTCTCCCAAACCTACTGCCTTGGTGTTGCACTTGACTGCGCACTCTGCTTTATTCCTCACATCCAAACTCCCAGTCCTGTCAACTCCATCTTAGAAACATTACCAGAATACGTTCTTTCCTTACCCATTTTGCCAAAATTCTTATCCATTCTCTCATCTTTCGTCTTGACTACTGCATCCTCTTATCTGGCATTTCCCACTTCAATGCATCCTAAATGCTGCTGCAAGACTGATATTCCTCTCTCACCACTTTGCAAATTCCAACATTGGCTCCCTGTGTCAAGAATCCAAATCATATTATTCACCCTTACCTGCAAAGCCCTTAACACACCACCCCTTCATATATTTCAAACCTCATATCAAAATACTCTCCCTGTCACCCTCATAGATCTATCTCTGACCCGCACCTTGTCTCGTTTCTGGTAGCCACCTTTCACTCCCCCCTTCAAGACTTCTCCTGTACTGCTACCAACTCAAGGAATTCCCTTTAAAGCTTTGCACGCTTTCTGAAAACACATCTTTTTTTTTTTAGCGCTTACCTTATCCCTGATGATACTACTCACACTAATTCACCCTCACAGCTGTCCCATAGTCCACTCTGAACCACGCTCACTCCTCTTGTTTCAACTGTGCCCTCTTCCACTAGGAATGTAAGAACTCTAATGAGCAGGGCCTTCCAATCCCTTTGTTTTCATGTCTGCATTTATTTTGTCTACCTTGTATGTCCCTGTGTCATGTATATCCTGTTTTCCATACTGTACAGGGTTGCAGAACACTGTGGCACCTTTGAAACCTATGATAATAATGATAATCTGCCTGAGGATACATTTAAGTGTTTATTTTGAGTTGCATGGATCTGAACATCTGCAACTCAAAATAAACATGTAAATACACAATACCTATATAATTATATGTATAGTACAAGCATTGCTTCTTTGTACCATTATAGAAGAGCATATGGATAGACAAGATGTACATGCTCACTCATAAGATTACATTGATGGTTTGTGGGCAGGCAGAGAGATATTAACCATCTGTGACATACATGCCCTTGCTTGGTTAGTTGACATGAGCATATCCTTAAGATAAATATTGGATGGGCAAAGCAGCCTTTACCACTGAAAATGTTATATTCGTGGTCTTGACCTTGTAAAACGCTGGGCTGATATATGCAAATCTGTTTACATATGGTATTTGCTATTTACAGAATCAATGTATGTATTGTACATTTGGTTAACATTTCATTTGCCCTTACCTTTGCCCTTTCCCAGGAAAAATATGAAAATATACACTTTTAATTACTCTTACTCCTCTAGCATGAACACTTCTAACCCTCTCCAAATACTTGATATCTCTTTTTCATGTGCAGACACCTTTGTAGCACTTACTGCTTCAATTTGCAATGTGTTCAATATCACTCATATGAGAAAAGAGGAGAGCCAGATATACCCCCATGTCACATGTAGGAAAAGGTGTGCTATTAAGCTGACAATTGACTTATTGCTTCAGTAAATCAAGTTGTTTGCAGACACCTTGATTACCCTTACTTCAGCAACAGTAATCACAGTTGTGGCAAACATACAGAAGGTTGTTAATCTAACATTGACTCTCATTTGTGCATCTGTCACAAACCAACACAAGAAAGGGTGTTAAAGCACATTTATGTGAGACACTTCATTATTGTGTGTAATATGACATACGTTTTGGAGCTATAAGAGTGACAAGCTCATTTATATTGTCTTGTTACTCTAACAGACAAATGAATAACTTCAACTTTTGCAATACTTACCATACTGGTTTGTTTTTCAGACCAATTGGCCGAGTATAAGGCTCTATCATTCAGACTGTTGCTGAAACATACAATGCCTTCAAAAACTATTCCATACCAACACATTTTTCACAATTTGAAATAGATTGAAGTAGGATTTTTGTCACTGAACCACCAATTATTGAGTGATCCATCAAATAAAAATAAATATCCCAAAACCTTTCCACAACATTTCTAAACATAAAAACCCCAAATTATTACATTAAAAAAAAGAAAATAATCAAACATATTGTAATCACAAGCTCAAGTTTGCACAGGTGCAATACAGTATCTCAAAAGTCACAGAATGTGTTAATTTATATTTTTGTTACTGTGGAGTGCCTTAACGACCTGTATGTTGAGTTTTATTGTAGTGTTGCATTAGAGCCAAAGGTTCATAGGGCCGTTTTTGAATTGCTAGGTTTTGTCACTTTTTCCTTGTTTGTACCGCCTACACATACCACCTCCTAATACAGCTAAGCATATTAGTGTATCTGTCACCGACAATTTGTTCATTGATTCCAGCTGTGTAACAAATTAATGGATTGCTGGTTGCCAAATATTTTGTATACATAAATACCCCTCTCTCTCTGTGAAGACCTACATCATGGTAGAGGCTTTTTTAAAAAGAAAAAAAGAAAAAAAGAAAAAAAGAAAAAAAGAAAAAAAGAAAAATGAAAAGGGCATTCCAGGCAAGTTAAAGATAGGATTATAAAGTGGCTCAAACCTAGGGAAGGGTACATATCTATTACAAACGCAAATGGAAGAATTGTGAAACTAAAGTCACACTGCCTAGATCAAGCCACCCCCTTAAGCTTAGTTGCTGGACAAAACGCATACTACTTAGAGAAGTTGCTGCAAAGTCATCTGCAACATTGAATGAGTTACAAAAAAAGGTCTTTATGGGAGGGAGGAAAGCCCTGGCTGAAAATCATTTGTTTAGTTTACAACACTCCATCTATAATATATCGGAGAGATGTGGTAGAAAGTCTGTGGACTGATAAAACTAAAGTGAAACTATTTGCCCTGAATCCTAAAAGGTTTGACCCTCCCTATGATAGTTTCCATCCAGTACAAAATCCACATTGCCTAAGTTTTCCACTTAATTTAATATTAGTTACCTGAACTATCTGGATTAATTAATTAATTAGAGAGTTGTTTTATTTAACACTATTTAATGAATTAAGAACATAACTGTAATAGTAAATTAAATGGAGCTGCAGCGCATATGTCATCATCAGCTTTTTTTAGTGAAGCAGCTTCAAGGTTCCATTGTGGAAGCTTAGCTGTGGCTCCAGGTAACTATGTGGCATAACATCAGCTGGGGGTACAACTATGAAGCATAACACTGAAGGTTTATTTGTTCGTTCCACTACTATTAATATCATAATATTATGCGTGATAAATAAGAAATAATTAAATAAATATATATATATATATATATATATATATATATATATATATATACACACAGTGGACCATAGTAGGGGAGGAGTGTGGGGATCAAACATGTAGAAGTGCCTAAACTCCAAGTCCCACCTACTATTCCCCAATGTCTCACAGTGTCTCCCAATGGTAGGAAAGAGAAAAAAAAAATAAAAAAAAATTATATATATATATATATATATATACACATACACATACACATACACATACACACACACTCTAGTGGCGGTATGGAAATGTAAGTAAATGAGACGTGATAGTTTTACAAACAGCAGAAGTGCCGGTTTGGAATCATTGCGATCATTCTCGATCTGGCTGGCTGTCAGGGTGACCCCATGATTATAGTCTGCAATCATCCTCATATCCCTTGAAATGTTGCTACATACTGCCGTGCCAGTTATAAGGCCACTATGGGTTGGGGAAAACCATTCCCAACAGGGGACATTTACAAACCAGTGTTACTTAGACACTTCAGATGTCACCTCATCCATATAGCACATATGCTTAACAAGATTATGGTGATTGGTTGTGACATAATTTAGTGTCTGGCACCGGCATCTAATGAGAGTAGAGGATGTGGGACCAAGCTCTCACCTCGTAATGAGGACAATCGGCGCACAATGTAAAGTTTTACATAGAATTATGGAAATGTACATAATATTCAATGTGTAATAATTGACTTCTATATGTCTAGTGGAGAGAGAGAGGGCAAAGAGGTAAAGGTGAATTCCAGAAAAAACAGAAAAAGGGAAAGTGACGGAGTGAGGTGTGGCGTGACCTAAAGGAGGATGAACCTGTGCCTAGCAGTGTGAGCACCTCTAACGGGATCAGGGCATTGATGGAGTACCAAAGGCAGGGCAAAGAGAGTAGACAACAGCTGGAGTGAAGTGTGGAGGTGTAGAAAACAGTCTGGGAAACCGAAGGTAAAGGTACAAAAGAGGACGATGACATAAGGATAAGAGGGCCATGCTCAAGGGAGCTTACACTCTAGAGGGGAGGGGAAGACTGACAGGAGACACAGAGTGGGGAGATAGGGTGAAGGATCTAGAGCTCTGAGGGTAGGGATGAGCAAGAGTAGCAGCAGAGTAAAAGGGAGGGTGAGGTATAGTATGGTTAGTGAAGAAGTTTGTGAAGAGGAAGGCAGGTTAAACAGAGGAAGGGTAGGCTTCCCTGAACAGATGGGTGTTAAGGTAACGTTTGAACAGATGCAGGTTAAGGGATAGGCTGATATAATAAGGGAGATTGTTCCAGAGAAGGGGGGCAGCACGGGAGAAATCTTGAATGCGTGAGAGATGTGGTGACCAGATGGGTGGTGAGGCAGCAGTCATTGGCTGACCATAGAGGGTGAGACGGAGTAAGAGTGGAGATAAGATTGGAGTGCTAAGGAGCAGTGGAGTTAGAGAGAATGCTTTATAGATGTTAGTTCTTTTAGACAGGACTAACAGAGAGGTAACAAAGGATAGAGAGGACTCTGCATGAAAACTTACTTTCTATTTTATTACTAATTAGCGCTGATCAAATTTGTTTATTATCACAATTTTGAGGGGGGGGGGTTAGCATTTCCCTTTGACACACACACACACACACACACACACAGCTATTTGTTTAGTAGCACCTGTTCCTCCAAGGGGTATATATATATTCAGGTAGAGCATTTTACCTAATTTAATTTGTATTCCTAAAAGGGAACCAGCTGCCAACTCGCCATCCCAGTTTCTTGCTCTTCCTCACCGTGACTTCTTACACTTCACCTCTTACACCCAAAAAGGTCTGTGAAGATGTAGTTTAAGTTTAATATCTGTAGCACACCTCCAGAATAACTGTTAATAATTTTATAAACTGCCCCCTCCCAAATTCCAAGTTTACTCTCGCATCCCTGCTACAACCCCGATCACTTAAATGTTAATTGATTCCTAATTAACCCATTTGTCTCCAATCCATATAATCAGCAGCTATTTATATAGCACCACTAATTCCGCACTGCTGTAGAGAACCCACTCGAATCAGTCCCTGCCTAAATTCACTAACACAAATTCATATCTAATGAATCCTAAAACCCTTAACTAATTTGGCTCAAATACCCCCTATCCATCACCAATACATTAACCATAATCTCTTTATCGTTGGTAAAATATTTACTGCTAATTATTTAATCCACTCACAAGATCCTCCCACAAGGTGTAAATGATAAGATACATATAATTATACATATAGCATTTGATGAGCCATGCTGTATACATTTGCAAATTTATGTGTAAGCATCCACCACTTATGCTCCTGTTTTCATAACAAGCAACTCCATGTAAATTTTAAATATGCAAAGTTAACAATTTGAATGATCTCTGCTTTTTGAAGAAAAGTCTGTTGTGCATAGAGGAAAATGTGTCTCCTACAAACACTAGTTTATTTAAAAAAAAACCTCAACCAAACAAAAAAATCCATTGTTTTAAAAGTAAAAAAAAAATAATTCTCAAAAGTGTACACATAACTAAAGGGTTGTTGGACACTTTTCATTTTATTTTTTCTTATTATTTATTAAGATGCTTTATTTTGTTCCCAATAAGAGACAATTTGTTTAAAGCCTACCCAAAATTTACAAAAATACAGCTAATTAGCACTTGAATATGAGCGGCTGGAGGTTCTGGTTGTCTACACAGTTAATTGGCCAATCACCTTCAACAATAGATATCTGCAAGATTTTATCATCATCATTATTATTATTATTATTATTATTAAAATACATCTATTTAGTCACAGTATACTCTTTAGCTCTTTATACCTTATATATATATATATATATATATATATATATATATATATATATATATATATATATATATATATATATATCTTTGTTAGGTTTTTTTATCCAGTAATGTTTAATTACTGTCCCCAATTATAAATAGACACAAATGTTACTTTCAACTACAAACTGTGAGCGCTAAACCATTAATGATCGGCTGGGATTTTCCCTGTACCAAGGGAGCTCTGGTAAATTAGACCTGTGGGAAGGGAATTTTATTGCATGAATAAAAATTGTGGGTGGAGATTTTCTTTAAACATTTAGAAATCTTCTTCTTCCGTTATCAATGTCTGAATATAACTAAAGCATAGTGTATATAAATGTAAATTATTGGACTAAATTATATGAATCCTTTATGGAAATTGTTCCATACTGTAGCAGCCAATCACATTGTGCAATTCTCTAGTATTGTTGACAAAATGAAATATAGGTGTCCTTTGTTATTAAGGGTTACAGTGTATTTTTGATGTTATCTGTGTACCAGTTTACATTAATGCTCTTCTTTGTCAACTCCGACCTAATCGCCTGATTCATTCACACAGACTAATCGGAGATGTCACCAAGGAAGGAGATCAGGTCAGCAGCTGCAGCATTCTATCTAAATTCCGATTTGCATTAATCTATATGACTTTTGTTTGGAACATGGACCAAAATTTGTTTTTATGACATTTATAGTTTTATAAAGAGGAAAACATGGAATTCTGGTTTTGATAAAATAAAAAAAAAATAAAAAAAAAATAAAAAAATACCTGTAACTAAATGCAGGTGCTAGCAGAAAAGGAGCAGTAAAAATAGGTAGCAGTATACATAAAAAACAGCTTTGAAATGTAATTACTGTAAAAAAAAAAACCAAAAAACTTTTTTTTACACCTTAGTTGGTTATTCACATGATACATATAAACAAAGCGACAAAATTATGGCACCTAGAATTGTAGAACAATAAGTGAGCACCTCTTATGTCCTTTGAACATTTTTACATTTGCAGGAATTACTGATGTGCTCGATTTTGAGAGAAACAAAACAGAATCCAAACATGGCGAGTATAATTCCAGACCTCAGTGTGCATCTGTCTGATAGCAACTGTAATTTTGGAATTAATAAAAAAAAAAAAAAAATAGAAAGAAGTGAAGTTGTCATTTATCATTTTAGATTTTGTCTCCATTAGTTATCATAAAATCAATGTACGGTAAGCCTACAATTCATCCATAAAATCTTGGCACACAAATTCAGAAATCTCACAATGGCTGTGGTAGATATGAGGTTTGTATGGTCAGCAGCTTAAACACGTCAATGATTCCCTATCATATCACTTGTCCAAACAAGTTTTTGAAGTAGAAATTACTAGCATATGTGTGTGTGTATTTTAGAATTATATATATATATATATATATATATATATATATATATATATATATATATATATATATATATATATATAAAAATACACATACACACACGCCATAGATGCATTGAAAAGTATTTAACACAGAAGTTTATGCAATAATTACATTCACATACAATTCTTCGAAATATGAAGAGTTGGGACCGTTGAGAATGTTATAAACACAAAATCTTTATTGTCTTTCAATTTGTGAAACATTACTCCTGTACAAGAAAGTTGATGAGAGCTGTTCTTGGAGAAAGGATCACCCTGTTGATAATGCGTCCCTGCAGAAACATTGTGCCCAGATCACTCTGCAGAACAAGATCTTGCACCTTCTCAGAGTCCTGGGATACAGTAAAGGGAAGGCTGACTGTGCCACAGAGTTTGTTATTAATCTGCAAAACAGATCACAGTAAAAGTTATGAAATGTATATGTCCCTCGTGTGCAATTTACATCTCTTTACGAAGTATTTTGTCCACATTGCAGGAATGTTTTAGGTCAGTCAGGCAGTGGGGAGTTGAATTCTTACCATTACAGACACCTCCACTGTGTCGGGTTGAGAAAGATATTCAGGGTCGACTGTGGGCCAGGCCTGCAGCAGGACATCTGTGCTCCAGTTATATAGTGTGCACAGCTTATGCTCCACCTGTCCTATACCTAGAAAATAGGAACGAATAGATATGAGACTGTAATAACTCATTGGAACAGAAGTATAATACATGAAATGTGAGCTATATGAGCTTCAAGATACCGATAATAAATTAGCACTACAGGACCTTGAAAAACAGGTCTTTATTAAATAATATGAGAATATGAAATATGACAGAGAAATTAGCACATTCTACAATTCCTTCTGAAGCTATTTACACATTCAATGCCAGAGAAGCCTAAAGCCAGGTGCACAATGGAGCTTTTTCGTCCTAACATCATGCAAAACAGCTGACATAAGACAGTTTGTTCGGATGTTGTCCTAGTGTGTATAATTGCACGATGGTTCAAAGTCGCCCCAAAGTGCCGATTGTCTGTTCATTTGGTTGGTAGTATTGTTTAATAATCTCGTTCTAATCACCTTATGATCATATAATGTATATATAAATATATAATATGTTATATTAACATACGTGTTACAGAACGAATGAAGAAGACGTGTTTTCATCTCCTTTTAAGAGTTTTTGGGTGGTTCTTAATGAGCATGTTCGGTCCATTATTTCAATTTCTTGGAGATATCGCTACAGGGACCACATATGTCGTATCAGTGTGTACGAAATCCAGATATTTTAACATTACATTATGGCTGTGAAAAGTCGCTGTCCGGACGGTCGGTCTTTTGTTAATGGTTTAAAATGTGTCTAGTGTGTACACATGAATTGCCCGAGCGACTGGACCTTCAGTCATTAGTAAAATAGTCGTAGATAACAAGTCAGTCAGAAAATTCTTCAGTGTATAACTCTGAGGGGTAAATGTATCAATCTGCGGGTTCTTCAACACCCGCGTGTTCAGCCTCTTCCGCGATTATATTTCAAGCGGCGCTGCATTGTAAAGGGAAGTTAACCCTTTACAATGCAGCACCGCTTGAAATTTAATCGCGGAAGAGGCTGAACACGCGGGTGTTGAAGAACCCGCAGATTGATACATTTACCCCTGAGTTGCATGTGGACTTGCTTTATAAGGGCTAAGTCCTAAAATTGGCCTAAATAAACAGCCATGTGTTGTAACGTTTACATTATAACTCTACTGAGGAACATATTTTGTAGGCCGCCAGTAAAACTAGAAGCAATTACAGTTGATAACATTAAAGTTGATATTTTTGTTACAAAAGCACAACAACATGGTGGCATAAAAGTAGCAGGTTTGAAATATCGCTGGGGATTTCTGTTCTTATTGTAATGAAAAATGAAAGGCACACACCACACACCACAATGATGGCCCCACTTTACTTGGCAAATTGGAAATTGCTCAGCAGGAGTAGGATGTCACACTATAGCAAGGATCTAAGGTTGAGGGATTCCATGACACTGCACCCAGGATGGCAAATTAAATTCTACACTTAGACTCAGCTCATTATCTTCCAGCAGAATCCAGGTGTAACGGCACCTCAATATTTCAAGGTTTGCTTTAAACTTGGATTCAAAATCTGTATGTTGACTGGAAAAGTTTAAGTTACAGCTGGTTTTCCCCATATGTGGCGCCTCACTGAAGGCTTAGAAGTACAGCCATTTGCTCACCATTAGATGGTTCCCACCATGTTCTCTTTGTATGGAATGTATGAAGAAATAAAGATGGTCCTTATTAAAAATAACTCCTTTTGGTAGAGCTAAACAACCCCAGTGTGAATGTGAAGTGTGGTACAGTTCGTTACAATGCACTGCAGTGTTATGCAGCTTTTGCTTAGTCATGGAACAATCAGGGTCACAAGTCCAGGGATTTAGTTCCTCCAGAAAATATTGACTAGTAATGTGTAATGGTCAGCAGGGGGTTAAATAAATAAATAAATAAATGAGGGAGGAAATAAGTCAAAAGGCAGAAACTAACTTAAATGGACAGGATGGGTAGGAAGATTATGTGGAGAGCATTACGACTCATGGACATAGCATGGCAGTGCTACTGCATACACTGTTTTTATTGAACTTCTTTCTGCACTATAGCAGGACAAGCTAAGGATGAAAGGAACCAGAACAGCAAAGTAAAGTAAAGTAGAAACTATAACAGAACAAATACAGACACAGGCTTAACAAAGGAAAACAGGATACATAAAAGACAGACTGATGAAACAATGGAAAGCAGGACGAAGGCAAGGATACAGTAAGCTGAGATTCAAAGCTGGACACATGGAGAAGCCAGAAATTGCTTTAGCAACCGCCACTGACTAAGAGCCTTATTCCTGGAGGTTTTTGAGGATGTAGAAAGGCTGGCCTCATACATACAAGAGAACATGGAGAGAGATTTCTTACAGCACCTGGTCCACTAACTTAGAGACTCGAGATAAAAAAATATTCTAAAACCTTTTTCACTAATCATAATACAAAGCAGAGATGAGTAATATCATCTTGAGAAACAATTTACTATTTCATGTTTGAAAAGTGACCCTGACAATAGTATAGTAGTATATGTAGTAGTATGTCTTTCATGACTATTGAATAACACTAAACTGCGAATTACAAACTTTCATGCCCCTTAGTTCAAGGTTATAGCTGGTCAAGTTAATTTGATATTAAGGGACTTCAACATGGCCATGCATCCTGTAAGGACATATGGCCCCAAGGGCAGTAAAATGTCCTCATGAAACTATATATGAGAGATACTTATACGTATAATTTCCCTTGGATAAGATTATACATTTTATTCATATCTACACTAAAAGTTACTCTAGCATAGATTATATTATTGTTCAAAACACACTATTTACATAAACTTGCTTTCTCTAAAATTCATCCCATTGTCTAATCAGACAATGATCCTGTGGAAATCAACCATTTATCTGAAAGGGTATCCAAAGAATAAACCTGGATTCTCAACAAATCAATTACCTACGATGATCTTCTCTATTCATAATGTTCTAGAGAATTTCTTTCTTAATAATGTAAACAGGAGATTTATAGTCCTGTGTTATCTGGACTGTCCATAAAGCAGTCATAGGAGATGCATTGTTAAAATTAGCACTTTAAGAAAAAGGAATTTCTATTGTGTAAAACAGTGGTCAGGGAACAGGGGTAAATTACCCCAAATGGGGTAAAAATTAAATTCCTGCGAGTAATACAACAAAACTAGTTATTAACAGACAGATAGAGGTAAGAGGGCCCTGCTATCAAGCTTATGATCTACAGGAAAATAAAAGTTTGATACACCAGTAGCCACATAATGCATATTGGGCCAACCAGATTGCAATAGGATAAAGTGCTTAGTAGGGCTATGTGATCCAATCACAAAGCTATGTTGGTTTGGGGGTCAGTGAGTTGTTTGGAGAAAGAGAAACCCATGCAATTTTTCTACGAAATCTGTAGAGGGTGGTTATATAGAATAGCCTAGGGATTTTAGGACGGTGGTTAGGAAGCTTGATAAGCTTGCCTTGTGGTGTGAGTTTTCAGGGAACTCTTGAAGATTCAGAGAATAGAGAAAAGTTTTGTGCGAGGGAGGGAATTCCACAGACTAGGCACAGCCCAAAAAAAGTCCTGTGACTGGAAATGGGAGAAGGTAATGAGTGTGGATGAGAGACACAGATCTTGCCCTGCAAGAGTGCAGTTGACAGATATTTTGAAATAAGTGAACATATGTGTTAGGAATTCACAGGAATATGAGGTGAAGTTGTATTAAAAACACAATGTAGTTTAATGCAGTTCAGGGTATATAATGATGGTCTGAATACATGAACACTGCATATTGCAGTAATCAAAATAAGTGTTAAAGAAATAAGGAACTGAATATATTCTAAAGAAAAAAAGATCATTGTAGTGGCCATCCTGATGAGTAGAAAAATCAATCCACTAGTAGAGGCTGTGAGAGGAGATTAGAGAGAGTAAAGTGGAGGTTTAAGGATTATGTGGATAATCATTGGGGACGTTGAAATCATCCAAGATGATGGTGGGTATTTCAGAACAGAATGACGGAGCCAGGCAAAGAAAAGTTGAAGAAATTGTTGGGGTTTTCCAGGAGGACGATATGTCACAGCAACATGCAGAGATAATGGGTTGAAAAATCTGGATAGCATGTACTTCAAAGGATGGGAACATGAGTGATGGGACATTTGGTAGAACCTTGAATGTGCAACCTGGTGAAAGGAGTACCCTACCTCGTTATCCGATAGGAGGCTTGGAGGTGTCAATGAGGAGGAGACCACTGGGTGAAAGGGTGAGTCACGTTAAACAGATGCACCAAATCCCCTACTATTCAAACAGTTAAAATACACACTGGACACTTAGGACCTGATTCATTAATGAAAGCAAGCAAAAAAAAAGGAATACATTTGCTCCTAGACAGACCCATGTTCCAAAGCAAGGGGCGCAAACTGGTTTATTATTTTGCACATAAGGAAAATACTGGCTGCTTTTTCATGTAGCACACAAATACTTGATAACTTTATTCTTACACTGAAATTTAAAGTTGATCTAGGAGATGCTCTATCCCAAATATAAATCTGTCCCCACATTTTAAATTTAAGTCTTCCTCCAATAAAACATGAATTTACAAGGTGCAAATTTAATCTTTTTTTTTAGCTTTGTGTGCCTTAATGAAGCAGGCCCTTAAAGTCAGTTCCTCCAGAGATTTTGTCAGAATTCTATGGGTATTACTCTAATCTGTGTTTCTGAAGTAATAATGTGTTAAATGATCTCCAATTTCCTTTTCTTAAACCTTAGATTCCCATGGTTGCATTAAAGTCACTTGTCCTTTGTCAGATGTTGCCTCTGAGAAGTGATGAAAATTATTAATAATCTGAAAAAAAGGCAAGACACCAGCCCCGGTTTATATAAAAAATAGTTTGCATCAGCTTTCATCCCCCATACGGTTAACCGGTTTAATGACATTTTAATGGAACATGCTCTTCCCTCCTAAAGCATCTCTAAACTAGGAACAGACCAAACATTATTTAATAATTCTAGACTGATTTCTGCCATCAATAGAGACATAAAATTACTTATTCAATCCAATTATCTTCTGATTTAGTCCAATCAGACAGGCTTCCTCTCAGGCGGTCAAACGTCTGATAGCCCTGCTGCCCTTCCTGTTCCCCATGGCTATGAAGCACTTATTTATGGCAATACAGAAATGCCCTGATATTTCATGGTTCAAAATAGATTCTGCAGAATTTAAGACATCTTAGCCGTAGCCAACATGGATAATCAATGCATACAAATATGGAAGTTGAATAAATTGATTAGGATGCATAAGAGTTAACAGAGCTTACTGTTTATATATATTGACAAATTAAGTTGTATTTCAGTTATTTAATGGCTACTCAAGGTATATGAAGACATATCCAAAGAAATGTGTCCCCAATTATGGGAAAAGGGGAAGTTGTGGTAAATTTGTCTACACCAGATAAAATGTGGCAAGGTCTGCTTGGATTTAAGCCTGTATCCGAAGTGATGTTGAGGGGTCCCACCAAGTGGAGAGATATTATTAGTTGAAAGTCTTAAATGACTCATTTAACTACTAATAATGTTGTGGTTTTAAGCTATAAGAGGCTTGTAATGTTAATATGTCACACCATTTATTCAGGTAGAATTGAATGGTCTGTACTGTGCTACTGATAAAAGGTATCATTCTGATTACTAGCATTAAAGACTCTTTCTTATCAGCCGCGAAGCCGGCTACACGAGAAAACAATACCGGACAGGAACAACTGCATGCGCGGACTCCGGACCACTTCACTTTCACTCTGGCATCTGGATACTGAACAACTCAGACGCGAGGAGCAAGGAGGGAGGCCGTTTTCACAGCAAGTTCCCCGGGAGCGGGGTAAGTGACTTTTTCTCTTCTTTTAACCTCACCGGAGTTGCCTCTATCCTTGGAGTGATTTATTGGACTGACCATATACTACGGGAATATTTCTGGCAGCGTTATAACATTTATGCTTACGAATATCTTGTGCTCAGTTTTTGATATGGAACTGAATATTGCATACGTGACCCTCACCCACGGATCGTTTGTGGCTTTGTAACCTATTATGCTCCGTGATAGGGGATTGGATCCCTGCTATATATCGGATTGTGACTTTCCCCACGTGCAAGTGCATTTATACATCACTGCCTCAAAAAGGGGGAGCACATTATCCCTCTGCAGGACTTTAGAGCTGTCACTACACTGGACTTTCGTTTCAACTCAAGCAGCTGTACCTCATGCAAACGGTGATTATTGTTTTTATAACTCTAACCCTGATTATGTACTGTTTGTTTGCATCAGACATCAGTTTTCTAAGTGCAGTCAATTTGTATGTGATTGAATACATCTCATTTCTGACATTACATCATTTTTTGGTTTGCACCTTATTTTACCTTTACATCTTATCAGGCGTCTGGGAACTACCATAGGTCTATCTGTGGGTTTTGTTATATAGATATGTGTGATTATTTTTACCATACATATTTTGCTTGTTATATAATTATATACTGTGTGATATGTGCTGTGTACTGTGTTCACTCATTATTTCCCATATTTCATGTACCTATATATATTCCAGACAGGTCCCAACATTTCAGGATCCATACAAAAATCCAATAATAGTTTGTGAAAGCTGTAATAACAGGTAGGGGAGAGCAACACCATTTTAATACATATCATGTCTAAAGAGGAGCAGCCACATTCCATGTTGGGCATGCCCCCATCACTGTGTGTCCACGCCCCTTTGACAGCACTGCACATCCCTTCATATATTGTGTTGAGGGAGGCCCAGAAAGTTGCTGTACTGGGGCCCCAAATTCCTTTTAACCCTGACTACAAATATAAAAATAAGACATTTGATATATGTATTACCCTAAATGGCTTTAACCCTCCCCCTTCCCCCACCCGCAAAAAAAAAATAATTAAACAAGAGATTTACCATTCCACAACTCTGATGCCAAGTGAGGGGCCATGGGTGACATCATAATGATGAGACTTGCTAATGCATCTTCAAATTCCTTGCTGTGTTGAACAACTCGTGAAGGTGAGTGCTGAGAGAAAAGACAAGAAGGTGTCTAAGCCATGTGTTGCATAAAGGCTCCCACTGTCTCAGACAGTTCCAGTGGTTACAGGTGACAGCTAAACCATTATGAGACAGCCACCTTAACGATGTGATACATATATAGAGCAAGGCAAAATGGGAACATTTAGTAGCAAAGATTAAGATGCATCTATATGCCTTTTATGTTATATTGATATGCAGCATATAACCCAATACTCAGATTACCTATACAAACTTATCTTTCACAGAACACAAGCCACATAACAAGTTTGACATGATTCTAGTTCCAACAAAAACAACAACAAAGGCGGATCGGTCTATTCTACAATGGGAAATAATGTATATACAAACAGAGGTAAATGTAAAGTTAAACAATCAAAGTGTATTTTTGTATAGCATTCTGTGAGTGAGGCCTTTCAGTTAATTATTTTTTGTTCTTTACAAAGCAGTCCATCTTTATCACCTTCCGCCTTCTTTTCACCTGGCTTCTTATAGTTGTATTGGTCCCCCTGCCTCTAACTGCACTGTGCTGTGCTATTTTACATACCGTTTTAGAAAAAACATTTCTAACAATTTACAGCTAAATCATTTAGATCTCTTTAAATGACCTAGTCTTCTTGTATTAATGTCGGGGTTATATTTTGTTAGGAAATGAAGACAATAATACAGGTCTGCTGTGATGTTGTCTGACATTGGTCAGGAAATTATATTCCTAGCACTGAGAACACGAAGTGCTGTGACAAGATCTAATAACAAATGTGTGATATGAATCTGCTGAAATAAGATACATGCTGCTTAATCAGGTATGTTTCATGTATTTCTAAGCACGCCAGTCATTGCTAGTGTCAAATGGGATCCACATTTTCTAATAAAGAGCCTTTGTCATTAACATCCTGTGCAAACCTTAACTGATCCATAATAAACCTGGAGATTGTACACAAACCAGACAACACTCAATCATTCTGAGCCAGGTCTCTTCTCTCACACATTATTGACCCATCCACCGCTATGGAAAGAACACTATATTATTGATGTTTGCAGCCATCACATAGCTTAATCTGCAATATAGTTACGTCTCACTATTGATAATATTGAAATGTAAAGAGAAAATGTAAAATAGTTTCTAATTACTGAAACCCTATTTCTGCATATCTATCTACAAGGGGCAAGTCAAATTAAATGGTGGCATTAATTTAAAATATCATGTATACGGTACAATATATGTCAAAATGCACTACATTGTAATATTTATGTAGATTGTATAATGGCGGTTTGAGTCAGACTTGTATCTGTGTGCCTTATATAAGTGCTATATTAGTAGTGCAGTTTTGTCAAGAAGGAAACCATCTAAGAACCCTGTTTCTGTTGATGATTCCAAACAGCTTATAATGGACCAATCTAATAGCCAGTCCTACTGGAGTGTTAACATTTAAAGCTCTCTGAAATATGTTAGTAACATGCAGACACTTTTATATGCCTCCATTATAGACCCTTTAAATATCTGTAATGACGGTTCCAAGCACTAGCTGGCTGTCAGACTTTAGCACGGAGGGGCAAGCACACAACACTGGCCCATAAGTAGCGGCCCATCCTTAAAAGGTTTTCGGTACAATATATACTTCACAATATAAAAAAGAGGCTATTTTAGTGTTGCTTAACCCAGTGATACTTTATTATTTTAAATGATAAATCTTTTGGATTTTATTTTTTATATCTTCTCCCTACAGCACCTTTTTTGTAACATACACATCTATATCTATCTATATCTATCTATATATTTCACTATATAGCAATAAAGATCACAACAATAAGAGCAACAAATAGCAGATATGTTTGTCCTACCAACACATTACTGTCCCCCCTTATCACACTATGGCCCCTCTGCCCACATGCTTTACTTACACATGCCCTCTCTGCCCACAAGCTTTACACACAGATGCACCCTCTGCCCACAAGCTTTACACACAGATGCACCCTCTGCCCAAGTGCTTTAAACACACATGCACCCTCTGCCCACGTGCTTTACACACACATGCACCCTCTGCCCACGTGCTTTACACACACATGCACCCTCTGCCCACGTGCTTTACACACACATGCACCCTCTACCCACGTGCTTTACACACACATGCACCCTCTGCCCACGTGCTTTACACACACATGCACCCTCTGCCCACGTGCTTTACACACACATGCACCCTCTGCCCACGTGCTTTACACACACATGCACCCTCTGCCCACGTGCTTTACACACACATGCAACCTCTGCCCACGTGCTTTACACACACATGCACCCTCTGCCCACATGCTTTACACACACACATGCACCCTCTGCCCACATGCTTTACACACACACACACATGAACCCTCTGCCCACATGCTTTGCACACACATGATCCCTCTGCTCACATGCATTACTGACACATGCCCCCTCCCATTACCCCTTCTTACCTTTTTCTCCACCAGTAACTTAAAGCTGCACAGGAACAGGAGGATTCCCAGCAGCTCCTGCAATGTGTATCATGTGACTGCAGCAGCCACATAACCTGGTGATACCACACTCTGATCTAGCCTCTACCTTACAAGAGTTGCAATGCAGACAGCCTATGCAGTCCGTGCATGGGTTGTCATATTGCATACTATCCACTGCGGGGTCGTCAACCGCTCACAGAATATTGCACTACAGCTTGTAGTACAATATTCTATGAACGAATGATGCGGCCACAATGAGTGGTATGTGATGTGACAGCACATGCACGGACCACACAGGCTGTCTGCATCGCAGTACCACTGCTCCACCAGGCAGCCCAATATACAATTTAATTGTCCGCCCGCCCCTGGTTCAAAGGAACACTTAAGGTTTGACTCAGACCCCAGTGTGTTTAGGTACATTTAAAGGTTTTTGATCCATTATTCACTAACTTTCTTCCGTGTGCAATTTATTCCATGTTTTACAAATACGGACATCTGCTAGAACGTCCATAATACAGATTTCCAAACAAAAAACAACATACCTGTTAAATTCATCTATGTGACATTTTTATATATTTAGTCTAAACATACTATAAACTATGATTTTAGGACCATATTCTTCATATTGTAATGCAAATGTATCCCGTGGTCAGTTTGCTGACAAACTTTACAGCTATATGAAAATCACCAATTTACAACAAACAAACAAACAAACAAAACCAAAACACAACAACAACAAGCTTGGTTGGTGAATGTTGTTAATATTTCTGCACATAGAGGCTTGAGGTCATAGACTTCAAAAAGTTGTCCCACTGCTCTGCTTTATATGCGAATATATCAACTGATAAAATGTTTCTGTGGTCTCCATTATAGCCTTTACTGCTTAAGGAGTCCATAGTCAGGCTATGCCACCTATCTAATGCTGTATGATGCTGGAGACATACTGTACACTATTCTCTATGTGGGAAACAGGCAACAAAATGGCATATGTACACAAGGGGGTGCTATCACCACAATGAAATGAGCTCTATACACACAAAAGAAACACATTTGCTTAAGCAAAAAAAAGAAAATAATTATATAATGAAACAATTCTGGAATTTCAATTAATATTAGCCAGTAGTGTCAACTTCAAATAATTAAAACTTAAATAAAAAGTGTTCTCCACAGCAGTTTTTTTTTCATGGAAATTAAAAAAAAAAAAAAGTGTCAAAACTAAAAGTAAAGGAATTACATCATATTTCTGACACTTACTAATGTATTCTAACAGAACCTAAAAACAACAGAGATTCCAGATAAGTTAGGACAGGCCTTTCTAACGGACTTCCATAAAAGTATATGTGTATGTATACATTACCCTTATAGATTGACAAAATATAGAATTCAGGATCATCATCATCATTTATTTATATAGCACCACTGATTCCGCAGCGCTGTACAGAGAACTCATTCACATCAGTCCCTGCCCCTCCCTAACAGAGACTAGGGTCAATTTTGATAGCAGCCAATTAACCTACTAGTATGTTTTTGGAGTGTGGGAGGAAACCGGAGCACCCGGAAGAAACCCATGCAAACACAGGGAGAACATACAAAACTCCACACAGTTCATTGATATTAATAAAAAGGACTTCCAAATGTTTTTTCTCAAGGTACTTTGGCTACCAGCTCTTGGGATTTCCCCAGCCTTCTATTGTCTTTTAGCAGCCATGTTGGTGTCAAATTTAAATTATTTAGTTTACAAAGAATTTCACTGTACTGTAGTCAGTAATTCTGTGATCTCTATAACTTCATGAAAGCAATAGAGATGCCATGATATAGCCAGTTTGGTAGAGCAACATATAGCTGAGAATCTCTTGAAATAGCCAACAATTTATATATGTGCAAATTGTTAATGATACTTTTACATTGTGATAAGTTTTTCTCTAACAGAGTCACCCTCTATAACTAGTAAAGAGCCTGATATACATTCCTAGCACCAATCAGCTGCACTAAGCAGTTCTCTAGTTCAGCCAATAGGGTGATTTGTAATCTAGCCAAGATCCTGTAACCAACTACAATGCAGTGGACTCTACCAGGGCTAGATTAAGGGAAGGGAGGCCCCCGGGCTAAGGGTACTGTAAGGGCCACACCCATGACCTCCCCACACTCCCTGTAGTGCTTCCGCGGCGCGCTGTAATCTCCTTACTGAGAAGATCTCGTGAGAGTGAGACTATGACTCATAGTCTTACTCTCACAAGATCTCCTCAGTAAGGAAATTACTGCGCGCCGCGTAAGTACTACAGCGACAGCAGGCTGCTAACAGCATAACATTTGCCATTCTCCTTGAACAGATGACAGTCAGAGTCGGGGGCGGGAACGCACCATTGCGGCAGCCTGTCCTTCCCCTAGATTAAAGAGCAACAGGGGGACATAATGCAAGTCTGCCACAGAGGCAGTATTTATTTAAAAGGCACTAGGTTTTGTGCTCATTAGGGACGGCCATACAAACAGCCGCAGTTACGTTTTGATAGTCGGGCGGGAGTGAAACTGTAGCAGCCTCTCCTCCCGACTTGATGGACGTGCCGCCAAGTCCCCCCTACACTATGACCAATGGGGAACGATCGCGCTCCTTACCAAGTAACTCCACACGCTGCCATGTCACTCTAATAGAAACGTGCTTGCAATACACGCCGACAGCCATTCTATGGTATGCGCTGATCGGTGGTTTACAGAGGCGGTCATCTATCATTTTTTCTGTTTATTACTGTAGTCCATAGAGACATATTACATACTTTTAAGGTTGTTTTTCACAATCAGGACTACTGTTTTCAGTGCCTTGGGATTGTTGTATACTCAAGACACTTACCTAGTATAGAGACTTGGTAAGATCTTGTTGTACTGTGTGCAGACTATAGCTCAAAGACTATTTCTTTTAAATATTGTAATTGGTTTAACTAAATCTGTTATACATTCTAAATATGTCTGAGAAGGGGACGTCCAAAAATAAGGGATCCTCCGGTATGTTTGCACTATAATATACATGTGCCAAATGTAATGCCAAATTATCTCTTGGACAGCCTAACCAGGAAGCTCTTTGTACGGCTTTCGAAGCCGAAATCCAGGAGCAATGAGGTCCAGCCCAGGGGGCAGCAGCTATGGAAGAACCGCTCTGGGCTAAATCACTAACAATAGCCATAACGGAGCTTACCAGGGTGATGTTATGGTCCACAGAGGTACGTGACTTTTCTCACACTTCTACACACTCTCTAGCTGCCGCAGGCACATCATCTCAGTCCGATTCAGTTCAGGGAGAGGAATGCCTGCTTACAGTATCACATAGGGCCAAATGGAATATTCCTGATGCAGCCCAGGGCCACGATCATGATTCAGAGCATTCCACAGAAGAGGAAGGTGAATTAGATCTACAGGACACACTTAGTTCTGTAGATTCTGCCTCTGGCCATAATGTTGATAACCTCATTTTGGGTATCAGACATACTTTAGGTTTTGCAGATCCCGAGACCAAGGCTCCTCCGTGGTTCTCCTTGTTTAAAAAGCCCAAGGCGCAGGTGGCTGCTTTCCCACCATCACCTCAGATGATGGAGATGGTAACCGACGTCTGGATGAGGCCAAATAACCAGATTATGATGCCGGGTGGATTCAAGTCAGTTTACCCTCTCCCGGCAGAGGACTTCATTAAATGGGAGGCCACCCCTAGAGTCCTGTAGCGCGTTTGTCCTCCTCTTCGGCGATTCCCACTCAGGAGCGGGTCTTACTGAGGGATCCCACGGATAAAAAGTGTGATCAGGCGCTCCGTTTTGCTTATGCTGCGTCAGGCAGTATGTTTAGACCCACTATGGTGGTGGCCTGGACTAACAGTTAGTTAGAGACATTCAGGATAACGTTCCACGTGTGGAACTTCTCTCCTTAGCCGAGCATATCCAGGAGACTTCTGATTTTGTGGGCCAGGCAGCCATGGATGCTGTTTCCATTAATTATAGATTCTCGGCTCTCATTATAGCAGCCCTTCGTACCTTATGGTTGTGCTCTTGGTCAGTAGACGCTGATTCAAAGCGAGCTCTAGAGGGCTTGCCAGTTGATGGGGTTACTGTTTGAGTCAGAGCTAGAAAAGGTCATTCAGGTGGGCACAGGAGGAAAGAGCAACGCTCTTCCCATGGGTTCCAGTTGACCGCGACAAGGACGTTTTCGGTCCTTTCGCCCTAAGCCGGAGTACCCCGTCGAGAGGCCAGTCCTCTGCCCCTAGGGAAGCTTATAGCAGAAGTAGGGGCACTGTTAGGCAAGGAACCTCGAGACCGGGTGATAAGCCTGCAGCATGACAGTCTTTCCCTAGGGGAATCTGTGGTGGAGACACACCTTCTTCGTTTCCAGGGCCAGTGGTGGACATCCCGGGGTTATGTCAAAGACCTAGTCCAGTTCCCGCCACGAAGGTTCTTTACCACAGCAACCCCCCTTTGTCACCTCAGGCGCAAGGCACGTCAGGAGGCAAACCAGAATATGCCGACAGCCGGGGTTATTTTTCCCGTTCCAATGCAGTAAAGAGGTCAGGGGTTTTAATCCAGTCTCTCTCTGGCGCCTAAACAGGACGATCATTACGTCCAATTTTAAAATCTGCAGTCTCTGAACAAGCAGGTAAAAACTCAAAAGTTTCGAATGCAGTCCCTTCGGACTGTCATCACCAGAATGAAGCAGGGAGAGTTCCTGGCCTCCATGGACATCAAAGATGCCTACCTGCAGGTTCCTATATCGAGAGGACACCAGTGTCTTCTCCACTTTGCGGTAGGTTACTCCTACTTTAAGTGCAGGGCCCTACCCTTCGGTCTAGCGACAATCCCCGGGTGTTCACCAAAATCATGGCGATCATGGCAGGGCTCCTGCGACAGAAGGGCGTCACAATAGTTCCCTATCTAGACGATCTTCTTCTGAAGACACCGTCGGCATCGCTTTTAACATCCAGATTACAATGCAGTTTCCCGGCATGGAAAACTGGGAGGCTGACTTCCTCAGCAGAAAGGGGGGTTCAACCAAACGAATGATCCCTCAACAAGCAGGTCTTTGCCCTCTTAGTGGAACGCTGGGGCATGTCAGAGATCGATCTCATGGCATCCAGGCTAAACTATAAGGTTCCCCTATACTGCTCAAAGTCTCGAGACTCTCAGGCACATTTAATGGGTGCCATGACAGTTCCATGGCACTTCCGGCTAGTATACCTGTTCCCGCCGATACCTATGCTCTCGCGAGTGCTAGAAAAAATTAAAAAGAGAGTGGGTTCCCTTAATCCTAATAGCCCCTCATTGGCCACGGAGGGGCATGGTTTTCAGACATTCTGAAACTGACAGCGGCACCCCCCTTCCATCTGCCAATGTGACCAGATCTTCTCGTTCAATTTCCTCTGCTCTGCCACACTTTAGATCGGCTAGCTTTGACGGCATGGCTGTTGAAACCATGATTCTCAGGGCCAGGGGATTTTTGTGAGACGTTATTGGTATACTGATCAAGGCCAGGAAAATGTCCTCCTCAGCCATATATCATCAGGTCTGGAAGACCCGATATAATAATATTAAATATTATAAAATAAATAAAACCCGATAAAATATTCTATGGTGTGAGTCCCAAGGTCTCCACACATCCAGGTTTACACTTTCTAGACTGCTGACTTTCCTGTAGACCGGCCTAGAAAAATGCTCCATCTGGGGTTTCTTAAGGTGTAGGTCTCGGTGCTCTCCATTTATTTTCAGCGTTAGCTTGTGACCTTCAGGGATTTTCAGACCTTCTTCCAGGGGGTCCTTCGTACATCTAATAGAGCCTTGGAACCTCAATTTGGTGCTCAATGCCGTTTGAACTTCTAGATTCGGTTGATTTACGCCATCTCACTTGGAAAATGGTGTTCCTCCTGGCTATCTCGTCAGCTCTTAGAGTGTCGTAATTAGCAGCACTCTTCTGCACCTCTCCTTTCTTGATTTTTCACGAAGATAGAGCAGTTCTTCGCACCAAACCTTCCTTTGTTCAAAAGGTAGTGTCCAGGTTCCACTTAAATCAAGATTGTGGTCCCAGCTTCCCGTCCTCCTCCTTCTTCTTCAAGTGATGAGTTACAGTTGCTGGATGTGGTTCGTGCGCTTTCATACTATGTTGACCGCACGGCCTCGGTCTGTAAGACATAGGACCTTTTTGTTCTTTACAATGCTCAAAAGCGGGGTTGGCCTGTTTCCAAGCAGTCGCTTACCCACTGGATCATTTCCACCATTAGACTGGCTTTTGTTCGGGCATCTCTGCTTGTCCCGGTATTGTTGAAAGATTACTCTACCAGAGCTGTTGGCGCTTCTTGGGCGGCGAGCCATGGGGCTTCGGCGGAGCAGTTATGCAAAGTGGCTACATGGTCATCTGTCCACATATTCTCCCAATTCTACAGTCTGCAGGGCTTTGCATCCTCTGATGCGAGCTTTGGGCGCAGAGTACTGCGTGCAGCCATTCCAGAGCATTCCCTCCCTTAGAGGCAGCTTGGTATGTCCCCAATGTCTCGTAGTGTCTCCCAATGGTAGGAAAGAGAAAAGAATGTTTTTACTCACCATAAAATCGTTTTCTCTTACTCCATTGGGGGACACTGCGCACCCTCCCTTGCTCTGTATATAGTTCTGTTGTGTGAATTTTATGGCGTATGTTTTTTTCTCTTACGCTTGGTTAGTCAAAACTGAGGTATCTACAGGAGAGGAGGGGAGGAGTATGAAGATCAAACAATTTGATAAGTGCCTAGACTCCTAGTCCCGCCTACTATACCCCCAATGTCTCGCAGTGTCCCCCAATGGAGTAAGAGAAATCGATTTTACGGTGAGTAAAAATCTTCTTTTCAGAACTTGACTGCAGGGTTCTTTTTTTTTTTTTTTTTTGAAAAGTACAATTTTATTGCAGTTTTTCAAAACAACATAAGTGTGAAAGTGAGACCTCTTATGACAAATATATGAAACATTTCACTTTAAATAACAGAAATGCACATAAATGGAAGCATGAACAGCACAAAGAAAATTGGCATGTTACTGTAAAGAAACAATGGTTTTTTTTAAGACAAACAATGAGGAAAGAGGGTTTTGGGGAAGAAAAAGAGGGGGGGGGGAGTTTATCACCTGCAGGTGTCTCTTATGCTTACATGTGCTACAATTTCAGAATGAAAACCTTAGGATGGCAGTTTGTTTAGAATACATTCTTTTGTCCTATAATAAAGGTAGATGGGTGTGGAAAATCTATCTCTGTAAATCACTGATCTTACTGCAGGTAATGATGGATTGTAAGAAAGGACCAGATCTACTCCACACATCCCTAGCGTTGCAGAGGTATAAACTTGCAAGAGCATTGGCCACTGCTTGTAGGTTAAGCTCAATGCATTGGGTCCAGGTCCTCATCTTCACAAGGACCCTATGCAAATTATGTGTCACAGCAAAACTGTATTGCTGACCAATGCTAACTGATATCACCCTTCCCTCTTGACAAACTCCTACCTTGACATTTCAGACTTTTATGTTACGATTCAGATATAGGTCACAATTATTTAATAATGTATTTCATTTTCATGTAATAAATGTAACAAATAGGAGATCGGTGCCTTCTGCTAAAAGATATAATATTATTTATGGTTCGGTTATCTGTTGGCTGTAAACAAACTGGCTTGCAAAAGGAGGATTGTGACAACCACCTTTCAATGGCATGTGAACCCATAAATTGGGTCCTGATACATGGGAACCCCTGTTCTAGGTAGAGACTCTCAGACTCTCCCTCTTCTGTCATGCTTTATATTTAAGTCCACGTCTGCAGTGAATCTTCACCTCCAAATTGACTGCTACCAGCCAAAACTGACTCAAAAGGCTTCAACACTCAAAAATAGCTGAAAGAAATATAATGCACACAAAAGGTTATATGCACTTATATCACTTTATAAGCCCTGCAAGAACTGTTAACAACACACCCCTGGTTGGACTCCTACAGGGATAAAGCAAAATTAGCATGAACTGAATATTATCATATTAAAAGAAGACTGAAATTAGATGTGATACCTGGGGATTTCTCTTTCCTTTTTCTGCACGTGGACAAGAGGTGATAGATACATTGTATTACAGCAGCCTTTGAAAGCGATCCACCCTTAATGCATCATAAGTTACTACACAAATTACTGCTATTATTAGTGTATATTATAGAGGAAAGAATGTTAATGTGAAATGTCCAAGGGTTACTTAAAAAAATGCTATGGAATTAGTTTAAATGATTAACTTTCTGTATTACGTGCTGTCATAACCATGCTCTCACATAAACACTTTAACTAAAATAAGAAGGAGAAAGTTTTGTACTGTGCTACATTTCCCATGAAATGTTTATTTCTGCTACTCCCAGGGGCTTAGCTAGCACTGTATTACCCATAAAGATAACAGGCAAAAATGTTTTCTATGTTCCTGTTAAGGTTGAGAGCCTTTTAATCCGTGAGCTATATAAAACTCAAGATGGAAACAGACATAACAACAGAATCTTGATAGCTACAGAAACATCTTGCCATTTAATAGATGTCTGTTGTCTAATCCTTCATGGTTCATCACCTACCTCCTCCATGTAACAATTATAAAATGCAGACAAAATCATAGCTACATTTATAAAACAAAAAAAAAACAAAACCTCTGAAATCTGTTGAAAATGTACAATAGAATCAAATCCCTTTTCATAATTTCCTATTATCTGCTTTCTACTTTTCAACAAGCGCTTCTAAATTAAGCAAACAATATAATTGAGCATGGTGAATAACCATTTCTATTAGTGGAGATCTTAATTAAAGAGCCTCAAACTATAAAAAAAAACCATAATATCAGAATAGATACAGAAAACTAAGCACAATTATAGAGAAACTGCAATTGAAGCCACATTAACATAAAATGTACCTTGTTAATCCAGGATTATTTGATTATACAAAACATAATTGGTTGTTTCTGGTAACAGTGGAATAGTTTGTGTCTTTAGATAAACATTCCACCTACTGTGCTTGCCTAGAAGCCTAGATTTAACTTTCTGCCCTCTAGATTACTTTAGCTGCCCCTCCTTCTCACCACTGTTGCATAAAATGCCATAGTCCACGCCTTTCATATGGCATCTGTATACAATACATGCATTATGCCAGAAATGAAAGATTGCCCTTTAGATTTTATATGTACTCAGTAGATGGGTCCTAACCTCTACCCAGAACAAACTTTAAGCTTAAAGTTCAGAAGGTATGTCTGTTCCCACCACCCCACCACATACACCGTCTCCCCATCAATCAACTCAAACCCAATGGCACCACATGCTGCCTATTATGACTGTATGATGTTCTATGACACATATATGTGGAAACTATACCAGAATCCTCTTTTTATGCTCTGTCCAGTGTTAACACTTCTGTAATCCCTTTATGTAACATGCCTCTTTTTACATGTATCAATGTTTTAGATATTCGTTCAATAAACAGCGCTTTAAAAAAAATTTGAGAGTGATTTACTAAAGTTTTGCATTTGAAAAATGTGAATTAGCATTTTAAAAAATCTTTGCCTGACTGTTCAGAATGGAGTCTGACAGGAGTGGTTTATGGTATAATGGTGAGCATAAAGACAGCACTACTTTTTAACGCTAATTCATTTTGAGTGTAGTTTTTCTTTGTTCTGCACAGTTACTTAAGCCAGACAGGTACTAGAGAATAGAGTTCTGGTTTAAAAGAAGGCTTAAATTAATTCCAATACAGCCATCTTTTGACATGTAAACAATATTAGTCAATAATGTCTGGCGATATTAAAGAACAAGCCAAGTTTTGGCATTAATATATATCAAAGGCTGAGTATTACTGATCTCAATTTTGTACATTAATTAACAGGAGCGTTTATACATATCTCTACCCTGCCCTCATTTACTCTTCTGCAGAAAGTGGCAATGTTAGGATGGAGGTGCTTCTCCAACGAAAAAAACAGTGACAGCAAGGTAGACTCACTTTGCACAAGTGCAGAGTGTGGCCCAGTGATGTCACAGACACAGCAACTCAGTCTTAGATTTTTTGACCTGTATCAGACCACATCAAGACACAGTCCTGAAGATGCGACAGACAGCTTTCACTGTCTGTATTGGATTGGGGTGGCAAAACTTTAACAAATATGGAAGTCAGGAAGTCATTGAACAATGTATATTACTTTCATTTTTCATGTTTGATAGCTTCATTATTAGAGTTCAGTGGTTCTTTAAAGGGACGGTCCACTTTAGTACAAGCCCACATCTTTAATAGCCCTCCGCCCTATGTGCAGCAATTTAACGGGGGTCACTCTACTGAGATACCATTATATTGTAATCCATGCCACTTCCCACTATTTACAAGCTGACATAGGAGACAGACTACAGTGCTGAAGCTCTGCAGGGGGTAGGAGATTTAAATCTACCGTTCAGTCACAATTCTAGTGAATGTGGCAACTGTTTAGGCAAGTGTAGAAGCCATCTAGTCAGCTGCTGCATTCACACACACCTCCCATAAATAGCACAGTGATTGCCATGGACGGTAGTACTAGCAGCTGTCTTGCCTTCATTGTTTCAAAATATATATCATATGGAAATCATTAAGGTATGTTACATATACGGCATATGTTTAAACTCGTGGCAGAAGGATCATAGCTGAACAAAAGTATATCCTTCAATGTGTGACAAATAGATTAAAGTAACTGATTAGTGGTTTGAAATTCCATTTCAACAATTTTATTAACATGCTGTGAGTTTACAATATACCACACAGAGTAATATGTTGTACATATGTAACAAACTATTTGTACTCCGAGAAGTCAATATGAACTTTAGTGGCACAGTAGACACATGCAAAATTAAGATACAAAGAACAAAAATATGTCTTAATAACCAACATGTAGGTGCTATAAATTGCAAAGATAGATTGAAAATAAGTAATATTACCATTTGGATTGGTTTTAGCAATAGTAGAAAACCACGTCCAAAGTTCCACTTATTTATATATATGTAAGGGATCATCAAATTAAATGAAACAAGAAAGGATCTAAATATGCGTATGTATATGAAAATAAAGTTTTTAATTTAAATGAAAGTTTCAAGTGCACATAAGGGAGGAGGTAGGTGAGCATGCTAGTTCAGAGGGAGGGTGTTGCAGTCTCAGAGAAAGTCATATCTAACAAAAAATTTTAGGGCAGCCCTGATGTCAATTAATATATTATGTAGGAGTAATTGACAAGATTGAGCCAATACTGCGTGCGGGAGCCATATGCGAAGCCAGTAATAGTAATTAATGGAACATGTTTACATCTGCCTAAATAAATTCAGCTTGCCTTTGTAGGCAAACTCTCACATCTGAAGCGACAGGGCAATCCATTACATCGTAAATAAATATAGATAATGGTATGCTGGGGATATATTTACTTAACTGCGGGTTCGAAAAAGTGGAGATATAGCAACCAATGAGATTCTCGCTGTCATTTATTTAGTACATTCTACAAAATGATAGCACTCTAATTGGTTGCTATAGGCAACATCTTCACTTTTTATAAACCCGCAGTTTAGTAAACATACCCCCAGATGTCTGCAACCACAGGCCATACCAGAGCCGTAACTTAGAATTCTAGTGCCCGGGGCGAGAAAGAAAAATGCCGCCCCTAGCCCTCAATTTTAACCAAATTAACCTAAAATATTCCGAAAGTGCGCCCACCTTCAGCGTTGCGCCCTGGGCGGTCGCCCCTGTCGCACAGCCCTAGTTACGGCCCTGGGTCATACCTTTGACACGTGATAGAAGGTCACAGCTGTAATATGACATTTAGATCTTCCTGACCTAGTGTCTCTTAATAAGCGAGTCATCTATGGAGCAAGCATGCATAACTGAAGCTTCATGAGAGTGCCGAGATTGGTTCTCTACCTTATGAACTGTAAGTAGTGCACACAAGTTCAAATGACTCATGTATGCATAGTACATTAGTTGATATTCTACAATTGATAGTGCCCTTCTAAGAATTGCGGTAAAAACCCAAAACAATCATGCCTTCCTCAATCAGCATGGATATAGTCAGAGCCCATATTTTAAAGACCTGGTGTATAGAGCATTTTTGGAAGCGAGAAAGTTACCATCTAAAAAGTGAAGAATAATGTTTTACCCCAAATAAACGTATGTGCGATTGTACAGCTGTGTACTGCACAGCTCACTGATAGCAGGGCATTCATTAAAACAAATGTACAGCACAGGACAACCCACTTTCAATAATTATCATGGCCGCTTCCAGTCAGTAAACATGAATTTGAAGGTGGTTTAGGATGTGCACCACAAATCACTTTGAATTTGCAGCACTGCACTTAGTTTGGCCAACGCTCCCGGGGTACAGCAGGAGTGAGCCTAAGTTTGAGGAAAGGCAGAAAAGTCACATCAAAGTCCATCCTCCTACCACTTTAGAAGCACCCCTTTCACTAAATTACACTTTTTCATGTATCGCCTAAACAACTGCAATTATGGCTTAAATTATTAAAGAAAGTAAGGAGACTTTAGGTATGTGGTAATTTTGGGTGTTTGAAAGAGTCTCTGAAATTGGACAAAGTGTGCCTAAAAGTGCACTTTTCTGCTTAAGTGGAAAGTGCACAATGAATCAGATTAAGTATAGGACGAGAACCGATGTCCACTAGCCCTGAGCTGGTGCTAGATTCAAGTGTTTCAGTGTAGTTAAAATGTCTGTACACGCCTTTCCATTAAGCAAAATATATGTCTGGAAATACATTCTCTCTACCACATTATACAAATCCAATAATCCTGCATTGCAAAATGAACAATAATTTTGCCACTGCTTTGCCAAACTAGATGCACCAGTGTGCCTAATCCATTACTCCGTCGACCCCAGTCTGCCAACTCCTTCCTCGGCTGGTACAAACTCCAGCTCCTGTGCAAATCAATGTGCACACCACCAACGAAGATTCTACACTGCACCTGGGTCATTCTGCTTGGCACAATAAAACCACTGACCCATTCATCTTTTCTACGTGTAGGAACAGACAGATGCCTCATACATGGTATTTTAAAATAAATTATTTACATGCTTGGGGTTGCTTCTACCTTTAATTGTAAATTTTACAAACTACCCTGTCGTTTAGCAGGAACTTTTATATTGTCTAAAGCAGTGCTCCGCAAACTTTTCTCACCCACGGCACACCTAAGCCCTTCCCAGAATTCCGCGGCACACCATAACCAAAAATATATAAAAAAAAAGCAGGAATTATAAAATGTATACACAAATATTACATTTGTTATTTTTTTATGTGATAAATTTAACATTACAGCTAATAATTTTTTTTTTTCTTATATTTAGTTAACCACAGTATGACGCATGTACCGCCATAAATTTTGTGGTTTTACTCCTGTTGGAGGCAATGCGCCGCGGCACAGTTAGCAACATCTCGCAGCACAGGCACACCGGTTGAGGAGCAATGGTCTATAGTATCCATTTAAATTAAACTGCACCCTTATTCATTGTACAGGTGGCCTTGGAAATAAGCCACCAATGGCACTGTCTAAAACACTGTAAATCCTTTGTTCCCTACAGTAACACAGAGAATAATTTCTCAAGAGTGAGAAAACATTGGCAGAGTGATACATTTTTCTTGCGCGTCTGTAGGACAATGTACAATATTACTCAAACCGCTATTTGCTTGAACAAAAAGCAGAAGCTAAACAATCTGTTCCTCTTGTTCAAAGAGGAGGAATCCTCAGATTCATATTATTAACGATCACAGGTCACTGTCGCTTATTTGTAAAGGAGGGAGTATTGGAGACAGCAGATGCACTTACCAAGAGTATGTTGCTTAGACTCATTAGCTGGGAAATAGCTGCATTGAAAATGAAATCCTCAGTGAAGTAGCTGGTTACCTAGCAACACAAACAAAAAAAATATTTTTTACAATTAGTCACATTTATGGAAGTTAACAGCAATGGGCTAATTCTCAACACAGGTGAATCAATTTATCATTTTCCTGTATGGTTTACTGGCTGCATCTTTTTGAAACACACTTCTAACTTGTGGTACAAAGGTTGCACTGAAACAAGGAAATTTCCACTTTCTTAATTGTCATTGTCCTTCCATTTTATAATAATCAAATGTTTGCTGGTGGAGATTCCACTCCTAATATTTCTCCATTGGGTAGGAGGTCATATTAAGCCTTAGTCCACAAATACTAAGCACTGACTCATGTCCTACCATGAAACCAAAATAACCCACTCCCACCTCCAAAGCCTCAGGTAAGAAAATTTGAAACCCTGAACAGTAGAACATATAGGGGAAGATTAAACTAGCCGCGAGGTCCCACCAGACACCGCCTCGAGGTGAAGCTGCGCAACTTGCGGACTAATACAGTACAGAAATCTCTGCTCATTTTCCCTCGATTCTCTATGGGACTGGAGGCAAAATAAGCAGAGATTTCTGTAAAAACTCTGATGCATTGTGTCTCTGTGGACTGTTCAGGAGACACATTGCGTTCCCTCACACAAACTGAATCTGTCCCATAGATACAACTGTAGTATTAGTTACAATCATTAATTATTTTTTTAATAAATGATTATACAGTACTTTCAGAGTTACATTGTTAGAGTAGAAAAAACAGTTCCATCACGTTCAATTGTGTTATTTTAGAGAAAGGCAACCCCCCCCCTCCCCCAGTGTAACATGTGTCAATTTGGCTTCACAGAGAGGAAATATTGTCTCTAATCTCAAAAATGGGCATTTAAAAAACTTGTTAGATCAATTTCCCCCTTACTGTGTTACCATTAGATATACAATAATTTCTTTCATTCCATTAGCAAATTTGCCATCACCAGCTATAAATATAGTAAGAAATTTCACAGCTTTACAGTAAATAGCTACTTCCTATGCTATCTTCCATTGGCAAATCTATAGCCATTTGTTCTCTGTATGGTTCTTTGTTACAAAAAAGTTTGAAAACTAATTCCATCTTTAAATAATATCTGCAAAAATGCTAATATTTTCCTAATAATGTCTGTTTTTGTGACCCTAGAAATGTGTTTCCTAGCCACTTCTATGAAGCTGAGTAATAAATTCTGGCTTTTTAACAACTGGAAATGAAGCCATGGTAGGGGAAGGAAAGCCTGCAGTAATATTACAGCAATGTGAGCAATCACAGCGGCAGAAACCTACATGTACAATCATGCACTGCGGTTTCTCTTTACCAACATCAACAAGCATCTTGCAGCATGGTTGAAGCAGTTAGTATTTTTTTTGTATAATATGTTTTTATTGAAAAGATAGAAGAAAAAAATACAAATTCAAGACAAAGCACAGCATAAAAATATCATAATCACCAATTAAAAAAAAGGTTAGCGCAAACACATGATCTCCATGCAATGTAGTCTTCAAAAAGCACTTACAAATTACAAAACAGATGGGGAGATAGGGGAGAGGTTTGATCCTCAAAGTACTGCAGCATCAAGTCAACATAAATGGTGTAGGGGAGTAGATAAAATGTAGTAACGATGAACTCCCCCGAACCGGGTTGTAGCTCGAACCAGCAACTAAACCAAACATGTCCTGTAAGCCAGACAATATCCTTTTTCTAATTTGGTCTCACATTTCAAATAGAGAATAGGGAATGAAACTGTTTGGAAAATTTGAATTGCAACCAACTAGCCCAGGTGGAAACAATCATTACTGGACAGGGAGAGATCATCCATTATCATGTAGAAGACAATTCTTGCTATCCACTCCTTAAGGAAAGGGGGCAGGGGACTTTCAGTGAACAGGTGTCACAACTTTGGCTGCATTATCAAGATGTCTGAGGAGCTATTTCTTGTATTGGGATATTGGTATACTCATGCAGTTAAGCAACCAGAAACTCTGGCCAGAGGGAACAGGGCAATCAAGATTTTTTCCAGAGTTAAAGTCTTGATCCTACATTTTGATATACTTCGGATGGGAGTCATGAAGATTTTCCATCAGGAGTACATAATTAGTATAGTAGGCTTGATACATCAAGACACGCATTCTGAGCGCAACCTGGCTGTAATGCGAAAGATAGACTAGCCGCATAGCTGCAGCAAGGGATACGGACGTAAAATGAGTTTACTCACACGGCCATAGAGTTGGCTGTGGCTGCGTGCGCTTGAGTTTGGCACGTCCACACTGTACACCGACTATGGTCACATGCCCCTTCTCCACCCAGGACACCCCCTTAAAATGAAGGCTGTACTAACAGCTTTTTCTGTGCATTATCAAATCAAACAACTCTTGTGGAGAAAGCGCAAATCTTGCCACCCTCCATCAGCTGGCAAACCCTGAGCATCTCCCGATTCATCCAGAGACCAAATTTACCTTAGGGCATTCCGGGGGATATTCAGGATTCTGTGACAAGGGCATTAAGGGAGACCGGGAGAGGAGACATATTCTATAAACGCTGTAACTTTGCCCAGCATTGCAAGCAGAGCTAATTGTGGGGTGGGCAGTGTCAGGAAGCTTGGGAAAGCTATGGAAAAATAGGAGAAGGGATGTCCATCTCGTGACCTTCAATTGCACCCATTGCTTGGATAAAGAAGCCTGTGTCCATTCAACTACTCTAGTAAGCATTATTATCTGATATTTCATGAAAAGAGGATGTTGAAAACCTTCTTGTGACCTGCGTCTAGTCAGTACAACTTGTGAAATTCGTGCAGGCATCCCAAACCACACAAAATCCCGAACGAGAGATTGCAGGTCCACAAACAATTTAGGTGGGATATTGATTGTGAGTGTCTGGAGTAGATAGCGCACCTTAGGTAAGGTATTAATGTTAATAATATTTCTCCTCCCCAGCCAGGAGAAGACCCGAGGACCCCAACATTGAAGCTCGACTGGCAATATAGTCAGTAATGAAACAAAGTTCGCTCTAAATAAAGCCTGGTGATCTTTGGTAATTAGTTCCACTAGGTATTTGATAGGTAAAGGGTAGTGCAGGTTGGATACCTGCCAATGTAGTAGGAGAGACCGAGAGTGTGAAGGCTACCCATTTGGAATAGTTGATTTTAAAATTAGAAAGGTGTCCAAATTTTTTCAATTCCAACATCAAATTGGGTAGTGAGACTACAGGGTAATAATAGACAACAAGTCATCTGCAAAAAGGCTAATTTATGGGTGATTTATGGGTAATCTGGGAGTGGTAGAGGACATTCATGTAATATGTGTAGGGTAAAGTATTAATGTAATGAAGTGGGGCTGGTTGGGGATAGTAATGTAATGTGGAAGTTGGTGAAAGCTATTAATGTAATGGGTGTGGGTGGTGATAATGTTATGTGGGGGCTATTATGTAGTATAATATTGCTATTAATGTAATGTGGGTACTTGTTTGGAATATTAATGTAATGTGCTGTTTTGTGGGAGCTATTTATATCATTTGAGGGCTGGTGGGGGCTATTTATGTAATGTATCTGCAGGTCGGGGCTATTATTTTAATATGGGGTCTTTCTTTTTGGAAATGGTCCATTGCAATTAGGGGTTGATGGGGCTATTAATGGCATTTAAGGTCTCTGTGTTAATTGTGGAGCTGATAATTGAATGACAGGAATAGTTGGGGGAAAGAGGCATATTTATTTAATGTGGGTATTAATGATTTAATGTTAGAGTGAGGCCTGGAGTGTTCACTTGTTGTTCAATTTTCCAGTAGGTCAGTTTACCTATATCTTTTGTAAACAAACCCCAACCGTTCCAGGATCCAGCCACGCAGCAACAGAGCTTAAGACCCCAGCAACAGGAGGTAATCAAATCTGCAAGAACAGGTAGGAGAGAGCAGTTCAATCTGTGGGTGAACTGTGTAGAATGACAATGCCATCATCAGTAGTAGTCACCGGTACTCTGTACAGAGTTCCTTCCCACATAGAGCAGCCATGGTTTGAGCTGCTGTGAAGACTAGAGCCCTAACTCCAGCGAGTATGAACCCATGGTGGTGGTTAGGGTCATGTGTGATGAGAAGAATAGTAGGGGAGCATATGTGACAATGGGAGGGCATATAACACATGTCTTTACCACGGTTTCCTCATCATTCTCTTCTTGTCACATATGAGGGATGATGGGTCCAAGCACTACTTTGCAGACGGGTCCACTATATCCATTTAAAAAATTCTCTATTTTATTTACCAATATTGACTCTTTTTTATATTTCTGCTTGTCAGAACTTCCTGGATAATGGATTACAATATTATACACACACACCTCAATATTAATTATATTTTATGGAAGCTGGACAGCACTATCACATTTTATTACTCTTTTTTAACAATTTCCAATTCTACTCAACTTTGCTATGGAACATAGAAATGTAAAATCAACTTAAAGACATTAGCATCCAAAATCACTCCTCCACATTGCACAAATTGACTGAAAGATGGTCAAGAGTGGAAGAACCTCCTTGCTAAATATACAAAATGTATCAAGTAATTGATACATTTATAACGCAATTTCTTCACTATGTAAAATACTAAATAATGTAATCAGTGGGAACCCATTATATAGCCCACACTTCAACTCCTATACAATTGATTACCTTACAAACAGTAAGATTTCTGTTTTGCCAAATTTTGCGAGCCTCTGCTATTTCATTCTTACTGAGAAGTTTGGGAGAGGGTTCAAATGAGGAGCTTCTGGCTGCAATAAACTTGCTTGCTATTGACCACACTCGAGACTGCCACCTCTGTACCCCAGGTATTGCATCAGCTGTAAAAACAACAAAAAAGGCCATATCAGAAATAATAAAAAAAATTGTCAAACGAAATCAACCATGCAAACAAAGTATTTGATGGAGCATATAATCAATACTATGCTTTGTCTATAACTCAAAGAAAAATTACCTTCAGGAAAAGTGCAAAAGTGTAACTATGAGCAGCCAATAGACCACAGATTTTGTATAATGCCTGGTCTTGAATTACAGCTTTGGACGGCAGGTGTACGGCATTCTGTCCCCTATTGGTTTCCACAAGCCTGACATGCTACCACAATGGAACCAAATGAGGCCTAATATATGCAGAACTAGCACTGCACCCCCTTTTCTGAGCACTCTGATGAACGCATCTCGATGGAGGACTGAGCTCATTTTCTTTGGTGATCTCCGCAGCACCCTTGGTGGCGCGGAGTATGATGCCAAAGAAACTGGGCACTCAGTTACTCCGAGCTATAAGTTAAGCAGAAGGTGAGCGTAAGCTCAATATGGTGAGGGACACACTGATGGGTGCAAGCCAATCCTGGCTAGATGTAAGCCCCTAGACTTGGTGACGAGTGCATCTCATTTTAACTGCATTTTAATGGTGTTTGAAGCATATAGGTCAGTGTAGGACCTGCATACAACGAGGTACTCTTGACGCTGGGATGCAAGATTAAATGTTTTGATCAAATTATGAACCAATACCTCATGTTTTCATTTTGCTAGATACACACGGATATACAGTGTTAAGGATAAGTGCCGAAAACAAGTGTCTTCTTGTTATGTACACTGATGAGCATGCATTACAATCACTTGCAATTTGACACCAAATTAAGGAAAGATCCAGGCGCTGGGGCAGCACTTGGCTTTGGTGCCAGTAAGCTAGTACCAAAATCAGGTACCTGTGCGGCACAAAGGCAAAAACCTTCTCCACAGCCAGAAAATAAAGGAGATTCGGTTAAGATAAATGGCAAAGCACAGTCATGGCTGTCAGAAAATGACAGTCTTAAGATTTTTACAATGACTAGTTCATCTTTAATGTCTCCAAGATCTAGTGTATCTCCTCATTCCAATCATACCACACAAAATTACCAGTCGCCAATGGCTGCTTTAATATTGGCTGATAATATTTATGCCCAACAGTGCCACAGACACTTTCCCCACCAACAGTTATAATTATTATTCAGCTACCCTAAATCCTTTGTTCCACACACCAGATTGAGAAGAGCCATATTTACCTTGTTTTTCATGCCATCAAATGTAATTTCTTAGTATCATGATCCCCATAATGTATAGTACTGTATAATATATGGTGGGGCTTTAAAAGACCAGAACATTTTTTTTTTATTGTACTACATATTAATGCTTTTGAGTTTTATATCAAAACAAGACAACCAGAGACTTTCACTGTCATATAATAAGTGCAATATAATTGCACATTAAGACAAATGATTAATTACCTAAGAACTGAGCAGAATACATTTTTCTATGTCTAAAATAGCAGTTACCGACAAACTAAAACAACGACTGCCAAACTCTCATAGAATAAAGTGGTCCCTTTCTTTTAGGAAAAGCTGGTTCTGATCATACAGTTACAATGGAAATATATAGTGAAAGAAGAACTCCTGTCTTCCAATCTTAAACCTTGAGTGCATGTCAAGAATATTTCAGTCTCATAACAGATGTCTGGCAGTCATAAAACTTCACCACATCTCAAAATGAGCTCAGCAAATTTCTACGTCTAAATTTACTTTTCTATTTAAATACTTTAAACAATTGAAGTCAATTGAGGACCAACCTGGACAACTGTAGTAAGACCAAAACACCTATTACAGTTCAGAGGGCACCATTAACAAACAGATATTTCCAGATTGATCTGATATTTAGGAAAGTAGAAGGTCTGTGGATTCATTTGAAGACATTGGGCCTGAATCATTAAGGAGAGCAAAGCATACAAAAAGGAGCAAATTTGCACCTTGGCAAAACCATGTTGCATTGTAGGGGCAGGTAAATTTAAAATGTAGGGACAGATTTATAGTTGGGATAGGGCATATCCTAGATCAACTTTAAATTTCAGAGCTGTCAAGTATTTGAGTGCTACATGAAAAAGCATTTTCACCCTTTGCATTGTAACATCGTTTGTCCAGGAGCAAACTTACTCCTTTTATTTTATTTTTTGCTTTGCTCTACTTTATGACTCAGGCCCACTGACCATATGTATTTGGCAGAAAAAAACCCAAAATGGTCATATAAGTAAATATCCATCTGTTTAGGCTGCTTGCCAAAGACCGGATCCAATTTGGACACTCATGCAATTGTCTAAATTGAATAGACCTTGCAACTCAGTGGCTGTGCTGAAAGACTAAACCACATGCAGCAGAATCAAATTGTTTGTAGACGACTGTATACATACAATTAGCAATCATCAGCTGATCATTATTTTCCACCTGGTATGCTAAAAAATTCAATTGGATTTATCTTTCTTGGCAATTGTGGATTTCTACAAATACAGTGACTTTGTGCCAATTTAGTCTAAATCAACCAGAATTTCTGATAAAGTTTCCATATATTGCCAGATTAACAGTCTCTTATAGATAGACAATACATTATTATTGTCCCATTTGACCTGAAAATATTGATAAAGACCACATATACATAACAAAATATGTACTATATTACAAATTTTTACTTTAAATTAAGGTAAAACATATGGCCACATGCATGATGCGCTAGCAGCACATCTATTTTCATACTAGGAGTGAGTTGCCATGTTTGCAGGAATGGGTCATAATAGCAGGCCTGTTCAGCTGTCTTTATGTATAAATGAAATACGAATAAATATAAATAAAACTATGTTTCCTTATATGTACAGCAGTTTGAAATACATTGTAATAATACTACCATGGTGAGCAGAGAATTTTGTTCAGACCGATACCACAACTATGCACTCAATACAGAAACTGCATAAATCCATATCATTGGTAGAGTCAAACAGGTTCATCTATTAACGGGTCTTTAAAGATGCACTATTACCTATTTAAATATGTGCTCCTCATCTTAGACCGTGGAGATTGCAGCTTGTGTGTGATTGGTCCTCCTTTTCACACAACCCCACCGCTTAAATGTGACAAATTGTATTGATTCGGGTCCTGTACTATAAAACACCTGCCTGTAGCAGCCCGCGTGGCTCTGGCTAAAGGGAGGATTCACCTTTTTCCGTAAGCAGTAAATCAATTTTAAGTGTGAAAAAAATTAGGAAATAGCATAGTTCGAAAGTAATGTAAATTTTGGGTAAGCACTACATAAAACAACAAATATCCAGATAACTGCAAACCATTGAACTCTACAAAGGTATTTTTAAATAAAAATCATGTTCATGAATGTTTTATATGTTCTTATTTTAAATGACTAAAATTAGTTAGCTTAAAGATTGGAGATGAACAAACCGAGGGGCATGTACTCTCTCAAGTGTTCGAAATAACAAAAGTTTAATGTTCAGAACACAGTATTCCATTAATTGTAATGCGAATGTACAACAAATAGTAAACTTTAATATTATCATTACAAAATATTAATATAATTGCACAAACTACTGGATTTAAAATGTCAAATCAGGGAACATTCATTTGTCCATACAGATTTGCTTTTTATAAGCAATTGAGAATCTTGCGCTTTTCCTACGCCATGTCTTGACAAATATATATCTAAAATTTGCATTTAATTTCTTTCTTATTGTGTTGCATCTTGTCTATAGATGATTGCGGTATATTTAAAAAAAACGTAAAAATACACGTTCATTCTGATTATACCAGTCATGTTTATTCACTACAGTCACAATTGTTGGAAAAATTTTACATAAATATCCACAATAGTGATATGACTGACAGTTTATTTTACATACATGCCTCTAATTGTGGTATGATAAAGTAAGAAAGGTTACTTACTCTTTACATCCCATAATATGTCTTGCTCTGGAGGGGCTGCAAATAAAAGATACAGACGAGTAGTGTCAATGCCGTATTTCTCTACCATTTCCTCCGGATCCACTCCATTGTGTTTGGATTTGCTCATCTTCTCCCATGTTACCTGGAGTTTCTCCCTGGTCTCGACATGAAAATATTCCGATCCTTCAAGACACACAAATGAACAAGGTTCATGTGGCGTAAAGTTGGGTTATAAGCCGTTGTGTAATCATCAGTGACACTTTAGTAGGGATTCCACCTGGTAGAACACTTTGAAATAAGAGCCTTTTCACACATACATAAAAATGTGTAGATGTGAAAATGGAAGATAAGCCATAGGTATATACGCAGCATTTATATACATTTTAGCAAAATTACAATATTGTATACATAAGTGCTCCTGATAACTAGAGAAAGTAGAGGCAGCCATATTTATGAGAATGCAGCCTTTCAATGTATACTTTTTCCCTTAGGGATGAATTTTTAGGCTGCAAACAACACAAAGTAAGTTCTCCACTGGTGTATGGTGCATATCAGCCAATTAAAGCTACAGTCATTCTGTTTTTCCTTAAACATAATTTTCTGCATACACCACTTTGTGGCCAGTATTACATAGTCATAAACAGTGTGGATTAGAATCAGCATCCAATATGTGTCCATAATGGATGAGACCTGGCCATTTAACCTGTTGGGTTGCATGTCTAAATCACTTTCGGTATCAATGGGACCTGTTAGGGACATTTGAAGACGTCTGTACACACATGCTTATAGCGGTCGTCGTTCAGTTGCATCAACATGCCAAATAATAATACAATCAGTTTTAAGCTCAATAATCTTCTTCCCAGCTTGATCCCTCTAGACCAGACAAGCTTTGTTCCTGGACATCAGTGTCTACTGACACTATTAGGAGGGTATTGAATTTGACGCATGTCTCTTGATTACAACACTTTGACCTTGCCCAGAGCACTTTATTTATTTTGTTCTCTCCTCATCCCTGTACCTACAAGAGACACTTATATCATACAGGCTCAAATCTCTGAATTTATCTGCAATTGTAAGAAGCAGGGATTCAGAGGTCAGTCTTGGCCAAAGCAATTTTACTATAAAGCAGGACGGATTGTAAAATACCCTTTGTATATCAATAGATAGATTTGGAGGGTTTGGAGGATGGGGTTATTCTTCTAAATGCTATTTTTTTATTTAGATATTACAGAATGAATTCCTAACCATCAAATCCATTGAAGGCAAATAAACTTATAAATCACCAGTTTCCCAAACTACCAGAACAAAATGGGCAAACATCACACATTTCTTAGTGATATATGTAGAACAGGTGGATATATGAATGATCGATTTAGTAAAACTGATCTTGCAAATCGAAAATGTAAACTGACTGGTTTCAGACACTCAATATTAGTTTAAAACCAGTGAGAGGAAACAAAAATAAATACATAATATGAACAAGAGAAACTTGATCCATAGAGATTTACATTACCAGCAAAATGGGCTAGTTCTAGAATAATCTGACATTTGGAAACCATTCTGGAGTTGTTAGGTGAATTCCAAACGATATTGCATTTTCCTTCATGTCTCCAGAGTGCCCCAACAGCAATAATTGTTTTCTCCCCAAATCAGTATAGATATGGAAGTCTTTAATCAAGTGATTACTTAATTTGTTAACGCTTTAATTATGCTGAATATTGAAAGCCTTCTACTATTTCATTAATCTAATCGCAGTGGCAGGTTGTCAATATTCAGCATAATCATAGTAATGAATTGGAAAAGCTCTGAGATTTGTTCATCAATTGAAGGAAATAGCTAAAAATTGCGACTTCGGGTATTATAAAAAGCTTGGAATAAGAATTTATGCTTTTTCCCTAGTGATTGCTATGGCCAATTTGATCAGTTTGTAAAGTATTATAAAATCAACTGTTAGCTATTTACTGGTACACCTGATTTATTTAGAGGACTTTCCGAAGTTACATATGAGACTGGTCAAATGAGAATAAATTAAACCCACCATTTCCTTGCAACCTGGGGCTCTCTTGAAATCCCCTTTTTGATGACCCCATTATTCAATAATTCTGAGGTCCCATTTGCAGTGGCCATCATGACTTTAGTATCACATGAGCAAGTTCCATTATATGCTGATGAGTTCAGAGGTGATATCCTGGCTGCATTGTATTTCAACATTTGCTTTGCATGACCTGGAACTTTATATGTTCCACTATTTCACTATATAGGGAGATTTTGGGACATCAGGACAGGGACAGATTAAAGAAATGTTAACTTTTACATCAATAGGAATCTCCTTGTCCGGGGACACTATATCTGTCCATATCCGATGCCATAGGATGACCGACAGAGAATCTTCTATGGACAAACTGGAAACTGAGCAATATGTCTAAATGCTCTATCAATATTTGCATTAAAGGCTATTAAATATTGCATGATTGGTATTTAGTATGACATAGGATCTGTGGATCACTATGATGGGGTCAAGATGCTTCGACAGATCTACACACTCTGATTAGGGTAGTTGTGAAAACCCTGAAGCATGCACCAATAACAAATGCTCTTGATAGCTCAAGGGTACTCCATTTTTTCTTTCCTTACTTTCATCCTTAATGCACTACAACACTGTTATTATACTGAAGAGGTTAGCTGTACAAGTTAAGCATGACATTCTATTGACAAAGTTTTGTTTTTCTTGTGATTTGTTAAAAAAATCCATGGCCATGTTACTTTTTTATTATTAGTGAATACTAACTGGTTGTACATATTGTTTCTGTGGCTGCAGTGTTTTTGAAGCAGACTTACACATATATTTTTTTTATAACCAAAAACATTTATTCGGGAAAATAAAATAAGCGTCCTATGTGATGTTGCTGTAATTTGCCAAATGCAATACAGCTCCTTATAATACTCAATTGATTAGTCTGCCCACACAAGTCGCCCCTGTGAAGCCTGCCCACACAAGTCGCCCCTGTGAAGCCTGCCCACACAAGTCGCCCCTGTGAAGCCTGCCCACACAAGTCGCCCCTGTGAAGCCTGCCCACACAAGTCGCCCCTGTGAAGCCTGCCCACACAAGTCGCCCCTGTGAAGCCTGCCCACACAAGTCGCCCCTGTGAAGCCTGCCCACACAAGTCGCCCCTGTGAAGCCTGCCCACACAAGTCGCCCCTGTGAAGCCTGCCCACACAAGTCGCCCCTGTGAAGCCTGCCCACACAAGTCGCCCCTGTGAAGCATCATATATTTCAATTTCTACTGGATAAATAAAAATAAAACAATATATTACCGCTAATATCCACTTCATTCCTCTTCAGGTATCTCCCACACGAGGCAAGTCTAAACGTTTGTCCTTTGATGAGTCCTTGTACCAACAGCTTATTGAAAGGTTCCCTTTAGCAGAAGAAATACAAAGACATTAACAGAGAAGCACAGTGAAAACAGGATATGGAAAACATATTTTATTTACATGAGGCTTTATTTTTCATTTTAACTTTCTTAAAAAAGCATATTAAAAACATACTGCTTGTTCTGCCTTAAAAGGTCACAATGAAGGAGAATTTTTCTGTTGATCAAAAAATGCTTCATAAGAGTGAGAGCAATTGAAAGATGAATTGTATACAAATGTACAGTAATACTACACATTGGTAGTTATTTACTAACAAAGTGAAACAGTACAAATGTGCAATAAAAGCTGTCTGGTTACTACACTTAAATAACAGGAAAGCTGTTCTTCTCTATATATGTTTTTTTCCAGGCAATTCACCTAAAATAACATGGCCAAAGATTCATTGAGGCAGTTTACACAGCACATAGTTTGGCTGCGGTACTGGAACTATTAGCCAATTTAACCATTGTAAACCATGGAGCATGGAGTCAGTGCCGATGCGTCGTGCAGCATGAGACTGCTTGGTGCACAATTATTAATGCACAATTTATTTATTTACTATGGCTTAAAGTGGTACAAACTCTAGGACATATGTAGTGAACAGTATGAAGTGCTAATCCATCAAAAAAATCTTATTAATATACTATAACACCGATTGTTTTAATATAGAAACAAATGTCAACATTAATTGGAAACGTACATACAGTAGGAAATGGGTCATTTCAACTACTGCACATTGTAGTGAAGTGATGTTTGAATGTTGTTGGACATATAAACATCCTAGTAGGTGCTTGAAAGGTTTACTTTAGGTGGCAAAAAATAAAAGAAAGAACACATTAAAGTAAAAATGACACAAAAGGATGAAAACAGAGCTCCTGTGATTTTTCTTTAGTAGCTATAAGTGATTTCATTTCAATGTTTCAGATACAACAGGATCCTAGGATAGACCAAAAACATTATTACGGACTCTGTTTAAAGAGCACCTAGGCCACAGTTTTACCATCATTTTTTGCATGGTATAGTGGCACAGTGTTGGCTTTGCTGCATCACAGCACTGGGGCCAATCAAGGCCCTATCTTTGTGGATTTTGTATGCTCTCCTTGTTTGTGTGGGTTTACTCTGGGTGCTCTGGTTAGTAGTCATTCTGCTTTCTGAACTGTTGCCCTTCTTATCCTTGAAGATACCCATACATGGGCAGAACTCTTCACTTGTCGACAAGAATCAGTGTCACTGTTCAATTTGGTCACCCAGCAACTAGTGTGGTCAGGTTGATGTCTGCACACACTGTCAGAATGTGGACTTTTTACACCCTCATTTTCCGCCAGTCCCATTTGACATCCGATTAGTGGTCATTGTAGCTCCATTGATTTGTGGCCAGTTTGAGCTAAAAGACCAAACTCACCATTTCAACAGCTCTGTGTATGTTCATCATTGAACAAATTGCCATAAACATTTGTATACATTTACTGTCCACTATAAAATACAAATATTGATATTTTAATAGAGAGATCTAACAATACAACCTTTCACCCACTGGCAATTTTTAGATTAGTTCCCTATATTTTATTACCTACTCCCTCCCTCTACAATAAAACTGCTACCTGAGAAACCTTAGATCTCCTTATCATTTTCTCTACAAAGCATTGCTTCTGGTACTTTTTTAGAGCACGTAAATGTAAAAAGGAAGTTGCTTACGTACAATTGAAAAACAACAAATATAATGGCACAAAATTATGGATATGATAAAGAGGACCAACTGCACGGGATCTGCAAACCCGTAAGTAAAATATAAATAAAAACACAAATTGCAGTACGTCCTCAAATCATAAAGCACTGGCACTGTAATGTGGTTGAATAAAAATATAATATTTATTAAAACAGATACATAAACTTGAACTTATTCCAAATACACGATATTCAGATGGTATTGATCACTTCTCTTGAGGATTTTAATAACAATATAGGTGCACCTATAGTAATCCAAATGTGAATTCCTCAAAGAGCAAAAAATGGTGGAACAGGCTCATATCCTTTTAACCAGCCAAAGATAATCATGTGCAGAAAGGAGCTCAAAAAACACACATAAAAAGTTCTTGATCCTTAGGAATCTCCATAGGAAAACCACTATGATATGGTGCGGATATAAAAGTCACTCCGGTTCCCAAACACCTTAAACGGTATCAATTGACCAAAGCGTCCCGCAGGGTTGATATATGCAATCAGTAGCGGGTAGGTACCGGAGGTATAAAATTCATTAGCAGTATAGATACAATGTTTATCGGGTTATCGGAACAGATGTATAGTTTCCTTACCAGAAAACTGGAATATGCGGTGAATCACCCGGTATATATCTCCACTCCGTCCTCATATGCACCACGATGAAAGGTGCTAAAAAACTTTTCCTCCCAAACTAATGACCTGCTTGGTGGTTCCGGAGTGTAGTCGGCAAAATTGCCTCTTGTGCACACCTTTCCGATATTGTGGACTTCACAGCGGACTTCACAGTGTGTAGTGAGAGTCTCCTACAGCGATCATGTACAAGACACGGAGCCTTAAAAGAATCTTGCAATAAATTAAAAGCTGGTAAAAAGCCTGTATTTTCGTGTACATTCAGTATAAAGCACTAGATCCCAGAGTCACAACTAACGCGTTTCATTGCAACAAGCAACTTCCTCCGGTACCTACCCCCTACTGATTGCATATATCAACCCTGCGGGACGCTTTGGTCAATAACTTTGAGTACTATTACTGCCTCATATTACAATATTGGTTATTAAGGTATATTGGATCACCATCTTTATTGTATATCTACACCAAAAATTGATACCGTTTAAGGTGTTTGGGAACCGGAGTGACTTTTATATCCGCACCATATCATAGTGGTTTTCCTATGGAGATTCCTAAGGATCAAGAACTTTTTATGTGTGTTTTTTGAGCTCCTTTCTGCACATGATTATCTTTGGCTGGTTAAAAGGATATGAGCCTGTTCCACCATTTTTTGCTCTTTGAGGAATTCACATTTGGATTACTATAGGTGCACCTATATTGTTATTAAAATCCTCAAGAGAAGTGATCAATACCATCTGAATATCGCTTACGTACAATTGATATACATCATATACATTTCTAATACGATTAGGTTTAGTGACTTTTGAAAATTAACTCATTATGTCAAGGGGACCAACAATTCATTGCACTACATCTAGCAGCAAATATGTTATTAACTGGCTGAAAAACTGAGCTGTCAGCAGCTATGTCTGAAATTGTGTTAAACTGTGTGTTTATCTGTAACTAGTGTGACCGTCTCAAACTCGTTACTATCATTAAGGTGGAAGGAGTATGAGACTCACTCTTTTCTACTGACAAATTCTATGTTTCTATGTGAGTCCACTGCTCTATGTGGTGTAAATGCTACATCAGATGTACATAATCTGCTCGTCAACTTGAGCCACAGGTTGCCTACAGCCGTGTTAAAGAAATATTCAACTCCCCATCATCACCATAGTGCTTATGATCAATTTAATGACTCTAGCAGATACTGGTTAAGCATCTGAATGCAAACAGCAGACATAAATGGTTGGCATAGTAAAATATCTGACACTTTCTTTATGTTGAGGCAACATTTCTTCTTCTGATGTGTGCTTATAATATATTCCAAATTAAACAAACATTATGGATGTGCAGAGAAGAAATCAACTGGGAGAACAGCAACACAAGCCAAAGATTTCATTTCAGAGAATTACTAGATGTGGTGAGATGAAAAGATCAGCCTCAAGGCATTTCTGACCTTTCAGAATGCCAGAGGGAAAATATTCAAGCAAAATGGCAGCTTTGCTGTTTAAGTTTGAGCTGTGTCACCAAATTGTCTTTAGTGCACTTTACGACCTCAAAACTTGAAAGTAGGCTTGTTTCCCTTTAAATCCTAGATGCAATCTTTGATCAAAGACACAGCTAAAAGGGTATTTTACAATTATAATAACTTAAGAATATTTGTCTATTTCTATCACTGGTTCTACAGAATCTGCACGATAGATACATCATTGTAGCTGGAGATAATAGAAGTTGCCATTTCCAGAAGTTAAGTAAATCAAGTGGCATGCTGACCACTATTCAGGGATGCTGCAGTCACCAAAAAATGTGGATCTTCATAATGTCTTCTAGATTACACTCTGTACACTTTGGTATACTCACGCAGGATGCATGGGCAGTGATAGCTAAGGCCTCCGAGATGTGTCTTTTGCTGTTTGCAATAGAGGCCGTGAAATGTCCCATCATTGTTTACATTTTAACTAAGCCCCAGTGAAAAGTCCAAGTAAAATGAACACTACACGCTATCTGCATGTGCATTAAAAATACATGCTTGAGTGTTGGATAATATTAACAGATCAAATAATATGGAAATTCTTAGAAAAGCTAGGACAAAAAAAAGTCTTTGGAAAGTCATATGCAGCCAGTGGGACAAGCATTATTACCCCATTCTGATCAACAATACAAACTGTTGCCCTTCAGGCAGGATGAAACTTTGCAGAAAAAAATGGTCAATACAGGAAATTCCATGTGTTGACTTGCTTTTTCCTATGGTGAAAAATAAAACTTATAATGGTGGGAATCTGATTGAATGCAGAAACAGCTGGGAGTCAATGTGAATGAGCTGTGCGGTAGACATACAAGTGGAACAGGCTGAGGAATATCCGCTGCTCTACAAATTCAGGCTACACTACTTGAATCAAGAGGAAAACTGATATGCAATCACTTATGTGCTTGATGAAAGTCTGCAGAAAGAAAGGCCTGGGGATTATACTTAACCTGTGCTTCACCATGTCCTGGGACTTGCAGAAGTGGCTGAAGAAACGGGCATAGTACAAGTGCATCACAGCGTGCTCCTTTCCTCCAATATACAAATCAACAGGCATCCAATAGTCAGCCAAAGACTTGTCAAATGGCCTGAAAAATAAAAAAAGGCAGCACTCATGACAAAAGGTTTAGGAATGTAAAGATTTTTTAAAAAAAGACCTTGTGCAAACCTGGGTTTATAAAGCATGTGATTTCTGTACTATTATTTACAATTATACAATATAACTTTGCATTGATACATTTTAGTTGTTTTTTTTTTGTTTTTTTTTTAACTTCAATAGTATTTTTATTATTAATTTTTCAAAAATTATGGGGTACAGAAAGAAGAAAAGGGATGGGGGGTAAGGAAAGGACACAAAATTAAAAATGGAAGGGTTGAGGGGGTACATAGTGGGGGGAACACATTAAACAATTCTGCTGTTAAACCATATTGAACACATGAGGGAGGGAACCTAATAGGATCCCTTCCAATTCGTGAAAGTTACACTGGTCGAATGGTCACCATGGAACTACTAATAGGGACATTGGGGAACTTCGCTAAGTGTAGGAGATGCAGGTAGTAAATCCGAGTCTATTTGGTCTGGACGCGCTCCCTCTCCGTCCGTAACATACACATGCCAGCTGAACCACTTCATTATCGGGGACGAGGTGGCAGTGGAGTAGGGCATCCCCTCTGTCTCCATTTCAAAGCTGAATAGTGTTGTTTTCTTTTTTAACCCTCCCTTTTCCTGGCGCTGCAGCTTTACTGTAGAAAACTACCATCAAAAGCTGGTGGTACAGCTATGCAGCCTAGGTTGGTGCGATGCTTTGGACCAATAGGTAGCCCCAGAAGCAGAGAACTTACTGGTTCCTATAGATCTATGGTGTCACATCCCTCAGTTCCAGACATATTCGGCTGGTTTACACTATTAACTAGCTGAAAATACAGGGGCTGTAGCTTCAGAATGCTGCAATGGTGGGAGAAAAACACTTTCAGTTGCATTGCCCACCCTGGGCATACCTTAACTCTCTGCAGGATTGACACTGATCAATGCAAGGCAAAGTGTCAACTGGAACACATATGCATTTCAGTCATCTCTGTCCATGCAAATGCTGGCAGGGAAAGGAGTGGTGGGGAGAAATGCGTCATGAGCGAGCATATTGTCAAAAGTGGCATTCCAAAGCTTCCCAGCTAACTGCCTCATATTATTATTATTTATTTATTTATTTGGCACCACAGAGTACACAGCGCCGGATACAGAGGTAAGTAACAAATGGAAGAGGTAATACACATAAGTAGCGCAGATGAGTGTGAGTAATGCTTTGGGACTCGAATGGAGTGCAGCAAAATACATGACAGGACGTACAAGGGAATCAGACAGCTGACAGACATGGGACGATAGGTAGAGAGGATTCTGCCTGCAAGAGCTTACAGTCTAGACATCATATGTCATGTGACTGTGGTTTCCATGGTAGTAATATGACCATAAGCAATCTCTAAATCATAAATAGCAGCTTCAAGAAAAAAAGGAAGAACAATTGAACACCAGCAAGTGGCTTCCTATAGTAAGCCAGAAAGATTTACGTAAAAAACCCCAAAAAAAATCATCGGATTACAGTGTTAATAAAACAAACATGTATGTAGTATTCTCACATATACAAAAAGAAAAGTAAAAATTACTTCTTAGCAACAGAAGCAGCTATTGTACCTTTCAGAGTTATAAGGATCTGTATATCTCAAATAGTACCATGCAGAATCAACAAATGTATCCATTGTATCTGTTTCTCTCATAGCTGCTCTTGCACACCTAGGAAAAACAAAATTACAACTTAAAAAAACCCCAATTAACATAGTAAGTAAAATAAAGATCTCAGACACACATCCCAGGACTTTGTGCATTTGCTTCATACTATGCAATACAGAAACCCAAAGCAAGTGAATCATAGTATTTCTTAAAGGAGAACTTTATTCCCCTATATGGTTTTTTTACATCCTCCCAACTCCTATAACTAGTAGTCCCTAGAATCCTGCCATTTCCAATTGTGAAGTTCTCCATGCATAATGGCCTGGATAATAATAAATAATAGGCATCTAGGAATCACAGAGTTCTGCCATTTGGGGAGAGCAAGGTTCTAATTTAAAGATGGAAGCATTGTATTTTGCAGTGGTTACCTTGGACACTTGCAGTTTATCCAGTCCAAAACTGTTGCTAAAGGGGAAGAACCCTTTCCCGTAAAGGATGACATGCTGGGTAAGACCACAGGTAAGTCATCATAAGGCACAGGTACAGTGCCACAGGACGAGCAGTGGATGATGGGGATCGGTGTGCCCCAGTAACGTTGCCTTGATATCAGCCAGTCCCTCAGCTTGTCACTGGTCAGGTGTCCACCCACACCTTCATCCTGTGCTTGTTGGGTTATGGCAAGGAGAGCATCGTATCTAGATAGCCCTGTGAACTGGAAAATTGCCAGGCTGTTAGGAATATTTACATTTGAAAAAACTTTACAGGTTGGTATAACATTATAAGCAAATTTAACCATAGACAATTACAAATTACAACTACCTTTAAATGGATTTCTGGATTTGACAGCTTAGACTGCAAACTCACTTCTCTCCATAAATCCTTGCAGACCCAATGTACCGGTCAATCACAATAACATAGGCAACAGGGAGAATCTGGGCCCGAGGAGTCATTCAGCAAAGCAAAAAAAAAAAAGAAAGAAGTAAATTTGCACCCGAGCAAAACCATGTTGCATTGGAGGGGAAGTAAATTTAAGATGTAGGGACAGATTAATAGTTGGGGTAGGGCATATCCTAGATCAACTTTGAAGTTCAGTGTAAAAATCAAGCTATCAAGTATTGTATGCTACATCAAAAAGCAGCCAGTATTTTCTTTATGTGCAAAACAATAAGCTAATTTGCACCCCTTGCATTGTAACATGGTTGTTCAGAATCAATTTTACTTTTTTTTTTTGCTTTGCTCTCCTTAATGACTCATTAGTTGCTGCTAAGGTGACTGACTCACTGAAATTGGAATATCTCTGGGCATTCATAGGTAAATCAGATTTGATAGTCATACTTCTGCCCATCTTAGGACCCAGCTGTATATAAGCTGACCTAAACAAGTCCCATGTTCATACAAGTTGTTTTTTCACTGGTACTGTTTCTATTTGTTTGATTAGAAGGAACAAGCTACTTAGAGACCTACAATCACCTAATTCAAATAACAGCATCTATATGACACACTAAAGTAGCACTTAAAACACTGCGTTGAGCCCATATCATGTCTAACTCTAAATAACCTGTGGGAAATTGGGGAGCTATTCACAATTACATAGGTGCCTAATACAATGGCTACTCAGTGCATGAACTCTTGGATCAATTGCATAAGGTTAGTCTGACATATTTAGTTTAATTTCTATACTACATGACATTCCACCTCAGCCTAATGCTTGTTCTGAAGTGTTTCATAAAGATATTAACATAAAAATAAACTGATGCTGTAAATGTTGTGTTCACCTGGAACCACCCTCTTCATCACACTCTGCCATGCTGCTTTTGCTTCCCCTTGCTTCCCTTCCTTCACTTACCTTTTCTATCGGCTTCTTTCTTCTCTTTTCTTCTTGTCTTCTGTCTTCTTGCTTGCTGGCTCCTCTCTGCGCCGCTCCTCACTGAATGTCGGGCGTGATGACGTCACGTCCGACATTCAGTGCAGACGAAGCAAGGAGGAGGAGTGCCGACGTCGCAAACAGGTGAGTATTTTTTATTTTTATTTTAAAGTACCCTGCTCTGCCCACCAACGAAAAGGGTAGACTCTGGAGCAACCAGTTCGCCGAACTCTCCTTAAAATTAGGTATCGGTTCTGGCGAACCGGCTGAATCCCACCACTGATTATACCCCTATTTTCACTGTCCCTTTCATATTAGTAGGTGTTTTAGGTATTCCCTGCTAATTGTCTTTAAATTTCTTTTTGGCCTTCACTTTAATCCACCTTCTTCCCTTTGTTTGGTTTTCATCAATTCACACAGACAATTTATGGTTCATAAAACTTTCAGAACATCATTGTTTTTTTTATTCACATACCTTTTTCCCTTTGTTGTTCTATTACAGGATTAAACTTTGCCTAACATTAACATATCCATATATAAGTAGCTAATCACATCCTTTGCTGGAGCCAAGGGCAGGCTGGGCTGGGGGGCAGGGGGGGCATCTTCCCCCTGGCCCGATCTAATAGTGGGCTTCCTTGGGCTGTGTTACTGGGTCACCTGCATTTTTTTTTCCTTGAAAAATTTACCTAACAGTCTGTTTTCGGAGTGTGGGAGGACACCAGAGCACCCAGAGGGAACCCATGCAAACACGGGGAGAACATACAAACTACTCCTTGTCGAGTCTAGTCTTGCTCCCTGGACTAAAATTTGCCAGTCCTCCCCTGGCTGGAGCCCTAGCCTATAACTGCTCTTCTGACTGACAACCCACTTGCCCGATTTTAAGAGGCAAGAGCAGGTTCCAATGCCCCTTACTCATAAACATGCATATCCTGGTCCCTAGGAATGCTGGGAGGTGTAGTTGTCACACCACATGCTGCCTATAATATATTGTTACAAGCATCCCATCTAGCCATGATTTATAATTACTTAAGGTGTTGCTGGTGATATCAGGAGGAAACTAAAACAAAAAGGGGTATTTAAACAATTTCAACTAAAAGAAAATACACCAAAAAGAACACATCATATTGCCTATAGGTATAGGTTTTTTTTTTCCATGGACTTTTTTTCTAACGTAAAAAGATCTCAGTAAAAAATAATCCCTAAAAAAGTAGGGGAAAAATAGAAGAGGTCATACTGTATATGGTCAAATAATTATATTTCTAGGTTTAAGAAGGAAAATTGAGGACACTTACCTTTGCTGAATTCGTTATCCTCTCTGTGCCATCATTATGTATCTCTGTGACCCTGACATAGGCCAGACCTAATTTATCTGCCAAGATTGCATCTTCAAAATTTGTGCTTGGAATACCTATCAATGGAAATTATAGTGTTACCAAAGCATAAAACACATAACATTACTCCAAATATAGTTTAATGATGAATACTAGCTGACCTGTCTGGCGTTTATTAAAACTGCTTTGAATATATACATTTAGGCAGAAAAAAAAGTAGAAAATAAATTTGATACAGGTCAATATAAAATAATTAACAATCATCATTAAACAAATTTGAAAAATGGAAAACTGTCAGTGAGTCACTGTATTAGATTAGTAATTTAACAAGAATAGTAAGGATAAATATACATCCAAATATACACATCAAGAAATTTAAAAAAAACTCATTAGTGTTAATTTATTTTTTAAAATATGGTTGTTGATAGGAACTGTTTACGAGAATCAAAATTACTGACAAGGAGAACTGTAGGCTGTCATAATTAACAACTTGCTTTGCATTTGTATTTCTTATCCCTCTGATGAAGTTGTGATGTTCACAATGAAATGCATGGGGCTTTGTGGCACATTTGTTGAATTTTTGAAATACAAATTTATATGGGACTGGTACAGTGCTCTTCAGGACGTGTTTGAGGAACTTTTTAGATTACAAGTTGCATGTTAGCCAGATAAGGAAATATCTGGAGAGCCGCTGGAGACACAGGAACCTTGCAAGTATCATAATCATCATCATTTATATAGCGCCACTAATTCCGCAGCACTGTACAGAGAACATCAGTCCCTGCCCCATTGGAGCTTAAAGTTTAAATTTCCTAACACACGCACACAGACAGAGAGGAACACAGACTAGGGTCAATTTGATAGCCTACCAGCATTTTTTTTTCGGTAGTTTTTGGAGTGTGGGAGGAAACTGGAGCACCCGGAGGAAACCCACGCAAACACGGGGAGAACATACAAACTCCACACAGATAAGGCCATGGTCGGGAATCGAACTCCTGACCCCAGTGCTATGAGGCAGAAGTGCTAACCACTAAGCCACCGTGCTGTCAAGTATCTGTAGCCAATTTCTTTCCTTTCCCTGACACTCTGGATTTAACTCCATTACACCATAACTTATTGCCTTTACATCTGCTGAGTTTCACCACCGTTAGCTGGGACGGTTATTGGATCTTATCATTAGCAGTGGGGACATTTGTTGTTTATTGTCAGAGTTACTTTACACCTATTCTGATAACCCTTCTGGATTTTTAAATATGGACACAGTCCTCTCTAATAATCCAGATTTGCTCCTTGTCTTTCATTTTTCTAGCATGGCTTGATCATCCGAAAAGCGCGTCATTTTGGCCAAACGCTGCGATTCCGGGTGAATCGAATTCTGCCCACTTCACTAGGAAGTGGGCAGATCAGGGAGATTGCCACACTCTCCCCCGGACATTCTGGGAGAGTTGGCAAGTATGGGCTTGATGTCTATATTATTATGAATATTTATGTTATTGTTGTTATATAATTATTATATTGGTCATTTTAGTATAGTGATTCATAGACCTAGTTTTCCATTTTAAATGTCTATATTTTTTAGTGGTAATTATGTTATTTTATATTGACCTATAGGATTATTTTTTTGTTCCTGGTTTTGTTCTTTTTCTGCGTAGTAATGGTAGGAGAAGTACACCCTCCTTTTAACAGAGGCTGAGGACAAGTTATTTAATTAAGCACCTGTTTGAGATTTTTCTTGTTTCTCTATTTTTGAATGTAGTTCAAACTGATCACTATTTTCACAAGTATGAAACAACTCAGAGAAAGGTACTACAGATTGATAAGGAAAAATATGTACTGGTGATCTAATAGCCACAAAAGGAACTGTGAGCTGCAGATGTCATACACAATTTATTAAAACATATAAAAAACATCACAAATATTACAGATATAAAAAAAAGTAAAAAAAATCACATATGGTAAATTACCACAATAGGACTATCATGTAAGGGAAAAAACACTATGTATCATTTGCATACACATGCATCAAATTCAATGATCTCCAATAACTCTTGTTGTTAGCTGTATTAAAGTAATTCTATCGTTTTCAAATAACCATTGCCCAAGCGATTGTATTGTGTATCCAAAGCACAAAGTAATTTATTTTAGCAGATGCGCTCCCACTGGTACCAGCGAAAAGTACTTCACTCCAGAATACTGTGGTCAGAAGAGACTGAGGCCAGTGCCAGTGAGAGCTGTTATTATATACACTCAGTGTTACAGTGAGAACAATGCAGATGGTGTGGCTTGCTTCTATTGGTCCAGGTATCAGAAAGGTCTAGAGTGCTGCAGGTCATAGGCCAGTTCAAACCAAAATATCCAAAGGTGGGGATCATCTCTCCAGGGGTTGTGCTCTCACTTTTCCCGCCAAGACTCCCGTTTCAACTAGTCTATTAGCATTTTATAGTCAGTATCACTAAGTATTTATTCCCTAACATCACTAACTAGAGTATGCAATGTGCGATCTCTTCGGCAAATGAACCGGACAACTGCTGATGAATAGGGGATTAAAATGATACCAGACATGACATTTCCCATAACCTGAACCTTAAATAACACTAAAGTGTATATATATATATATATATATATATATATATATATATATATATATATATATATAATCATAATATATAAACTAATAATAAACTAAATACTATCTGCTCATAAATCACTGTGGAATGGAATCAATATAAATATGAAATATATAAATAACTAAATGTTGTAGTGCGAGTGTGTGCGTGCGTATTGTACCGCGTGATCGCGCCATGCCACGTGTAGCGGGGCATACTGAGTGCAATTGCACGATAAAACAATATTAACCAATATACTTTCGTTCATCCGATTATACGACTTCGACAGCTGGAATATAAAAAAAAGCCCCTATAAACAAATGGCCATGTGGATGCCAATGTAGTGGAGCTAGAAAAACGGAGGTCTTCTAAATAAACAATATAATCAGAGCAATGTTGGGAGAGTCGGACAGTGCATATTTGAATGACACAGAGAATCTGTTCCAGGTCCGAAGCAAATTGTGCCTGTTAATAAATCTCCAAATAAGATATGGTGCCAAACTATGTGTGAAAAATATAGTCTTACCGGACCACTCAGCGTACGGTCCGTCTCGCCGCGCTGTCAGGCTTGGATGCTGGGCTGGTTCGCTCTGTGGAGCCTGTCAAAGGTTATCTTCAAAAGCGGAATGTTATAGTAAGGAGTAACACCACCAAAGGAGTTGATGCATGTGTATGCAAATGATACAGAGTGGTTTTTCCTTTACATGATAGTTCTATTGTGGTAATTTACAATATGTGATTTTTATTTTTTTTATATTTGTCACGTTTGTTATATTTTTTATATATGTTTTAATAAATTGTATATGACATTCGCGGCTCACAGTTCCTTTTGGGGCTATTAGATCACCGATGCATATTTTTCCTTATTTCTCTATTATTTTGGGGATTGCAGACCCCTTGCACTGCTTGTCCTCTAGCCTTTGTCATATACAGCGCCTTAGGATTATTTTTCTGTATTTGTTTTTACCACAGATTGGTGTTTGCGTGGGTTTTCTCTGGGTGCTCCGGTTTCTTCCCACAATCCAAAAACATACAGATAGGTTAATTGGCTGCTATTAAATTGACCCTAGTCTGTCTGTGTGTGTCTTAGGGAATGTAAACTGTAAGCTCTATTGGGGCAGGGACTGATGTTAATGTGCTCTCTGTACAGCGCTGCGGAATTAATGGTGCTATGAAAATAAGTAAATGATGACGATGATGATCTTAAACCGCCTGTGATTACGTATCCTTCTTCGTTTTATAACTATGAGGTTCATTTATTTAAGTCCACAAAACTACAGTAAATGCGACCAAAGATTTAAGCGTACAGCTGAGCGACAAGGTCTGCCGTTTGATTACAAATATTTGATGTGTGCAGTGAATTAGCAGGCATGCAATAAGTTAAACATGTATAATTACTGAACCTGAGTAAATGAGAACTAACAAATTAAATAAAAGTAATAGTTTCATTTCAGAAAACATGAAAAGTTAACTTACCAATTTTACTGTCCAGATAGCCCTCAAACTGACATTTTGCGGAGATAATAACAGGGAGCTCTTGTTTAGTAAACAGATTTATTGCTGAGACTCTGGTAAGACAATCTGCAAACAGAATGTTATTTCACACTCAGAATCATCACATTTGAATGCAGCTTCACCTTTACTTGGGACATGTTGTGCTGTGACTGAGTCATCATAATTTATCAATTATCACTCTACTTGAATACCGAAATAGTAAATAAAAAAAAATCTAAGGTGAAAATGTAATGCTCCAAATTAAAACAAAAAAATATTGTCCACATAATTTTAAAAATACAAGAAAACCACATACAGTATAGCTTGAATTACAAGAAGAAGTCTTTAAAATTTTTTATGTTTTATGCACTTATTAAGATACACATCCTAATTTTGGGGTATTAATAATGCCTACCCATAGGGGTTAATTCAATTCAGTGCAAATTGCCTCTCTTAAATTATTAGCGGTGAATGCCGGGGAAACTATACAATTCCCATGATACTCATTGCGCCTTAAATAGGGTTCATAGAGACATGTTACCAGGTGCGGAGAGCATTGTGGGTGTCCTTACTGTGCTTCAACTTGGTAAGGGGCCACAAATGTGATCTTTGTGCAGGGCCACCAATGCCGTAAAGCAGCCGTCTGTATGAGACTCACAAACATCACTTACCATTTGCATAATACAGGTGAAATCATAGACAACACTAACTTACTCACCTTTGCCTGCTGTGAATGCTTCCTGAAGGGCTCCTTTCACACTGCTGCCACCATGTAGTAGTCTGTGGTTTGGTAATATAGCAATGTGAGATGCCCCATAAATAGCCTCTGGGTTAAAGGCGTAGACAGAAATCTTTTCTCCAGTTTCTACATTATCCACCTATGAAATGACAGAGGGAGACAGGGAGAGTACTTAAACAATGTGTTATTTAATGTAGTCCCCGGGGTCACATTTCCACTATAAATCAGATTAATTTTACATCAAAAGAATAACCAATATGACAGTTCATATTTATTGAAGTGTACCCATTCACCTGCAGATAGTAAAGGCAGCTCTATTGTGGGCTTCATGTAATCATAACAACACTGCCTATTATTTCACTAGTGAGCATACCGAGGACAGAGGTATTTCATGCCTCAACGTTATTTCTTGATATAGATATATACACACACAAAACATATAAACATATATACATATATATATATATATATATATATAAACATTATATATATATATATATATATAAACATTATATATATATATATATATAAACATTATATATATATAAACATTATATATATATAAACATTATATATATATATATATATATAAACATTATATATATATAAACATTATATATATATATATATATATAAACATTATATATATATATATATATATATATAATGAAAAGGTGCGCCAGGGAACAATGATCTATAAATTAAAAGAAAACAGCACAAATGTGGCGGAATCCATATGTTTAAATAGAATACATTTTTTTATTACATCTAACAAACCAGATTCCGCCACATTTGTGCTGTTTTCTTTTAATTTATAGACCATTATTCCCTGGCGCACCTTTTCATTGTATATGTATGTCATTACTGTGCTAGGATTGGCACTCTTACAAAAGGTAGCGACAAGGTTAGTCTAGCTATTGTTTTTAATTTTAAAATAATCTTTTAGGTTAATATTATTTTATATTGTGCCCTGGAGGACTAGCCCATAAGAGTTTTGTTTGTTGACACACAAAACATACATATACACAAAAGAAAAAACATATCCTATTTTTAATAGGGTACAACTAACCAATGTGCCCCACTTTGGAAGCTTATATTTGTTACAGCTTAGGAAATTCTGTTAATATTCCCTATCTGTTAATATTCCCCATCTCTCCTGCTAAAAAGCAGTTCTTTATATCTTGCACTACACAGCGATAACCTGTGTAAGTTTATGACAAATTCTGTATAAGTTCTGCACAGCAGCACAGTGGTGAACATTGCTGGTTCACAAAAAGTACAGATTACATGACTGGTATGGTAAATGTCCCAAAAATGTTGGGGAGTTGAGGAAGCTTTGATACACAAATCAATGCAATAAAGAGTAAGATAAGTCGAGGGCCTGATAGATACATTACCTTTAACATGCATTCAAAAAAGCAGCCGATGCAGTCACCAATCCAGTTAGCTTGCATGCTTTTTACACCATACCATTCGGGAAGATTAGCTAGAGCATCTCTCATAGCCTGCAATAAAAAAAAAAAAAATCACCATCATTCAAGTGAGATGGAAAATGTAGCCTCTTTTTTTTACGTTGTTTATTATTCTATAGATGTTTGTCAAAACATATGGACTAAATTATTCTATACACAACCCTGCTTATCAGTATATCATATTTCCTCAATTTCTACTTAAAACAAAAGTACTGTACTTAACTACTAACTACATATTTATAGAAATCTCTCTGTTGACAATAGATTTTCTGCCTAGGGAGCTTTGTTGGAAAGTTATTCCTTGATAATACTGTGCTCATACTATGCAGCTTTTCATTATAATTTCCACTTAGGTGTCTGTTCTGTTTATGTGGAGTATATTTCATTTTATGTCAATTTAATAAACAGCAGTTCCCACTAATGTTAAGAAACGTATATACGCTCTACTATGGATAATGCAATGCTTATAAATACTACATTTCAGATTGAAGATTACATTTGCAATACATTGACAGTTGAAACAGATTTTTAACTCTCAATGTCTGGTAAATTAAAAAAGACATGTTCAAAATATGAAGTTACCAGTAAGTGCGAACCAAATGTCAGCTAGGTTCTTATATTCTTTAATGCCTGTTTGTGGCAGTCTTAATAGGTAACTGGTATATGTATGCAGAATGTCCAGTCCCATATGTTTTAAAGCCATTGTTTTAGAAGAAGATACTGGCTTTTGACAGTATGTCTTGAAGGATACTTCCATGCATGTAAAATGTGATGTCTCGGTAGAATGGATGCAGCAGCAAAGAACAGTCTGTGGAATGCAGATCTTGGCTTTTCATTAGAGCAAATTTAAAAAAAAAGGCCTTGTACACATGACAGGTTATTGACATGTACTTCTTCGTTTTCTTTTATATGGAAAACACACATAAAATATACAATATAAAAAACTCTGTTTCCTGAAATACTCCTACTTTGAAACAGTTCTTGTGCAGGTCTCTGAAGCGATCTATGAGCAATACAGCACATTATATAATAACTACACACTGATACATCAACACACATCAATTAAAACTCTAACATGAAACTAGACTTTAATATGGCAAATGAACAAGAAAGCACACAGAAAACATTCCACATAATTTTATAATGTTATTCAGCAGCAAAGGAAAAAATATACCGCATAACCATTGAAGTAACCAACTGTATAAAATAGAAGCTCTTGTGTGCAAATCCATATGTATTAAAAAAAAAAATTGTCAATTCTAAAGAAATTTAATTTGCACTACCTCCTAATATGAATACTGAAATAAATAACAATTACTATTAAATATAGTAAAAAAAAAAAAACTTTAGTAATTATATTGTACATTTCTCTGTGATTATACGGACTGATTAATAATCACTGACGAAAGAAACCAGCGCACTCGTAAGCCATTGTACTAGAAAAACTGTGCCTCTGTTCAATACTACTTCTCATTAGAGATGCTCACTGACTCCCGTGTTTTGGATCTGGATTACCTTCGGGTTTTGGTTTTTGTTTTGCCAAAACCGCTCTTGCGTGTTTTGGTTTACTATTATTTACAAAAATCCATTTTTTGGGCTAAAATCACATAATTTAGGTATTATTTTGTACCTTCATTATTATTAACCTCACTAATATTAATTTCCATTAAATTTTTACCATCTCACAGGTCACAATATGCTTTTCATACACTTTCAGACAAATACAGCAGCGAGCTGGCTGGATGTTAAGCGACAGAGCAACGACACTCACACACTGCAGTTTATATCACATCTAGAAAACATTGCCACACACCAGTGTCACAAACTCACAATAGAAAAGTAATACAAGATAGAATTGTCCTTGTGGCCTCCCACCCACCCGTATGTTGGATCTTATAAAGGACATACACACTTTAACAAACTAAGCACTTCAGTGACAAGGGCTGCCACTTTTGTGGCTGAAGTGCTTGGTTTGTTTGGGCCCCCACTTAACCAGCTATCAATGCCCTACCAGCAGGTTAGACCAACAATGCTGTCAAATTAATTCTACACTGTCAAGATGTTGTCTTCATCATCTTCAGCATCATCCTAACCCTCATCAGTGTGTACATCATCATCACACACTATTAATTAATCTCTGCTGGAATCCGCCATTACAGAATTGTCAGTACTTGGATGTATTTGCTGGTAAAGGCCTTCCTCGTGGAAGATGTACTTCATTTTGATGATCATCTTTTCCACATTTTTAGGAAGTAACCTTCTACGCCGATCACTGACAAGGTTCCCGGCTGTGCTGACAACTCTTTCTGAGTACACACTGGAGGGTGGGCAGCTTAGGTATTGCAAAGCGAGTTTGTACATGGGTTTCTAAATTGCTTGTTATTCCTCACAGTATGGAAAGGGAGTCTCTGACATGTCAATTTCAATGAACTCTTGAAAATAATCCTCCACCATCCTTTGCATGTTAATAGTAGGATCGGATGGAGTTATGGTCGAGGTCACACTTTTTTGCAAAATTCTGTCAAACCGGACCAGATGTCAAACTGTTGTGATCTGCCACCTGTGTCATCCCCGTTTCTCTTTGAAAAGCGCAATTTCTTACGAGAAGCAGCTGCCTGAGAAACTGAAGGAGGAGACACCGTCAAGCCATGGACCACTTGAGTGGTCAACTTGCTGACCAGGAGCCCCTTGCATCTCTTCAGAGCTCCGTCAGATGGAAGCAAAGAATCTACGTAAGTCTTAAACCTAGGATCAAGCACAGTCGCCAAAACATAGTGATCCGACTTCAAGATTTTAATAACTCTTGGATCATAGCGAAGCGAATTAAGTACTTGATCTACAAGGCCAACATACTTTGCGGAATTGCTTTCTTTCATCTCCTCCTTCAGTTTCTCAAGCTGCTTTTCCAAAAGTCGAATTAAGGGAATGACTTGGTTCAAGCTAGCAGTGTCAGAACTCACTTCACATGGCACAACTTCAAATCGTTTCTGCACCTTGCACAACACAGAAAGGATTCTTCACTGTGCAAGACTGAAATACATTCCCCCTCCTTTCCCAATGCAATACGCTTGGATGGCTTTGCGCTTTTCCTCCATCCTCTGAAGCATGTACAGGGTGGAATTCTACCTTGTTAACACCTCTTGCTTAAGTTGGTGGCAGGGCAAATTAAATTGTTCTTGTAGCTGCTGCAATCTCCTACAGAATGCTGGAAATGTCCCGAAATTTTACGGGCCACCGAAAGCATCTCCTGCACCTCACGGTTATTTTTCAAGAAGCTCTGCACCACCAAGTTTATTGTGTGAGCAAAACAGGGAATGTGATGGAATTCACCCAGCTGTAATGCTCGTACAATATTGGTGGCGTTATCTGAAATGACATATGCTGGGGAGAGTCCAAGTGGCATAAGCCATGTATCAATGACATCCCTTAGTTTTCTTAACAAATTATCAGCTGTATGCCTGATAGTGAAGCCGGTGATACAAAGAGTAGCCTGCCCTTGAGAAATGTTACGTAGTGGTGTACATGCTGCTGCTGTTCCTGCTTGTGAAGGCGAATCACCAACCCAGCGGGCTGTCACAGTCATATAGTCTTTGGTTTGCCCACTTTCACTTGTCCACATATCTGTGATTAAGTGTACAGTGGGTAGAATGGCTTTTTGTAGCCCAATTATTACATTTTTACGAACGTTCTGGTACAGCTGCGGAACAGCTTTTCTCAAAAGATGGTTTCGCGATGGAATTTGGTAACGGGGACGGACACAAGACCTCAATTAACTGTGAAATACCAGCTGCGTTAATAGTGTATACTGAATGCAGATCTAACACTAGCATAGTCGCTATGCTGTCTGTGATCCGCTTTGCGACTGGGTGACTGCTGTCATACTTGCTTCCTCTAGCAAAAGATTGTTTCACAGTTAATTGTTGTAAAGTACTAGTGGTCTTCTTCTTGGGCTGCTTATGGGAGGAAGATTCACCCCCAGCAGCAGGACCAGCAGCAGCAGCAGTAGGCCCAACGGTCACAAAATCTTCACAGGAATCCTGGTTAGGGGAGGAGTCATGTAGCCTAAGCGGCTTGAATGCAGGACTAACTCCGATCGCTAAAGATGATATTGATGAAGATGGTGTTGTCGGTGTCGATTGCAGGGGTCGTGTTCTAGCTTCTTGCTATTTTGTGGGAATAACGTTCGGATTTTCCTAAAAGCTTCCCATGAACTTTCTTCAAATGGCGTAACATGGATGAGGTTCCTAAATGATTTATGTCCCTACCTCGACCGACTGTGGATTTACAAACACTACATATGGCTACACAGCTGTTGTCAGGATTTGGGTAAAAATAATTCCAGACATAAGAGGTGGATTTTTTTTGTCTTCTGCCCAGGCATGAAAAAGGGCTTATTGCTATCACTGTCAACAACTGCTTCCACCGGTACAGGATTTACACAAACAACATCATCGTCATCAACATCCTCATTAGCGCCGTTATCAGCTACATAAATATCTCCTTCATCCTCTTGCAATTCCAAAATAGCATCCTCAATTTGGGTATCACCGGCTACACTTGGCCTGCTCATGCAAACATCAGAAAATATGCCGACATGGGGCTTTTTTGTGAGTACTGTATAAAAAAACTCTCCTCAGGTATTTGTGTCATATCTGGATCAGAACAAACATTTTCTTGTAAGGCCTTGCTACTTTCTTCCAGCTCTGCTTTTACACTTAGAAGTATTTGGACACCACTTTTGTAGTCAGAATGACAAGGTCTTCCATCATCATCACTAACCTTACAAGAAGATGTCTGAAGTACATTTGCAGAACTAGCACTACTAAAGTAAGGTGAAGGCCTGAATCTTTCCTTGCCACTGCGTGTGTAGAATGACATGCTGGCAATTTTTTTTTCTGGCACTTAACTTGGCCTTGAGTAAAGGTGATTTTTTCTTTACTGAGGTAAAAGGTGTTTTCTTACATTTTTGTTTCCCTGACTTACAAACACTATGCACTTTAAAAAAGGCTTTAGCAGATGATGTTGAGGTAGAGGGATTATTATCATCATCATCATGACTGGTGCCAGCAGCTGCTTGGTGCTCCTGGTCTTCTGGGGACTGATGGGAATCCATAGCTCTGGCGCAGTACAATTTCAGTGTAAAGAACAATAAGTAGCCTATACATTTTTTATTTAAAAAAATGCAAAATGCAACCTATGCAAATTGTGGCACAAATACAATTTGAGTGTAAAGAACAATAGTAGGCTATAAATGTTTTATAAAGAAAATGCAAAATGCCAACTCTCCTAATTGTGGGCGAGCTCTGGCATAGTACACTGTAGGCTAGATTTACTAAGCTGCGGGTTTGAAACAGTGGGGATGTTGCCTATAGCAACCAATCAGATTCTAGCTATCATTTTGTAGAAGGTACTAAATAAATGAAAGCTGAATCTGATTGGTTGCTATAGGCAACATCCCCACTTTTTCAAACCCGCAGCTTAGTAAATCTAGCCCTGTGAGTGGAGACTGGAAAGAACAATAACAGCCTATCGAACTATAAAGCAAAGCCCTGTGCCACCTCTCATAATTCTAGCTGAGCTCTGCAACAGTACACTGTGGAGACTGGAAAGCACAATACCAGCCTATTAAACAAAGCCCACTGACACCTCTCCTAATTGTGGGTGAGCTCTGGCACTGTCAATGTGACTTGAGACTATCACTATACTAACCCTGCCTAACTAAACTAGACCCTATCAAAGACGCTGCTATCCCTTCTCTGTCTCTCTGTGAAATGGCGACGGAGCTCCGTTTCGGGCGTTATTTAAAGAATCAAAATCTTGCGAGATCCGACGAGACAATGATGACGTTTTGCCTCGTTTCCATGTTCGAACACGCGCGCCAGTTCTCAGCCGGCTTGGATAACCTAAGTTCAGGTGGGCTCGGTTTTCGGGAAACCGAACCCGCCCTTCTCTACTTCTCATAGACTTTTATGGCTTAGTTAAAGTGATAGTCATACATGGGCCGAAAATTATTATGCACTGTAATTTGTTTAATTAATCTACATAATTTATACTATAGCTGAAGTTCTTTTTTCCTGTAACTCCTACGTGGAGAGCACAGGGCTTCAGGGAAGCACTTCTTGAAGCTGAAGTTAGTGATTCAGAATTGTTGTAGTCATGTGGACCTATGTAAACAGTAGGCAGGTATTAGGGGTCTAATATATATATATATATATATATATATATATATATATATATATATATATCTATATATATATATATATATATATATATATATATATATAAATATAATGGGAGAGAAGCCCTTTAACCTGTGAAAACTGACCTATCAATGGTTTACCTATAGAGGTAGATTCTACAGCAGAAAACTTTTGCAGGTTTCTCCAGCAAAGGCTTCCCCAAGCAAAGTACCACCACTGTCCTCCTTTCACCATTGCCATCTCAGGATGGCGATAGCAGAAAATATTATCAGAAAAATGGCTTTATTTACTTAAATAAAGCAATTTTTCATTTTAGAATTTTATTTAAAAATATTTTTTTCTTATATTATTATTTTTTTACATGTGGAACCCCAAGTCAGGGCTTCCATTTCCTCTGTGCATGTGTGATCTGGCAAAGCCGGGTCATGCATGCAAAAATGCAACCAGACTGTTTGGGGTAGAGGAAATATTCCTATAACAGCTGCCAGTCAGTATCAACAGGAAGCTGAATATTACTCAGCTGCCCCAGCTACATTTTATTACTAAACTGCGGCATACAAGATGTTCTATTTCTGCGATAAGTTGAGATAGAAAATCTTTGTTTTTGCCGCATAATAGTAAATAGGCCCAGTAGGCTGATACATGACAGTTTTTATATAACAATTAACTGAATAAGAGGAAAGAAAATTGCAACCTTAAAAACCGATGAAAACGAGATACCACTTTAAGCACAAAAGAGGGCTTAAAAAGAATCACTGTCCTGTCAGAATGAAAAGGCAGAAAAGGTGGGTTGCAACACAACGCTCCTATTTCAGACACACAGCACGCTGGATAGATAGACAGCACACAAGCGCAACCTTCCAGTTAATAAATCGGAGAACAACTAATTCCAAAGGCTCAAATGGCTCTCTAGTAAGGGCCCTTAGCACTAAGATTCCAAGGTTCTACAGGATGTATAAAGGGGTGTTGAACACGTAGGTCATTAATGCTAACTTGCGCTGAAAGAAAATTGAGAGCACTACTGAAACCTTCATAGAAGAGACAGAGGCCCTATACCACCCCTTCCTGTAAGAAGGATAACAAGCAGGAAAGACTAAATCGGGAAGTGTGAAGATTATGACCTCACATCACCAAACATAAGCATTCCATTCACGGGTGTAATTTGCAGCAGATAAAGGTATTCTTCCCTCAATCATAGTCTATACTACTTTATATAACAAACCTCTGACGTTTAGAATCACAGTTTCAGTAACCACACCATCAAAACCAGACGACTTAAAGAGTGACACCAAAGAAGACCCTGAACTAGAAGAGGCCACCAGTATGGTGGACGACTGTCATCACTAGGATGTCGTAGAACCATGTTCTGTGCAGCCAATTGGGAGCCACCAGAATGGAGGCTGCCCTTTCTCTTTAATGTCCACGGAAGCATTAGGATCAGCTGTAAAAGACACACCAGGCAAAACCTCCACGGATTCGTCATAACTGAGGAGCCTTGCAATTCAGGAGATATGTCATTAAATCTATCTCAGGCTGACCCCAGCGCAAGACCAAATGAGCATACACTTCCTTGTGAAGGGACCATTCTCCCAGATAGACCCTGGTTCTGCTTAGGTAATCTGCCTCCCAGTTCTTTACCCCTGAATGAAAACCGTTGATATTACTGGAACATGGTGTTCTGCCCAGGACATCATCTGTGCTGTCTCCTGCATTGCCAAGGCTGCTCTGCATGTACACCCAGATGATTCAAGTGTACTACCCCAGTTGCACTGTCTTACTGGACTTTTAGGGTCTTTCTGGCCAGAATCCCCTGACTCCTTAAGAGCGTCTGAAAATCGCTCTTAGTTCCAGGAGATTGATGGGCATTAAGGACTCCTGATTAGACCAAAGTCCCTGGAACTGAAAGGACACGCTGGCGATCACTGGCCGCAATGACTGCGTCTTGAAAGCTATGACCCGAACTTGTTTGCTGAGGGCCCTGAGATACAAGATCGAAACGATCACTCCGGTTTCGGGACGAGAAAGTGGTTGGTGTAAAATGACAAACTTCTTTCATGAGTGGAACCGGAGCGACCACCCCGAAGCTAGAAGCTTCTGGATAGACTATCTGAGCGCCTCTCTTTTGAGAACACAGGAAGGAAGGCCTGTGGTAAAAAAAATTCTGCAAGTGGGAATCTGACAAGTTCTATGACATAGCCTGTTGTGACCACTCCTCGTGCCAAGTATTCGAGGTAGTGGCAAACCACTGGTTCTGAAACTGCCGAAGACGAGCCCCCACCACAGAAATGTGGTGGACCGTCGTGTCACGTAGAGGCCTTGTATTGCAACTTAGGAGCCCCATGTCTGGCCGACCTAATGCTTCTCAGGAAAACCTCCTCAGAAGGGAGAAGACTGCCTTCTAGCAGAATCTGCTCGTTTTCTTCAAAAGATTGCAAGGACCGAAACCTAGGTTGCTTCGGTTTACTATTGCCAAGAGGTAAGAAATGGCTTTTCCTCCCGTAGCAACCTGAATGATATGCTCCAGTACTGAGGCAAAGAGAGTAAAATGGTAACGAATGGTAACGACACAAGAGTTTGCTTGGATTCTGCATCTGCCAGGGCGGTAACCACAAAGAACGCCTGACCACAATTATAAGGGCAGAGAGTTTGGAATCCACAGAAACCGCATACAAAGAAGCCTGACCAAAAAAATCAAAGGCTTCCTGAATATGTTCAGCCAATACTAACATAGCAGCTCGAGGTCTATTCTCATGAAGACCGGTAGTCAATTGTTCTGCCCACTTCTGAATAGCTTAGTTTACCCAGCCCGTAGACATAAAAGACCTGAATAAACTTCCTGCTGCAACACGTTTGTCTATAATGTCCCAGAGCAAATCTGCTCCCTGCTTCGGTAAAGCAGTGGCTTTAAACAAGCAGGCAATAAATAGGATTATCTACTGTTGGAGAATTCTCCCATCTAAGAGACTCTCTTATGGTGAAGGAGAGTAAAGGACTTTAAACTTCCCCGTAATCTGGAATTTTGGTTTGGGTTTCTGGCAAGCTTCATATGTCATTTCAGAAAGCTGAGGAGATGGTGGAAAACAAACTTTTTGTTTCTTCTGATGTGAAGAGAAAAGTCAGTCCCTGTCACTTCGGGTTCCACAAATCCTAATGTTTGTTTAACCCCCAGGACAAAATCATCCACACTTTTGGGTAAATTTATCAAACTGCGGGTTTGAAAAAGTGGAGATGTTGCCTATAGCAACCAATCAGATTCTAGCTGTCATTTTATAGAATCTAAGAAATAAATAACTACAATCTGATAGGTTGCTATAGGCAACATCTCCACCTTTTAAAAAAACCTGCAGCTTGATAAATTTACACCTTTGTGTCTTAGAGATATCCTCTACACTAAAAGCGTCTTCCCTCTCAGACTCGAGAAACAACTCCCCTTCTTACTCTGAAGAAAAGCTGGGTACACACTACAGAAATTTCGACCAACTTTTTATGCCGAGCGATTTTACATGCGACCGATGGTCCGATCGCTCGGTCCATGGACTGCATACACACTAGCCTTGTTTAGGACGATAAAGGGAAGAGCGGATGTCCCTTTAGCGACTTTTTACAGCCATGTTGTCGTGAGCAATAACTGTAATTTTGTACTCACGGTTGTGGATCGGTCGGAAGTTTATACACACTACACAGTGGAAACGAGATTGGAACACACTGACCGACTTTTGAATGAGCGGTCATATGTCGGCTGTTTGAGCCGATTATTGGACGAAAACAGTGTAGTGTGTACCTAGCTAAAGACCTGAACCAGAGAGAATTGGTAAAAAAGCCACAGGAATCTGGCATTTGCCAGACCATGCGCAGAATCAGCTAATGAGAACGCCAGACCAGCTTCTGCCTGGAAAGTCACAAATGAAGTCGCACAAGAACATTGAACACGGAACTCCATCTTACATGCTGCACACAGGGTATCTGAGTCAGACTGAATATAAGTGATAAAATAATTAAACACAAACATCCACTTATTTTTTTTTCTAAAGGAAAGATAGCAACAAAATCTGACCCCACCAATAAACAGTTGAAAATGCTGCAGTAATCAAGGAATGCTTATTTATAATGCTTATTTATAAAGACAAAGAGGTTACTTAGATATACACATTCTGAAACAAGTGTACCCATAGACAGTCAGGAAAAAAAGTTAACAGAAACAGCGTTAAAGTCTATTTTGTTTCAATTCAAAGAGTTAGGGAAACCAGCAGGAGAGTGAGTAAGCCCAGAGCAGTTCTGAAAAACTGTGCCTCTGCTGAGGAAGCCCGAAACAGGGGAGGAGAACATAATCACCAAAGTCTCCTCCCCCTGACAGCACTTCCTGTTCCCCCTGCATACTCACAGTTCCGTCGCTTGCTCTCCCTGATGGTGATTTGGCTGAGCCTACCATCCCTCTACAAGTCGTTATCATCCTAGGAAGAATTGCTTGTTTTGCAAAAGAGGACGCTAGTGATGTGTGCAGCACACTAATCTTCATGCGCTGAAAGGAGAGAGGGTTACACGCTGGCAGAGGTGAGGGAAGCCCACAGGCTGCACATCTCAACACAAGGACCCAGAGTGGAGGCAGCCCACAGGCTATCCACTTCCTGGGAAGTGTCCTTGCGGTAAGCCTTCTTTATTTTAAAAAAAGTGTTTTTGTTCTGTTTTTGCAAAAAAAAAACCAAAACACACTGAAAAAATAAACATGAAAATAAAAGCGTGTAAAAACAGGACAGGAGCCCTATTCAAAAGACACCCTTCTCCAAAGGACACATTAAATTGAAAGTAGCTCCAGATGGCTATACAGGGGAGGTGCTGCACAATGAATTGCCTAGCTCCAGGTCCACCTGTTATACACCATGGTCACAGTGTCCCCCAATGACAGGAAAGAGAAAATTGTATTTTGTTGATGAAATCCTTAATATATATCCATCATCATCATCATCAGTTATTTATATAGCGCCAACATATTCCGTAGCGCTTTACAATTGGGGACAAACGTAATAAACTAATAAACAAACTGGGTAAAACAAACAAAGAGGTGAGAAGGCCCTGCTCGCAAGCTTACAATCTATGGGACAATGGGAGATTGACACATGAGGTTAAGTATACATTTTGCATCTTGGCCCAGCCAGACTGCAAAGGTAGGGTGACTCATAAGCTAAATGATCCTGTCACACAATAATGTTGGTCCGGGGGTAGTTGTCTTGTGTGAAATTGTGTAACAGGCTAAAGGTAGTGAGGTTAAGATGGTGGTTGAGGAATATTATACGCTTGTCTGAATAGGTAGGTTTTCAGAGAACGCTTGAAAGTTTGTAGAACAGAGGAGAGTCTTATTGTGCGAGGGAGAGAGTTCCATAGAGTGGGTGCAGCCCGAAAAAAGTCCTGTAACCGGGAATGGGAGGATGTAATGAGGGTGGATGAGAGACGCAGATCTTTTGCAGAACGGAGTTGCCGAGTTGGGAGATATTTTGAGACAAGAGAGGAGATGTATGTTGGTGCAGCTTTGTTGATGGCCTTGTAGGTTAGTAAAAGTATTTTATATTGGATTCGGTAGAAGACAGGCAGCCAGTGTAGAGACATACAGAGTGATTCAACAGAGGAATAGCTATTTGCAAGAAAAATCAGTCTTGCCGAAGCATGCAAAATAGATTTTAGGGGTTTGAGTCTGTTTTTGGGAAGACCAGTAAGGAGGGAATTGCAATAGTCAATGCGGGAGATGATTAGTGCATGAATTAAGGTTTTAGCAGTGTCTTGTGTGAGATATGTGCGGATTCTGGAAATGTTCTTTAGATGTATGTAACATGATTTAGATATAGAGTCAATGTGGGGAACAAAGGATAGGCGTGAATCAAGGATTACACCTAGGCAGCGAGCTTGTGGGGTGGGATTTATGGTCATGTTATCAACAGAGATAGAAATGTCAGATATGCTCTTGTTGGCGGGTGGGAATATTATTAACTCTGTTTTAGAAAGATTAAGTTTGAGTTGACGAGAGGACATCCAAGATGAAATGGCAGAAAGACAGTCAGTTACACGGGACAACACAGATGTCGAGATATCAGGAGAGGATAGATAGATTTGGGTATCATCCGCATAGAGATGATACTGAAAGCCAAAGGAACTTATTAGATTTCCAAGAGAAGCGGTATAGATAGAGAACAGCAGAGGACCTAGCACAGAGCCTTGTGGTACTCCAACTGATAGGGGAAGCGGAGCAGATGTGGCTCCAGAGAAATTAACAGTGAAAGAGCGATTAGAGAGGTAAGATGAGAACCAGGATAGAACTGTGTCTTGAAGACCTAGGGATTGCAGCGTTTGTATGAGAAGAGAGTGGTCAACTGTGTCAAATGCAGCCGAGAGATCAAGGAGAATTAGGAGAGAGTAATGGCGTTCAGTCTTAGCAGTGATCAGATCATTAACAACCTTGGTCAGCGCAGTCTCTGTGGAGTGTTGAGAACGAAAGCCTGACTGAAGAGGATCCAACAGGTTGTTTGCGGAAAGAAAGCGTGTGAGGCGAGTGTAGGCAAGTCTCTCTAGAAGCTTGGAGGGGCAAGGGAGCTGAGAGATGGGACGGTAATTTGAGAGAGAGTTTGGGTCGGAGTTTTGTTTTTTTAGAATAGGAGTAATCACTGCATGCTTGTATAGTGATGGAAAGATGCCAGTAGAGAGTGAGAGATTACAGATTTGAGTTAGAGGTGAAATGAGCACAGAAGACAGGGATCTACCAATTTGCGAGGGAATAGGATCAAGAGGACAGGAGGTAGAGTAGGAAGATAAGAAGAGCGTAGAAATTTCCTCTTCATTTGTGGGGTCAAATGAAGAGAGGGTGTCAGAGGGTAGTGGGAAGGAAATGAGCTGATGGCTTTTTGAGGAAGAGGATACCATTTCTAGTCTGATCTTATCAATCTTGTCCTTGAAGTAGGTAGCAAGATCCTGAGCACTGATAGTAGATGGAGGGTTCGGGGTGGGAGGATTGAGAAGATGATTAAATGTATTGAAAAGGCGTTTGGGGTTAGAAGCCTGAGCATAGATAAGAGATTGAAAGTATGTTTGTTTTGCAGTGTCCAGAGCATTTCGATAGGAGTGGTAGACAGAAGTATATGTGAAGAAGTCATTAGAGCTTCGAGATTTACGCCAGTGACGTTCTGCTTTACGGGACAGTTTTTGAAGATTTCGTGTTGCTTTGGTGTGCCACGGTTGACATCGAAGTCGACGTGTAGTATGAAGTGTCGCTGGAGCCACTTGATCAAGGGCCGTTGCTAAGGTTAGGTGAAAATGAGGTACTGCCATCTCAGGGGATGAGAATGTAGAGATAGGGGAGAGAAGGTGTTGGAGAGAGGTGGAAAATTGTTGAAGATTAATAGAATTCAGATTTCTACGAGTATGAGGAGGCTTGGTTGAGTTAGACAGTAGAGAGGTTAGAGCAGTGGGGGTGAGAGTGTAGCTGATAAGGTGATGATCCGAGAGGGGGAAGGGTGTATTAATAAAGTTAGAAACTGAGCATAGTCTAGAGAAAACAAGATCAAGGCAGTGGCCATCCTTATGAGTAGATGATTCAATCCACTGGGAGAGGTCAAGTGAGGATGTTAGAGAGAGTAGTTTGGAAGCAGCTTTGGAAGGTGGGTTATCAATGGGGATGTTGAAGTCACCCATGATGATGGTGGGGATGTCTGAAGATAAGAAGTGAGGGAGCCATGCAGAGAAATCCTCAATAAATTGTTGGTGTGCTCCAGGGGGGCGATAGATCACCGCAACACGTAGGGAGAATGGATTAAAAATGCGAATAGCATGTACTTCAAAAGATGTGAACGTGAGTGATGGGACATTTGGTAGAACTGTGTATGTGCACTGTGGGGAGAGAAGTAGTCCAACCCCACCTCCTTGTCTGCCTTCAGGTCTGGAGGTGTGGGTGAGATGGAGGCCACCATGTGAAAGTGCTGCAGGTGAGGCAGTGTCTGATTGCATGAGCCATGTTTCTGTTATTGCCAGAAGGTTGAGGTTTTTTGAGAGGAAGAGATCATGAACGGAGGTAAGTTTGTTACAAACAGATCGTGCATTCCAAAGGGCACATTTAAAGGACTTGGGAAGAGAGGGTAGACAGGTGATGTGTTTGAGGTTTGCTATAGAACGGTAGTGTTCTGATGTATGTGTGTGTGAGGAGTGTGGGGGACCTGGATTAGGTGATATATCACCAGCTAATAGAAGCAGAGTGAGCGAAAGATAGGCAAGGGGATTGTAAGATGTGTGGCCTTTTATTTTCTGGCGACAGGTGGAGGCTGTACTTGTTAGAGATAATAAATAGGACAACAGTTCATGGGTGTTAAATAGAGGTTAGTGGAGTAATGCAGGTGCAATATGAACAAATTTGTGTGTTGGTGGAGGGGTGAAAGATGACACAGTCCTAAAGATCATGCCATGAAATGAGACTAAGAAAAGCAATTTGTGAAACATTGTGAAAAAAGGGGTAAAAGCAAAAAGCAAGGATATTTTAAGAATTACCTCTTAGCAGTATTCCATATAAATAGACAAGTAGTGCAGAAATAGGCTGTGGCAGATGTTGCTTATTGCTGGGAGTTAAATCAAGTCAAATGTAGTCCAATGTTTGTCTAACTGTGCATTTTCGTCCACTTTGTGAGAAAATCCCACTTAGTGCAGAAATCACACACGTCTAACCCCACATACGTCTCCCCATAGAATGAAACTAAGATGTAGTCAGTCTAATTTAGGAATACACTACAGATGTGCTAATTGGTCAGCTAATCAAAGGAAAAGAAAACATTTGTGGGAAAGGATAGAGGAGGCCAGATACCTAGCATAAATTAGGCAGCAATAAAAGACTGTGCCAACCTAAGTTTAAACAGATAACAGTTTCCTATAACATACTTAAACACAGATTGCAGAGATGAAATTCACAGAATAATGATCAGAGTAGTAGTAGCATATAGATGGAAGAATAAGTCAGGGGGTTCCTACTACAGGATTGCTATCAGAGTGGATTTCATGGTTTCCTCTAAAGCCATTAAATTAGACAGCTATGAGACATGGCATGGCTGGACCTGCATTGGAATTGGTGCAGGTATGCAGCCCAGCTGGCAATGTTTATGTCTCCGTTCCAAGGGCAATACAGCTGACCTATGTACTTTAAAACAAATGAGATATTCCAGATGGGTGAAGTAACGTTGCACATCATTAAAGACATTTGGCAAAGACAGTGTTAAATGGTCCACATTTTGTTGAGAGAGCTAGCTGCTACTGGGAGGAATCTCACTGTATTCCACAGGGCAACACAATTGCTGACAATCACAAACACTCCTCAAAACAGAAATTTAGCATCAAAGCACAACATGTGCAGAACAGTCACCATGGCAACCACTTATGGCTGCCCATGACTCTAAAACATGCAGATTTGAATTACAATGCTATAAGTTGCGATCATGTCTACTTTTTGTGCATATGTGTCTTTTGTAACAATACTATAGGAAATTACGTCTATCCAGCAGCACTGAAACAAAGAAATAAATTATTGAAGCAATTCTCTTCAGGCAAACCATGCCCAGGCAAGACTACAATACATCTAAACAGTGTGAAGATTCGGTTCTGTATTTTGGCACTTTGCATAGCAGAGGCTGGCAACAGAGAACAGTCAAATAAAATATTTCTTCAAATAGGTAAATTAAGAACATGTGCATAAAGTCTTATTGTTATGACCCAGTGGCTATTTTGTTGAACATAAGCAATGTAAAAATACTTCTGTTGTGGCTTAAATGCAATTTCAACATAAAAAAAATGCAAATTAAGTAAATAGATTTTAAAATCCTGCCCCAACTATACCTAAAGGTGAACATAGGTTAATTGTTAATTTTTAATGCACCTTACCTTTGCATATACTGTTGTTTTAAGGAACCACTGCTTTAGGTACTTTTGCTCCACTTTTGCTCCAGAGCGCCACGAACATCCATTTTCATCCACCTGCTCATTAGCAAGCACTGTCTGATCTACAGGGTCCCAATTTACCAGAGCCTGCAATCAAAAACACAAATCAGCTCATAGGATATCAGGACAATGATACAGAGATTGTATTAAACAGGCTAAGAGTCATTTATCACTGAAAATGTAAAGCGAATATTTTTAGAGGTCAGTGGCACACTACATTCCCCCTATTGCTTTTAGGTTCTTGCACATTCTTGTGGATACAAAGTATAGTGAGGACCAGCTCAATGATGAAATTACTGTCTAAGAAATTACTCGGATAAAAAAAAAAAATCAGACAAAGCACCTAGCCCAGACAGGTTCATGTCCGCTTACTATAACAAATTTGAGAACACAAATACCTACAACAGTTACTGCCCTATCTCCTTATTAAAGAATTGCATTAAACCCTAGACTAAGATTCTGGCAATGTTTTAGAATGCTTTAGACAGGATGACTTGGCAATACATGATCCACACCTTGCAACATTTTGGACTGTCTGGAAGCTTTCTCACAGTAATCAAGGCTCTCTACATTTATCCTTCCACCAGAGTCATGATCAATGCTGTCCCCTTGGATCTATCACTATAATGAATGGTACCAGGCAGGAATGTCCACTGCCCCCCCCCCCCCCCCCCCCCAATCTTTGTGTTAGTAAAAGAACCTTTAGCGGAAACCATTAGTGCCTCCCCAGGCATATAGGATGTGGGGTTGGGGGACTGCAGAGTAAGATATCACTTTTTGCTGATTATGTCCTGTTAACCTTTAAACAAACTAACGTATCCCTCCCAATAGTCTGAAGCTGATGGAAGCATATGGTAAACTTTAACTATATGGAATTCATTATTCAAAGTCAGAGGCAATGTTACTAAACGCCCCCTCCAACAAGTGGCAGAACTTCACCTCTCACATTGACATTCAATGTCAGAGGAAAAGGGTCATATATTTGGGGGTCTATATTATGCACTCCTACGAGTCTCTGTATGCTGAAAATTTCCCAGGCTTCTTCGCTAGTATTAAATCTGACTGTCATACGCTTCACACCTATGACCTCCCCACTGACAAAGATCACTGGGAAACAATTAGGGAAAGGACATCAGCTGGCCTCAATACCAAACCCGATTAAAGAAAATGCCTACTACGTTTCCCTCCACCACTCTAAACTGGAATGGAGGAAATGTTGTCAGAGAGTTAAGTTCCACCATATTTGGTGGACTTGCGCAAAAACATCAGCTTATTGGGACAAGGTCAGGGACCTCCTGGATAAACATTAGGTCATGGCCAGGAGAAAGCTCCCAATATGCCCTCCATTACCCATACATAATAGGGTATTAAGGTGGCAACCACCCCTTCAACCTTCATGTTCCTCCTTCCCTCCCTACTCCATGAATTATTTTCAGGTTTTTTTTCCCATGCATTCTTGTTGCTATAATAAGAATATTGTAAAACCTTGGATTAGGTTTGATTATTATAATTTGTGCTTCACAACTGTGCAACTGTTTTTTTTTCTCCCCACCTCACTCCTGCCCCTGTCCCTTCATGGCTCTCCAGCCACAAATTCCCCCTCCAACACTATTTTCCCATTGCCTTTGTATTTACTGCTCTTAACTCTAACATTATTGTACTGCATTGCCTCTGCCATTATATTGCTCTACCATAACGTTGATGTGCCAAAATATTGCCTTGCTGTTGTTTTACCACTTACTGTATTACTGATTACATTGCTACTGCCATGCCTTTCTTGCCACCATCGGGGCTTCTACACTACCTAGACACTATCCAGGATGTTACCCAAATAGGTCTCTAGACCATCTGGACCCTCCAGGACTGTACCACATAGGCCCCATCTACTACGCTCTACATCATGTCTTGCACACTAAGGTACCATAGTGAACCTCACTATGCCTATTGATACTATTTTGGACTATTGTTAGAATGAAAAGTCTCACGGGCAGGGTTCTCTACACTATACATCATGTCTGCCTATTCTCCAGCGTCCTCTCTGTTTCCGTCTGGTCTTATGCTGACTTGTTTTTGTATGCCATGCCATTTGTTCTATTAATTGCATTCATGCATTTATTATTCTGCGTATCTCTACCCATTGTTCTTATCTGTATGTATATATGTAATCTTGTAATTTTGTTTTACATTCTAACCCCATATGTGCAGCACTGTGGAAGATAAAAACAATAATAATAATAATCATACTGTACTAACTACTGGTTTTTGAATATTGTATCTGGTTCCTGTTAAATAAAAATAAAATGGATTTTTGTTTTTGGAATTTATTTTTTTTCCTTTGCAAAAGCTTAGAAATTTTATTAGAACAGTTAATTTCACACAAAATCGTATTTTATATTTAAGGACACAATCTTATTTGACAAAACTAGAAAAATGTTCTGCTTTAAATCCATCAATGTAGATTTACGTAGCGGTAATAGGTTTACTTCAATCATGAAAATCATTGTAGCCACATGGATGCAGAAGGGCGAAAAATAACTGCTTACTAGAGAGATATGAGGAATACTATTGCCACACTAGGCACTCTGTAGCAGAAGCTAGGAATAATGTACAATGAACAGTTTTCAGGACAGAATATGAGACTATGTATTCCGCTGGTTATATCAGGCTCAGGCAGCATATAAGTTGAAGTATATGCAAGGCGTGTTTGGACAATTTGCTCACAAACATGATTAAAGTCCATTTCATTCACAGAGCTTTAAAATTAACTTCTGAATGTAAAACTTTGTAGCAAGAACTTTGGGATACTGTAAAGACATATAGAAAATATAATAATGTCACGTTTATGGAAATGTAAAATTAACCCGTTGTCACTTTAATACATTTCTCCCTATGGTAGCAGACTTGTCATATAAATACAACAACATATTAAACATAATCTGAATAGAAAGCACATATGTAGGTCGTATCTACTGTGTGTTAAAACTATATAATTACCTCTGGATTCACCTTTTACACATCTGCAAGATAGCCAAATTCCTTATAAATACAAATATTCATGATATAATGAACATATCGTTTAATGATTGTAACATGCTCACTGTGCTGGTGAGAAACTTCCTGTGGTCTTATGAAGCTGCAGGAAGTATGTCAGCTTCCAGTACATTGGCTCTGAATGATCACATGCAATTAATATCATAAATTAGAGCGTAGTACCTCTAGTGAACTCCAGCCTTCAGGTTTAGTGGAAATGTAATGTTAATAATTGCTGCAATTAGTGTATACTGATAACTGTAATTTGTGCACTTTGACATATGTGACATAAATAACCACTTAAATCTGTGATGATATTAAATCTCAATCAGTTCCCAAAACAATAAACAGTAAAAGGGGGAACAAACTAAAATACAAAACTGCAACAACTCCTTTAATTAACTGCAAAAAGAACACAAAGCTCTGATAAGCAGCCAGCTTTCAAATATAATAATAGCGAGAAGAACAAATGTTCTCCTGGGCTCATTCAATCAGAATGCCAGCAACAGAATGAGAATTGCTATGATTCATCTAAGTGTTCTGTGCTGGCCAGTAATGTTCTTTTTTGAAACATAGACAAACAGGCAACTGCTAAAGCACTGTTGTCACAACATAGTAAACAGAAGTATGTGCGAAAGTTGATACAAATCTCTTGTGAGCTAAAACTCTTATGACAGGCAAGAAAGCTGCTAATACGATTTCCAGTGAAATTAAAATACTGTAATCAGCGGACTTCTGGATTTAGTTTTTACACATGCTTATTTATTTTCATATCAAACGAGTGCTATGGTTTATCTAAAAGAGCATCTTTCATGATCTCATCTGAGGAACACATACTGACTCAAATATCTTAAAAACATATTTGTATTAACAATTTATTTATTTTACATATATATTGGAAGATCCTAAAACAATTCCAAAGAGCATTTACTAGAGAAAAGAAAGAAATAATGATAATATGGCTGCTCATCACAAAACCCCGCCTTCCCTTCCCCTGTAATATATCCTTCCCCGTTTATTTCTTTACCATTTTACTTACAATTTCTATAAAACCTTAATAAAAACTCTTTCCGTTAAAAAACAAAAAAACTTAATATTTCTGCTGTTGCCCGCTGCCACCACCAGTCACTTTCTTCACTAAGAGTCTATCTTCCCGGGGGTTCACTCCTATCACTCCTTTTCACACCATTCTGTATGGGTCCATCACTCCTTTTCACACCGTTCTGTATGGGTCCATCACTCCTTTTCACACCGTTCTGTATGGGTCCACTTCCAACTCTCCTTTGTCTATCCTCTCTGAACACTTCTCACCCACTTCCATCTTCCTTCTTCAATCTCAAGACCCTTCTATCAGTATTCACTCCACTATTGTACCCTTTTTTCTCTCCTAATTCAAGCCCATCACTCTTCTCTGCCCTGTCCTCTCCCATATTTCCTCTCTGACTGGTCCTTGCCACTGTTCTTACATTCTTGTTCAGTAATGACATCTCTTGTTTGCACTTGACTGCTCCTGTCACTTTTTTTTGTCATGGACAATCTTCTTTGTGCAAGTCTACTTTTAACACTCTTCCTTATTCACCACCATCACTTGTCTGAGTCCTGTTTTGTTTGCAAGGTCTACACTCCAATTACTTGTTTCCGTCCTTATCTACTCCTCTTACTCATCTTTCCTTGTGTCCATGCCTGCTCTTTTTTGTTTAGTTTGTGTCCACTTCTGTCTGTCATACTATGGTCTTTCTTAGCTCTCATCACTCTCACCTCCTCATACACTTCTATCACTCCTCTCTAAGTATCCATTAATGTGACTCATCTCTGCCAAGTTTCTAAGGTCCTGTTTATTCCTACAGTAATTTCCTCCAGTCATTTATTTGTAATTTGGAAATGATGTGCTAAATTGCCTTCGATAAATCATATACATTTAGTGTGAAGGGAATGGGGGATGAAAATATATAGCAGAGGGGAATATTTATATTCAAAAGTGGCAATGGGAGGGGGGGAGGGGGGTATGATGGGGAGGGAAACCCCCAATACTAGGTGGTGATTCTCTAATGTTAACCTACGATATATCACTATTCAAGGTGATTACATAAAAGATGATTTATTATTACATAGACAATGCGCAAAACAATTGGAATGACCTCCAGTTCATTAGTTAAAAACACTTCCCAACATAGGGCATATTAAAACCAAGAATTACAATACACACCATAAAATAGAATAGCATGGATAATAGAACCCTGTCAGGATAAGAGCATAAATCTGATATGATGAAATAGAATATTAAATGCCAGGGCCCAAATAAAATATTGCATTGATACATAAATGAACCTAATTTTCAACTCAGATAAATGTGTGACCAAATGTTTTTAAAAAGGAAACAATTAGCCCAGTAGGAGGTAATTAGGTTGAGCAAACCCTTTTGTGACTAGACCTGCTTAAGATATGCAGATCACAGACATCCGTTGTTTTTGATCATGTATTCCACTTCCTAATTGACTTCCTTTCAATAGGTGTGTATTGTAATTTTTGGTTTTAATATGCCCTATGTTGGGGAGTGTTTTTAACTAATGAATTGGAGGTCATTCCAATTGTTGTGCCATTGTCTATGTAATAAATAATTACCTAAATAATTAGGTAATCACCTTGAATAGTGATATATCATAGGTCAAAATTAGAGACTCACCATCTTAGGGGTTTCTCTCCCCATTATACCCCCTCCCATTGCCACCTCGGAATATACATACTCCCCTCTGCTATATATACTATATGTATATGATTTATCGAAGGCAACCGAGCGCATCATTTTCAAATTACATTTATCTTTGTCCAGGGAGGGATACCCTGTATTATAGCAGCTCTTGCATTCTGAGAGTAGAGCAAAAAATTAGCAAGGAAGGTAGATTTATATTAATGTTGTCATTTGCACACTCCCATTATTTTTTACTAAAAACAATGGAATTATTTTTTCATAATTAAGTCGTCATTAAAACATTTCAGCTAATGATGTATTAGTAATTTAAGATGGCAATAGGACCCTATAATATGTCATCTTAAAGTTTCTGAAAGTAGTTTGTAAAGCCTCATCTAGTATGTAGATTCAATGACAGACAAACAGAAACCATTTGTAAGATCATTCTTTGTGTCCTAGTTTTGTATATGAAAATCAAAAGGTATGGGATTATTTTAATTTTATACAGTATTAATTAGACCCACACCAAGGGACCCAATAAACACAAATTGGGAAGAAACGGAAACGGTGCTGTGGGCTCCCTGGTTCATTTTAATTTAAGAGTACAGCAACTTAAGTGTGACCTATGGCTAATGAACTGTTCTACATGCCCTTATCAGCATTGGGGCAACCAGACTCGTAAATCAGCTCGTGGCGCCTCCTACATCATCATTAAAAAAAAAAAAAAAAACACACACACACACAAGCATGGGTGCACATTACTTACCTCTTTCTGATAAACAAGTCCGCATTCATACATCTTAACAAACAAATACTGTGTCCATTTATAATAATCTTCTGAACAAGTGGTAATTTCCTGAAAAGTAGAAGAAACAAATATTTAAATATAATGTACATAAACATATACAAACAGTTATCTATTATGTTTTAGTATTTGAAAATGCAGTTATACGAGGTAGAAAGATGCAGCTCTATAGAGTGAATACAATTCTAACAAACACTGCAGGAAAACAGCTCAGTTTCTATTTGCTGTGCTAGAGGGACAGTGTTTAGGGACACCAATGTCATTTGGTATTTCAGCTTGTGACAAAAAGGTTGAAGGAGCAGAATGAGCCCAGTAGGTTTTTTTTCACCTTGAATGCAACTGTGGAGACCAGGGAATGCAACAGATGTTAAGGACGATACGTTATCTCACTGTCAGGTTTCCTGATATCAGGGGAGATGTGAAATAATGCTGTAAGAGAATTCATAGCTCCTTCTGGTGGGACCTACTCAGTGAGAATTGGCTACAGGAGCTAGAATACAAATACACTGGTATGCAAATAGAGTATAGGACAAGGAAACATATTTGAACAGTGCTTCTTTTACAACTTGGTGTAGAAATATCCATGTTGTCATCTGATTCTATAGCAGAAAGCCCTTTTATTTATTTTTATGCGAGAACACTATAACCCTAAACAAAACTAATGAGAAAGGCTGGAGCGAGGAATATTCAGTACAAGCTGGAAACCTGTGCCCAAGAGTGAGGGTGCAGCTAACTGGCTTAGAGCCACTGAAAGAGGTGTTTAATGTTACTTGTTTGTTGTACTGTCCTACTGTCTGTACCCTATAGGGCACTGCAGACATTTTGTGGCACCTTATAAATAATAACAACAACAGACTAGAAGAGACTAAATATGCTGACAGGCGAAGGTTCAAAAGTTTTTGATTTTAACAAAAAAACTGAGTAACTGGATCCTACTGCGATTGGTGTTTTCTAAAATCACTTTTAAACAATAAAACACCACATTCTGTGTGAAATAAGAACATAGCTCATGATGCATGTAAATTATATTAGCCTGGTAGCTGCCACACATTACTTAATCAATGATTTCCCACTGAACAAACCAGGGAGTGCCAAAAGGAAACATTTTCTGCACTAACCGGGAACATTTTGAGGTATTTCAAGATTTGCGTGCCACCATCAGCTGTGTGCCATGGTAGCCAACAGCACACAGCTTTCCACTGAAGCCATGTATGACCGGTACTTAAGAAATTTGGTCTTAGCATACTTAAAACTGAATTCTCCAGGTGCCTGTCACTTGGGTAATCCCATCTAAATATTGTCCCATTGAATGGGGCAATGCTTCATGTAAAACACAACTGCAAAAAAACATACGTGCAGCATAAGCAAAGCTTAGAATAATGATTGCACGGATATAAATATGTGGTTTGCAATTTCCATAGTGCCATGATATGACAAAAATACACCTCATTAGTATTGTTGTTTGTTGATTTGTTACATATTAGTAGTCTGTGTTACCAAGAGGTAACACTCACATACAGTTGAGTCAAAAAAATGTTATCTACTTGCTTAATCCTTATTTCAGATTTTTTAAAATAAATTTACCTTTATATAAAAAAAGAAAATAAAAAAAAAATCTGCCTTTCAATTTTTGACAGGCATTTCCTGCCTGCTCTCACTAGCTCTATTAATGCATATCAAAGGGAGGAGATAGCTTCGGCAGAATTATGTCTGTATGAAAATAAAAGACCACCCTTGCCATTAGGAAATGGACAGAAAATATAATTACAACTGCTCCTTTCTGTTTCCTAGGACATGTTTTTGCTCTCCGCAATTGTGGCTGATCAAAATTAACGACTTAGATAGATTAAATTAAGTAGACTCCACTAAGTTTAAATTTGTCACCATCCTTTATCTATATAATATGCATTTGTGAACATTTACAATAACTTTCTATAATGGTCTATGTATGTACTTGTTCTATTTATTGTTAGAATCTGGATTTGACCTGTGAGGAGAGTTAATGGAAAGTTATACAATAATAATGAGCAATCAATGTAAATTATTCAATATTGATGCTTTACCATTGCTAACATTGACATTATCATGATTATTATGATTGATATTTAGGTTTTGATGTATTTGTTGAGAAAGTTATTAGAAACAGTTACAAAAGTTGAAAAACTCTGTGCTGCTGTTAATATTACAACGCTCACATAATCTGTTTTAGTCCGGCCCACTGCATTTCCTATATAACATGCCCCAAGTTTTGAAGACTGAATGCTCTAAAAGTCTTGACCTTATATAAATACACAGGTTCTGTAGACTAATGGAGAACGCACAGCACATACCCCTGCAAAGTTGTATAAGCATATCATTTATCTGATTAAGACAAACTGAACAGTTAGGGCAATGGTTTTCAAGGAGCAAAATTATTATCTTCTTATACAACTAATTATAACTGTCTAATTAAATAACCAATTATCTTCTAGTGGAACAGTTTAATACTTATAAAAATAATAAAAATATAAGCAGGACCAAATACTCTTCGGAAACTGTCATATTTATGGAAAAGCTAGCAGGGAAGCAGATGTGGGTGAGCATCAGAGGCGGATCTAGATTATTTTTATGGGACCCATCCCCACCTTCACTCCTAGCAGGGGTGTGCTGCCTGTAGCCACACACTGTATATATGTGCCAGTTGACAAAAAGGCCGGCAGAGGATGCTGTCTGGCTACTCTAATTGTGTTTAAAACAGAATCATAGCAGCTGGGCAGAATTCTGTTTGCTTTACGCTCCGATCGCCCCCCTCTTGATCTGCTACTGACGAGTATAGGGCATTCCTAAGCCCTAGTAATATATAAGCGTGGGTGGGAAGATTTAGGAAAATATATACACTGTATATATTCTTTATATACACTATATATCTCCTATATATCTCAAACATAAGCAACATTCATTATTCAATATGTGTATTACGTAGACATTGTGCAGGTAGCAGATTAAAAAAAAAACATCAATATAAAGTCACTGAGTAGGGCACTGGGACAAGATCTGTGTGCAGAATGGCCTGTATGTGCAACGGTATTAAGAGTACAAATATTTGAAATTATGGAGGGGGGATGCAGCACCCCTCTTCCACAAGGAGATTACTCTACTGATGCCTGGTTGATGGAAATCTCAGGCGTCATTCCAGGATATCCAATAAATGCTCAATTGGGTTCAGACCTGGTGAAAAGGCCATGACATGTGCATAAAATCAGTATCACCATGTCTTGCTCATAAAATCATTAGGTGACCACAGATGCTCAGAGAATGGTGGCATTGTCATCCAGGAGGACACCCCTCCCATCAGGAAAGATTTGCTGCAACATGGGATGAAAATGATCACTCAGTCCTTCTAACTGAAAGAACTCATCCTGCCATGCCAGGAAAATGCACCACACAACATTACAGAATCACAAGAACCATTCACAGCTGGAAACAAGCACACAGGGCTCTAGAGCTTTTTAGGTTGGTGCAACACATGGGGTAAATTTATCAAGCTGCACGTTTGATTGGTTGCAATAGGCAACATCTACATTTTTTCAGATTCTAGTTATTTATTTAGTACATTCTACAAAATGACAGCTTGAATCTGATTGGTGGCTATAGACAACATCTTCACTTTTTCAAACCTGTAGCTTGATAAATCTACCCCATGCACTTGTCCGATTGTCAAAAACATGGAAAAGGATGATTTAACTGACTTAACCTGTCTCCACTGCACACTAGTGCTTTGCCAAAGAAACTGGGATTTCCTCTTGCATTCATGCAGCCCATGAAGAAAAGCAATCAGGGCAAGTTCAATAATTTTACACATGATTTTGACCATACTCAGATGTTATTTCCCTTCTTTATTGAGGTGTTTAGACATTTTTGTCCACAACCTGTACATCTATGAAAGAATCTTCATCTAAAATAATAAAATGGTATAATCTCATACTTGGGGGGAGCTTAAAAGTGTAGTTCATCAAAAATAAATGCATAATATGGACACAACTTAGTTTGGGCTAACCCCCACATCACAGAACAGATTAGAGCTTTGCAACACAGACCACCCTATTTTCAACATTAAATGGTTATAGATGTCACTATTAGATTAGATAAATGGTTATAGATTGTTTGAAGTCTGATTGTTACACTGTCAGCAGCAAAGTGATCAAAGGACAGACCATGAGAGTAGAAGGCTTAATTTTTAGTCCATTTAATGCAGTGATGGGCAACAGGCTGCCCAAGGGTGGCATGCGGCCCCCAGTATATATATTTTTATGAGAATGCAGCATAACAAGTGACTTCAAAAATATTAGTAATGCCTCATAAATGCCAATGCTTGCCAGTAAATCAGTAGGCTGCATTCTCACGAAAATCAATTAAGTTAATAAAAAAGCTGCCTCCACTCTGCATAGGTGACGGTACCTCTAAATATAACCATAAAGGTATTCAACTTTATTTTGTACATGTCCCAACTGGCAGATGTAACTTCTATTGTACAGACCTATACCTACATGAATCTATACATTACAAAAAAAATTGTACAAAATTGCACAATTGGTTTATTCTTCCTAATTACCAATAACAACCTGGATAGTTGAAAACAATGAAAGACAGTTGGAACAATCTGATGAAAATTCTAGCAAGGTGCAAATCTTTAATATACTGTATTCGTAGGAGTAAATAATTGAACTTTGCTGCATAATGTCAAGTAAAAATACACATCTCTTATATTTAACAGCTAATGTAAACAGTAACAATAATAAAGTATAGAAAGCTTTGTGAGATGTTCAACTTCCATTACATAGATAAATGTAAAGATTCTCTTAGAAGATAGATCATTTAGACAGCAGACAAGAAACGCAGGAAAAATTGGAAGAAAAGGTTAGCATGTTTTCACAATCCACATTTTTCTTACAGTCTGTGATTAAATTGTCTTAAAGCATAGAGGAAGGGCATCAGATGAAACACCAAATATAAATGAAAACAAATATTTTGGTCTAATAAAAGCAATTGCAATGTGCACAGTTTCAGCAAAACTATGTGTTTTGTCAGTTTTTCAGTATGTTCTAGGAAAGGTCCAATTAATCCATTGTTTGGATCAATATCACATCTGTAAGTAATACTTAATTAATAATGAATAAAGATGATATTGCAGAAAGAGTAAAGAACAGGGCAAGCCTTGAAATTTCTCTGGAAATTGAACATTTAATAATAAATGAAGAGCCTACTGATTTACAGCTATTAATAACTTTATTTTCCTTAAAGAAGATTAATACTCCAGGGTTTGAGCTCATTAGATGCTACACTGCTAATGTGTCAGAGCTAAAGAGTGGCTCCTACTTCACAATGCTGTGACATCTGCCTCGGACACACTGCATTAAAATATTTAACGTACTCTCACACTCTGGTCCAAAAATTACGTAATTAATTAAGAGGACTAATAGATACATTTCCTGAGAAACCTTCACTTCACTTTGTTGCATCTCAATTTCAACATTACTTGCAGCGCTCAGACGTGTTAACACTAGGTGAATACATGAGAGTTCAATGGAGCCGCCGATCGAGTACTTAGTACAATATGCTGGTAGGAAAATTTGAGATTCATTAACAGATGCGTTTCGAATGCTATGTTAATAGAAAGGACAAAGTACAAGGCTTCGTTCATGCTTTAGCAAGCGTTGTTTTTCAATACCTGTATGTATAAACCAAAATTAAGGCAATAAATAGTAAATACCGGACACATCATTTCAGCTCGACCAACCTACTACGAAAACAATTCCAGTTATTTATACATCATACGTTGTTGGAAGACAAGTCAGGAAAAATCCTAAAGATGAAATCTCTCCATATACAGCTTAAACAGTGCTATCCCCAGGAAACAGCTGGGCAATCATTTATTCCACATAATTTACACCAACCTATGAGGGTTTATGAGACACTGTTGCAAAACAATATGTTAATTGCACAATGTAGAAACAACGAATTTGATGGCAGACAAAAACCATACTGCCCATTTTTATTGATATTAATTTCAGACCCAATGTGATGATCTGGATTTTTTCAGATTTGGGAAAGCCTTATGTCTCTCCCTCACATACTTAAATTCCCCTGCCTTATTAGCCTCTAATAGCTATACTGCAAGGCTATTCCACATTGTCTTGCAGCATAGCTGGTAGAGGCTAATAAGGCAATTTTCCCTCAATTCTTTCAATGCAGAATAAGTGAGACATTTGGACTGTGTGCATTACATGTGTCACCTTTGTAGGTTTGGTCTTTCTGCAAAAGTATAACTAGGAAGTGCCAAACGCATCCTATTCCAAGTATAGGGACATTGTTACGTTTCTGGCACCTGCTAACCAGCGAGTGAGTTCAAATCTTAACAGTCATTTAAATAATTCCATCCTCATACAATCATCCCATGCTGCAAAATAAAATCTAATTTTTCCATTTTAATGCAAAACGAGGCACCTAATGCACACTTAGCAAGGCCCACTTCTGATTCACTCAGCTCCTCCCACCAAACACTGCAAACTTTAGTACCGTGCACATGCAACCATCTTGGCTCACAAATCTAAGCACTTCTCCAAAACATTAGTATTTTTGTGCAAAAAGTAATCAAATTACATTACAAAACAATATTTGCACTTTCATAAATTGCCCCACCAACATACATGGAAACTTATAAATAGTTAAGATAGCCGATGAACTCCAGCGACCGATCAAATAAAATGGCTATAATATAATAAATTAATTTTTGTGGGCAGCACTGTGGCCTAGTGGTTAGCACTTCTGCCTCACAGCACTGGGGTCATGAGTTTGATTCCCGACCATGGCCTTATCTGTGTGGAGTTTGTATGTTCTCCCTGTGTTTGCGTGGGTTTCCTCCGGGTGCTCCGGTTTCCTCCCACACTCCAAAAACATACTGGTAGGTTAATTGGCTGCTATCAAAAAATATTGGCCCTAGTCTCTATCTATCTCCCTCTTTGTCTGTCTGTGTCTATGCGAGTGTGTCTATATTAGGGAATTTAGACTGTAAGCTCCAATGGGGCAGGGACTGATGTGAATGAGTTCTCTGTACAGCGCTGCGGAATTAGTGGCGCTATATAAATAAATGATGATGATGATAATTTTAATTTTTTTAGCTATGAACCACCAAGTTAAGTTTGTAAACCCAGGCACTATGGGAATTAATGCTCAAGCAAGTGATGACAGAGGTGTGTGCTTACAAGTAGTGCAGCAAAAAAAGCATTTAATATCCACTCATCTATAGAACTGCTCATAGAGAACAGCCAGCAGACAGGCCCGAATAATCTACAGCTGGGAATCATTATTCCTAATACTACACAAGTTTACATAATGGACACTGATGTAATGATAACAGATCTCATTTTTTGTACAGATATTATTTACTGTTTAAGACATATATTAACACACAAAGGGACAGGTTACTTCCACAACTAATTTAAGCTAGAAGGAGAATGCATTAATTTGGTTAATTATTATATATGGCCCAATGAACCAAGGAGCAAATTTGATTAATTCGACGTTCTTGGTGGAAAGCAATACCCTTCAACTGGTCCCAACACATGTACCTTCCTATAGTGTTTATCTACAGTGTTCTTTAGACAAGAGAAACATTTGAGTGAATCCTGAAGAGGATAAAGTACATGGATTGAAGCCTTTAATGTGTGTACCATAGATAATGAAGAAACCCGATTTGTCAGTAGAATTATGGAAGTACTTGTTATGAGCGAACTTCGCCTATGGAAGTAGATCTATCCAGCCATTATGAGGTGAGGCCTGTTACAGTGGCTTTTCTTACTCTTGCTTATATTATTATTTATTTATAAGGCGTCACAGCTGGTTACAGAAGCAAGTAACAAATAGATGAGAAAGTACATATAAGCAGCACAGATGAGTGTGAGCAATGCTATGGGAACTCACACAGTGTGCAGTAAAAGACATGACAGGACGTTACAAGGGAGTCAGACAGTAGACAGACATGGGACAATAGGTAGAAAGAACCCTGCCCGAGAGAGGTTACATTCTAGAGGGAGGGGTGGTGAGAAACAGTAAGACCAACTGGGGAGAGATGGAAATGGCAGACGACTAAGAGGAGATGATGGATACAAGAGTTAGGAGGTGGTAGGATAGGCATTCTTGAAAAGGTGAGTACTGAGTGAGCGTTTGAGGACTGAAGGCTGGGGGAGAATCGAGTGAGAACGGGTAGGAAGTTCCAAAGATTAGGGGCAACACGGAAGAAGTCTTGGAGGCGAGCATGGGAGGAGATAATGTGAGGTAAATTGAGGCGGAGGTCAGAGGAAGTGCGGAGTGGCCGGGTAGGTATGTATCTCGAGACAAGGTTAGAGGTGTTAGGGAGAAAAGCGTTGGTAAGGACTTTACAAGTGTCAGTAAGGAGTTTGAGCTGAATTCTGAAACGGATAGGAAGTCAATGAAGGGATTTATGCAGAGGAAAAGCAGAAGAGGTCCGGTGGGAGAGAAAGATGAGGCTAGCTGCAGAATTCTGTATGGCTTGAAGGTCAAAAATGTGAAAGTCAGGAAGGCCAGTGAGAAGGAGGTTGCAATAGTCGGTATGAGAAATAATGAATGATCCATTAAGGAATTTATCTCTCTGAACTCTTCACCAGATATTTCGCCTTCCATTCTCTGGGAAGCACATAAAGCTTCCATACGCGGCACACTTATTGGACTTTCCGCATCTCGCCGCAAAGCTGAACTCGCTCGCATCGTGGATCTTGAATCAGAAATCGCAGCTCTAACGGCATTACACGAGCGCTTTCCGAAACGTAAGACCCGACTCAAGCTGATTGCTCTTCGCGGGCAATTACAGCAAATTCTCTCCAAAAAGGCGGCTAAAACTCTTGGTTGGCTCCATCAGAAGTTCTACGAGAGGGGAGATAGAGCGGACAGACTACTAGCCCAGAAGCTACGAGATAAACGTACCCGCAAACGCATTGACTCTATCAAGAACCAATCTGGAGATCTCACTTATGATCCCAAACAAATAGCCGATACCTTTAGAGACTTTTACGCTTCTCTCTATAACCTCCCATCTCAAATTACTGACCCGGCATCCTTACACTCTAAAATTAATGACTTTTTATCCTCAATTCCCCTGTCCACACTTACCACCTCACAATCTGATTTCCTTAACGAACCTTTTACTGCCGACGAAATTGCTCAAACCATCAAAGAGAAATAATGAATGAATGGACCTGGATTTTGGTTGCTTCCTGACAGAGGAAGGGATGGATTTTCGTGATTTTACAGAGGAGGAAGTGGCAGGATTTTGTGAGGGACTGGATATGAGGGGTAAAGCCGAGGGCTGAGTCACGGGTGGCTCCAAGGCAGCGGGCTTGGGCGACAGGAGAAAAAGTGATGTTGTCAGCCAAAAGGGAGGGGCTGGGAGGGATAGCATCATTTGCAGGAGGAAAAATGATGAGCTCAGATTTGGAGAGGTTGAGTTTCAGGAAGGGCTGTGACATCTAGGTATTTACAGCAGAGAGACCGCTAGATATCCAGGTTAAAAAGGCGTGTGAGAGGTCAGGGAAGGAAAGATAGATTTGTGTGTCAACAGCATAGAGGTGGTATTGGAGGCCAAAAGATTGATTGAGTTCACCAAGAGAGATGGTAGAGAGAGAGAGAGAGAGAGAGAGGAGCAGGCCAAGGGACAGCGCCTTGTGGAACTCCAATAGAAAGGGGAAGAGGGGGGGGGGGGTAAATTCAGAAGCAGACACTCTAAAAAGTGCAGCCAGAGATGTAGGAGACGAACCAGGAGAGAGCTGTTTTGTGAAGACCTAGGGAGTGGTGAGGAAAAGAGAATCATCAACGGTGTCAAAAGCAGCTGAGAGGCCGAGGAGTGCGAGGAGGGAGAAATGACCTTTGGACTTAGCTGAGAGTAAGTGATTTGTTACTTTACTGCGGGCAGTTTAAGATGACTGAAGGGGATGGAAGCCAGACTGGAGAGGGTCAAAAAGAGAATGGGAAAATAGAGAGTCGTCAGACAATTGAAGACAAGTCAAATTTTAGAAGTCAAAAGAAGCAGAGATATGAGGCGATAGTTGAAGAGAGACGAAGGGTCGATGGATGAATAGGGGAGATGAGAGCTTGCTTGAAGGCTAAGGGGAAGAAATCAGTGGAGAGAGAGAGGTTAAAGAAGTGAACAAGGGCATTGGAAGAGAGGAAGCAGAGGAACTTGGAGGGGACAGGATCGAGAGGACAGTTTGTAGAAGAAGAGGAGGAGAGAAGAGAGAGAGGGGATCTCAGGCACAGTTACAGGAGGGTAGGAGCCAAGGGTGGAAGAGCGAGTGACAGAGAGGACAGGTGGGGGGTGGCAAGACTGGCGAGAACAGATATCACTGCGGATAACCTACTGACCCTAATAATTGTACATATACAGAAATTCTGTACATACATATTCATAATACAATGTATAGAGCATGGGTTTTCAACACATAGGATGTGAAGGTATAAGGGTTTGATAAAATCAGAATTTCAGCTAAAACTTGACTGATTTCACCTAAAGAAGGTAGTTGTTTTTTCTTTGTAGTCGTCAGTATCCTGTTGATGGGTTTACTTTCAAGGCTTACTTAATTCTAAAGTGCACTTTACTGATCAAAGCTTTAGACTGATTGCTAACAGTTACAACAGATTTGAACCTTATTATTATTAAAAAAAAGCTTTTATGGCTTTGTATATACAATAAGGTGTTGTATTTGCACAACTGGATTAACATCAGGGGCCCCTGTTGGTAATCAAGCATTTGCCTACAATCAATTCCAAGCATCCAATTTCCTTTCAGAGAACAAAATACATACATTTCTTAAGCTTCTCCTGGGTCTTTCACAATCTATCATGCACTGGCAGACATGCTGTATGGTACGGTCACCTATCTATCTACATATGCAGCAATCAGAAGTTTGGTCCTTTTGGTCACTAATAAAATATTGCAGGTATATTTAATATAAAAATCCTTATAAGTCACATTGGAAAACAAAAACTTGCTCTCCCATTTCTGGCGTTTATATGCATATAAGTAGAATACTGAGCTGAAGATATTTTGCAGAACTAGATACATTTTGTATGCAAATACTGTTGTTGTTCCTTATTTACAAATCACTAGAAAACAAACCTGTGCTCCAAGTTAGATTGGCAGATGCTTTACATACATGCTGACAACTACATCTCCCCTCACCATGTGTGTCAAGAAGCATTACTGTTGGGATACACATTATACAACGTGAACTCTTAACAACAGAATTCCTGTTACTGATAGAATGTTCTATTTCTAGCTCCTGAGAGACTACAAAAAGCGGACTTTGCTTGCGGTTTCTGCAATGTAAAGCTAATAACACAGGCAGTATAACAACATATTGTCATTGTATGAGGGACAAGGATGTTGCTGAAATCACGCTGTGATAGAAGAATAAATCGATTGCAAGATGTACTTCAAAACAGTTTTTGCGGATCCACTGTACGCAGTGACATTTGTGGTGGACAATAGAGACGGGTCAGGCTAGAATGTGTTATAACACAGTGTTGTGTTGTAAAGAAAACATGGCAGTTTGAAGGTTTAACCCATACCATTACATCCATTAAAAAAGTGATGATTGACAAAGCAATCTCTGCCTAAGTTGTATGCACATCTAAAAACACAATGTTTTTTCATGACCTCATACACAATGCCTTCATTGACTTTGTTCTGTATTCCAGTGTGAAAATCTTTCAAAAGAATTTACGCTAAAACGTCTCAACATATTTTAAAACGTACATACAGACAGATGGATCAGCTAAATATAATAGCTACTTCGGCACTACACACCTTATTGCTGTACTGCCACCTAGGTAACGTATTTTAATAAAATGCCCGTCCTCATAGGGAGAGCCCAGTGGAGCTACAATTAAGCCAACCAACTTAGCAGAAACGGTGTCTGAGTGGGAAGACCAATCACAAGCGGGTTTTGACTTGTCCTCCCGCTTGGCCCTGCTGTAAAAGGAAGGCTAGGGGAGGGGCACATTAGTAAAAAACAAATGTTTACTGTACGATAGAACATCTTTATAGGACTGGTAAATGTAAAATGCAAGTTGCTCTCTATGAAAGTGCTGTTCGTAACATTCACAAAATGTATAAGCAAAAGGGTAGCAAACCATGAGCATTACTATACACATTTGTGCTTATGGGGAACACGTTTACACAGGGCACATCAGACTTCATATTGAACCTCCGGAGGATTGTACAGGGAAAATGTTACATATGAAATAAAAACATAGGGCCTGAGTCATTAAGGAGATAAAGCCAAAAAAAACAACAAAAAAAACAAATAGCACAAATACTTGATAGCTTTATGTTTACACTGAAATTAAAAATGATCTAGGACATGCCCTACCCCAACTATAAATCTGTCCCCACATTTTAAATTTACCTCCTCCTCCTCCAATGCAACGTGGTTTTGCCCAGGTGCAAAGATACTCCTTTTTTATGCTTGGCTCTCCTCAATAACTCCGGCCCTTAATGTTTAGTTGTGAGTGTTAAAATATGCTTTTCACCCAGCCTATTATTAAAGCAAGTCTTTATTAAAGCAAGCAACACAAAATAAAAAATAAGTGATTATTTTCCAGCTTATAGAAAAGGTTTAACCTAGGTGAAAACATTTAGCACACCAAGCCAGCAAAAGTTTGTAGAAATAACATTATACACTGATTTATCACACCTGTCATTTCAGTGTAACTGATTACTCAACAAGTGTTCGCTTCATATGTGTAGGCATTTAAAGCGGGTACAGATGTATCAATAGATCATTTGTGTGTTGAGAGGGAAAATGGGCAAGGCAAAATATTTAAGTGACTCGGCAAAGTAAATGGCAAACGGCCCACAGAGGTGAATGCACCAGAAACAACAACACTGTTGGGCTTTTCATGCACTAATGGTGTTAGAATCTGCCATGCACAGCAGGGTACGAATGGCATATGACAGCCAATCACCACTGAATTCCACTCCTCTCAGTGAGAAAAACACTACTTGCTTCCGCAGTATAGAGCTGATGGAAGTGCATAGATCCATACAGATAGATGTCAACAATGTATGCAGATTGTGGAAGCATAATAATGGTGTGGGGTTGGACAAATTGAGTCTCCTGATAAGAGTAGAGCAAAGTTTCAATGCCACAGGATATGTGAATACTGAAGTCTATCAGGTAGCAGTCTGTACACATGCAAATGGACTTTTAATAATAAAAAAACTAATAATAATAATGTTCCATGTCACAAGACTAGGTAAGTGCTGGAATCGTTCCATAAGTAAAAATGCAGCTGCCAAACATAACAGCAAACGAGAATCAGAGGGACTAGATGGATTGATCTATCTGAAGTAGAGATCCACCACCAGCTAAACTGTAGCAACTATGCAGCATTGGGCGAAATGTTTTCATCCTACACTTTCAACACATTATTGAGTCCATTTCCAACAATGTTTTAGCTGTACAACATCAGCAATTCAATGTAAAGTCAAATAAATTTTTACTTATAGCTTGTATTTTAAAACGTCTCACTTTCATGCAACACTCCGAATACTAAAATAATGAAAGACTCCTACAATGTTTGTGATATTGATTGATGTGAGTGATTTCTCTGTACAGTGCTGCAGAATTACTGGTGATACATAAATATCTAAAGCTGCTGATATATTTTCAACTGATAACATAACATGAGTGCTCTTAGGGCAGCAGGGGGGGTCCCATTATTCAAAAAAACCCATACATTGGAATCTCAGCATTTCTGCAGGGTTAAAAGGAGGATAAAACTTCTAGGAACCTCCTAGTTAGTGTCTGCATTGAAACCTGTAACATTTTGTCTGTTGTCAAAGTCTCATTTTTCTAGGGATCGGCCTTTTTATAATAAACTTTGGCTTCAACACAATGGCCATAATTCTTGCTCTTACTTATTTTTTAGCTCTAGTGTACTGGTCTTACGTTTCTATATACTGTTATACATATCTATGTACTGTTCATACGTTATATATCTACATCTATCTCTATGTACATCTATCTCTCTCTCATATATATATATATATATATATATATATATATATATATATATATATATATATATATATATATATATATATATAACACAAATCGGACCCGCGCAATGCCGGGTGATTATGCTTGTTAATATATGATTTTCTTTATGCCTCATTTTTTAAAATGTAATATATATTATGACATTTATTTACATTATACTTTTCTAATTCAATTATTATGGCATTTTTTGCTTTGCTTCCAAATCAAGCATTTTTTCTACAAATCCTGCATTTCCCCTGCATAAATGGCAAGAAGCTCAAAACAGTAAGTTACACACAGTGATGACACGATTCTAAAATGAAAAATCAATGATCTTCACTTACCCTATCCCAGCTAAACGACAGGCCTATCCTTTCCAGCTGCTGCCTCATGTTCTCAATATTACTGCAAGATACAATTATATAACATGGATGCAAGAATGGTTAGTGGGTAAGCAATTGACATTGTTTTAATATGTGGAGTATGATTTCAAGAAATTTAATTTGGAGAGGAATAAAGTATAAGTATTCTTGTGAGTGCTACATTAGTAAATGCACTCTAACCCTTTATTTTAGCCTAATGTAAATATTAAGAAAAGAATGTACATAACAAATAATTTTAAAAAATGTGACATGACTTTACTTAGCCTATTATACATAATCGGAGACATGCGACAGATGAAAATTCCACTTTTACCAACTATTTAATGTGAATAGTATGTCATCCCTGATTTATCCAATAATTTTAAAATATGAATCCATTTGCTCAGGGGGTGCTTCAACTGATAAGTAATAAATACTTAGATCAGTGACAAAAAGAAAAAAAAAAAAAAAAAGAGGCAATCTTCTAGTTGCATACTCTAAACAAATTAATTATTTAAATCACAAACTTTATTAACTCCATATTAAAACTATAATCCAATTTTACTTCTGCAGGATAACTCCCTTTAAAATTAATGAAATATTAAAAAACAAGAGACATGTAAAAAGAGATAGGAAAATGTGAATTACAATCATCACATTGATGTATTTCTGTGATATTTATAATAATGTATCAGACATACCAAATTATAATGATATTTCAAAAGATAATCCTCTGCACTATAATATTTGTAAATCTGCAGTGGTGCTCTATACCTCTCAGAGTTATAAAACATATAAACTTAAATTATGCTGTTGCAGTTTATTTTGTGGCTGACTCGGAGGTCTCAGATTATTGCTCTCTGAAAAAAATTTAAAAATATTTTAGATTATTTAGTTTGCTCCCTTAATTAAATATACTATTAAATTGCTCTCCTTTACCACATTTTCCTAGATGGTTGAGGATTTATTCAGATAATACTGCAGCTGTACGATCTGCCCCTAGAAATGATTGAATTTCACCTAATATAACAGTGTTGTTTATATAAGTAATAAAGTGAAATTCCCAATGACTGAACAGTCTCTTATGATTAGCTTTTTAATATCACTATACCAAAATCGGCCTCTGTGGATTAAAATGATCAGGTGATCCACGAAAGGCTTCTATGCCCCATCAATAGTCGAATATAATTTGATTAGGAGGATCCTGGGATAATTTCCATTAATCTTAATAACTGAAGTGCAGAGGAAGAATACCCCTGAAATTGCTGCCAAAAGACAGCACTAACAGACACGCGTTTCACTGCTGTATATCAAGACCCTGTCTAAAACACTGCTTTTACGAGCCTCATTCATGTTTTAAATAAATTAACAATCACAGTGGACATTGGTACTGTATTTATGACACGTGTCGCTATGGTACATTTAAATTTAATACATTAATCGAATTTGTCTATAAACGCACTTTTCAGTATAAAATGTTTCTGGAAGGTGCAAAAGTCATTGAACGTATAGAACTTTTCGTGGGAGAAAAATGCAACAAACAACAATAATTATGCCTTCTCCATCCCTTGAATCTTAAATAATGTTCTTTAGCAAAAAATAAACATACAAGTAAATCTAATTGTCTACAGAATGACACCATGAGAAAATGTAGTGTAGAAGGGGTCAAGGGGTAGAGAGAGTAGGGTTAGAGGGGAGGGTTGTGTGTGTAGATAATTGGCTGGATTCAAGATTTATCTTGGTTTTTCCAACCAACATGACAAAACAGCCGGATTTGACAAGAGCACCCCACCAACAACCCCTGGACCATCTGCCATCTCATGAATATTCCGCATAATAATGGCTCTACCACACCCCATCTCCATAATACTGTATTCTTGCATATGCACCAACTTCAAATTCCTTAGTTTTCTTTTCCTATAGCAATCACTCCCCCTCAGACATACATCATTATCTATTTGTTTTAGATGATTCTGCTAATATGTTTGTCTTATTTTTCTAAAAAAAGTTGGATATTTTATATTCTATTTCTATTCTGTTTGTACTTTTTTATATTACAAATGTCTGTTGAAAATAAAAAGCCTCCCTTTCCACCTTCACAGCTGCCCTCTCAATGCTATACTATATCAGTCATACTTTTTTACAATCTCTAGCTTATCTTTTGTCTTTGTCAAGCTTTGCTCTCTCCAGCCTCATATACCTCTTGTTCCATCCTATTACCTCCCACTATTCCTTCAGTCTCTTCAATTTGTCCTCTCTCTCTCATCTAATATTCTGCCTCACTATGTCTCACTGCCCCTTCACTTTCTCTGCCCACATCATGCACACCCTCCTTACCCTTGTCTCCTACATGTGTTGTTCCCCTCTCCAATGTTCTCTGCAATCCTATGCTCCCCTCCCCTTTCTACCCCCCCATCCCTTTCTGATCCCCCCAACAATGTCTTTGCCTCTATCTTATCTAGGCATTTGAACCATCTGCACTGTCTAGCCCCCTGCATCATCTTAGACTCTGTATCATCCAGGCCCCTACACGACTTAGTCTCATCTAGCCCTCTGCGCCATACTGGCCTCAGCATTTCTCAGACCTCTGCACCATAGTGAACCCCACTCCACCTGCTCTACTAAGCGTGGGCAGCACATTGGCTTAGTGGTTAGCACTTCTGCCTCACAGCACTGGGGTCATGAGTTTGATTCTCAACCATGTATGCTCTCCTCGTGTTTGTAAGGGTTTCCTCCGGGTTCCCCAGTTTCCTCCCACATGCCATAAAACATACTAGTAGGTTAACTGGCTGCTATCAAAAATTAACCCTAGTCTCTCTCTCTGCCTGTGAATGTTAAGAGAATTTTTGCTTTTAAAGCTACGGATTCTTTAAATTCACCAAGCAAAGTTGCCGGATATCAGCGATTTAAAAAATCGCTATTTGATACATTTACCCCCAGGAAACTTTTCTCCAGTTTCTTGAATTTTTTCTTAACATCATTGATGTTTGCCCTTAATTCTGTAAAATCAGTCATCAGGGTTATTGTCCCGTATCTCCTGTAGCAGGAGCATATGAAAAAAAATGAGTCTCTCTTCTGGAACCATTCTTTGGTCCAACAAGACCGATTCTTTCTGCATCTTTCCCTCCAGGTCTGTACTTGCAGTCTTCTTGCCAGAACGAGTAACATAAGACCACAAGCTTGCTGTAACTCAACAGTAACCATTATACCAAAATAAATCGCTAATGTGTAGTTGCGAACGAGCGTACACTGTATACAAAGATGTGCTATAGAATGAATGGCAATGATGTGTTTTCTTATCCTGAATCTGAGTTTGTGGGAGTGTTTTGCCGGTGATGTTCAGCCCTTTATTACATTTCTTCTGCATATCGCTGCAGGGAGCCCATATATTGTTTCAGTGTGTACAGAATCACAATCTTTTGAGCAGATGTTATGCCTGGCAAACATCGCTGCCAGGCTTGGTCTTGCAAAAATCATTTCCAACGTGTATAGGATGTATGCATGAATCGACCGACCGACTGGACAATCGTTGCCGATTGTTGGGAAAATTCTTCAGTGTGTACTTAGCCTTACCCTTTGCTCCAAGTAACTCTTTTGCTATCTCCCCATTACTTCTTGCGCCTCAGCCGTTGTCTTTTATTATGCCTCAAATGCCCAGAACATCATTACTTCAGTTACCTTCTCTCCACACTACCTTGTACTCCTTTCCGATTTGATCATGCCATCAATACCCATGAACTTATCCAAATTATATTCAGCACAGTTCAGTAACCTGAGGAGTGCAGTTTCAAAATATCAATGCATACAGCATGTTAACAACAATCAGAGCATTATGAATGCTTGTATCAGAGAGCACTGTTTGCTACATAATTAGTTCAATTGTTCATTCCAAAAATTCCTAGTCATCTGACCCAGGAAAACAATGCAAAAAGCTTACAATAAATCAAAGAACAATTTGTTATAAGACAGAAGAAAAAAAATAACTCCATACTAACAAAGATATATTACTCCCTGTGTAAACATATGTGTATATGAGAATGGCAGGAATTTTGTATTTTACATTTTTCTAGGGAGACCTCTAATTCTCACTTGATCCTAATCTACAGTGTTTGCAGTACCAATTCCTATGAGATTGCATCTGCTTTCTTCAAATTATATGTCTATGTTCTCCACAGAGATGTGATTCTGAATAGGAGAGTTTTCTGTAGAGGCTATGAATGTATTTAAATATAAGTCCCCATTACATATTTATATTTTAGTGTAACTAAATCTAGATCAGACAGTCTTTCATCATAACGAAGATTTTCCATAACACTTATAAATATGTGGCCCTTCCCAGCAATGTCTCCAATTCTAGGATATTGACTATACTGCATATTCAAGTTAGCCCTCACCTGTGTTTTATTAAAAAAAAAAAAAAAAAAAAAAAAAAAGGAACTTTTCTCCCAAGACTTTCCCTTTCAATAAAATTTCATACACAGATACTGCTGCAAGCTGGAACTACATGTTCTTTGAAAAGTCTATGATCCTTCTCCATCATGGGTTCATTCAACAAATGTCCCAGGCATAGTGTAAATAACTTTCATATTCTTAATACTTACATGCATAAACTTACATTTAGCCACAGTGAACAGCAACATTACAGGTGAAGCTCAATCTCCCAATGTATCCCCCCTGTAAGAATAGCATATATTGTATACACTCTATTAAGCTACACGACTTTGTGTTCACTAACACAGAACAATAGTTTTAAAACCAATGTTGATGTAAATTATAAACAAAATAAAGAGCACAGGTCCCAGGGCAGAACCATAGGTTATCTTTTTCACAATTTTCTATTCATGCCGCAATGTAAATCTCTAGACCAGCGAAGGGCAACAGGTGGCCCTATGGCCACATGACCCTCGTAGCCTTAACACGTGGCCTCCAACTCTGCTTTATTGTCACATTTGTGTGCAACACGTGTCAGACTTGTTTATAATGCCTGCTGTTATGTTATTACAGATAGGTGTCTCTTTATTCGACTAAATGTATTGTTTTAACTTAGTAGTGAGATTAAGGGTGATGTGTGGCCCTTTTGCCATGCAGCCCCTGAAGTCCATCAGGTTGCGTATCACTGCTCTAGACTAATAGTCTTACACTAAGGGGGGTATTCAATTGTCGGCGGAAACGCCGAAAATCTCGTGCTCCGCGCACTATTACCATTGTCACGGTAATTTTCTCGCTGCATTTCAGCTCGCAGCTCCCTAAACCGCGAGCTGAAATCCGGCTAACTACTACCGTAATAACGGTAGTAGTTTTTACGCGGCGGGATTTCCTAACAATTGAATACTCCCCTAATTGGTTTGTTATGGTTTCATAAATTGGTAGTCATTTTGTACTAATTTGATTTGTAGTGTGAGACAAAGGATTAATATTTATTTTCAGCAGGGCTGAATATACCATTAGGCAGCTAAAGTACCCATCTATAGCAGTTTCCAGAAAAAGGACTAATAGTTTATTTCTACTCAACAATGAATCAATGTTGCATCGTTCCAGCCTATGTGTAAATATGAAGTCGAGCTTTGCCTCTTTCAATAATTTTTTTTTTTTTTTTTACAGGGCTATGTTATCAAAGGCTTCTGGAGCATAAACCTAATCTGGTTCCTTAATAATCTGTATCTTCAAAGTTGCTATGCTTACGAGTGCCTACAATATAAAACAGCATTGATTTTATATTTAGGATGTCTAAAAATATTGTGACTTTGTAATTTTGAAATGAAATGATAAAATTGACTTGATAAGTTTAGTCAACATTTCAGAGTTCAGGGTTCTGCAGTAGAAAGCCTGTTTCCCGCAGAACCACTGACTGTTTAAAAAGCATTGTTAGCAATAAACATGGAGCTACTGTCTTGATCTTTAATTCAAAGTTTCAGACACAAATGAACAAAGAAGCAGCGATTGCAGTAAACGCTGTGCCCTTCCATAGCAGATTCAAATACAATCCCTGTGCATTGCAGGTTATTTCTTCATAATACATTCTGTGACTATGAGTCATATCTCATTGTTCCTTTTGCTCTGTATTAAAATGTTGCCCTACACAGACAACTTTCAATGTAATCTTCAACATGAGACGAGCGAGAAGCATGACAAACAGAAATGCCTTGCTTTACTTTATTTAAATAAATACATTTCAGAACACAGAACACATGCATTCAGGCGGCGCCTTTTCTGGCTCAATGAATTAAAACCAAGCTTATGTATTATAACCATCAAAATAAAGAAAAGGTTTATGCTGGTACATGGTAAATAAAAATATGATTTATTCAGAATAATTAAAACTAAAACAACTATTCTGAGCTGTAATCTTTGGTTAATTCAGTGATCACACATAATTCATGATACACAAAAGGTTAACACCTGTATATGAGATGCAAATAAAACTAGAGAAGAAGGAGAGAGGAAAAAAGAAAAAGACACAAAAATTAGGAGACTGTATCCAAGGAAATAAAACACTTATTTTAAACGCCACGTAAAACTAATCTACAATCTGAACTGAGCTGAAGGAAAGAAATAGCAATACAGTTCACCCTTCTCTGCAACAATCAAAGTATTTTTTTAGGGTTAGGGTGTAATTACATTTCTCTACATTTTATACATACAAGATATGTGAACATGTGTCTAAGTCAATTAACATTTTTCTAATTTAACACTAATAAATATATACACACACACACACACACATATATATATATATATATATATATATATATATATATATATATATATATATATATATATATATATATATATATATATATATATATATATATATATATATATACACACACACAATTTGCCTCTACAAGATGATCTTCATACATCATATGTGCGTTTGGTTTCAAGTGCAGCCATACATTCTTACACATTGGGAGAACAATCTTCGAATGTATCTATATATCAAATTGACATTTGTTCCAAGAATATTTTTCTTGTTATTTCTCTCTTTTTTGATGTGTCACAATCCATTCTTGTTGACATGTCCTGTCTACAGTATGTACATGACATTAAGACTTCACATGACAGCACAGTGGTTAGCACTGCTGCCTCACAGGGCTGTAGTAATGGGTCTGATTTCAACCATGACCTTATCTGTGTGGAGCTTGTATGTTTTCCCTGTGTTTGCAAGTGACTTCTACCAGATGCTCCAGTTTCCTCCCACACTCCAAAGACAAACAGATAGGTTAATTAGTATTTGATTAGATAAACCCTAGTGTGTTTGTGTGTATATATCCATGTCAGGTGCAGGCTGGGAGGCATCTGCTCCCCGGGCCGGTTCCATAGTGGGCTACGTTGTGTTGGGTCATTGGGCCACCTCCATTTTTCCCTTTAAAATGTTCCTGGTAGGCTGCTGAGTCGAGTCTTGCCCGGGCGAATATCTGCCAGCCCTCCACTGATCCATGTGTTAGTGAATATGGACTATAAAACTTTCACTAGGACAGGGACGGTTATAAATGATTCAATATTTTATGTAAAGCGCTTATAAATAATTGGTGTATATAAATAATGGTTAATAAATAAATGGCTCTTGACACTGTGCAGTGGGCATCCCTAAATTGAAGTGCTGTTCCAAAGTGGTCAACCCCTTTAAAATAATGGAAGAAATGTACTATGGGATGTTGTATTCCCAAAACAAAAACTGCTTACAGTACACCATATTAATCCGTATAGTAATACTGTACTATATAAACCATTATGAAGTATTGGTTATACCCACTTTTGCATCTGGCAGACAAAGCCGGATTAAGGGGGGCAGTGCCCCGGGCCCCCCTCTCCCTAAAGGGGGCCCCCCGCATGACCTCACCTGTCAGTTGCTGTCAGATGCGGCGGCTGCCCTGACTGTTGCAAGTGATCCCCCCTTCCACTCAGTGATAGGCCAAACATTCGGCCTATCACTGAGAGCTCGTGTCACATGGGACGTGCACCACATGACAGGTGCCCTCCCATGTGTAAAGTCCTGCAGAGAGTGCGTGGCGCGGATGGAAGAAGGTAAGTGTTATTAGTGTGTGTTGTGTTAATGCAGAGTGTGTGTGGTCAGCATATATGTGTGCGAGCGTTTGTCAGCATTTGAATGCAGTGTGTGTGTGTGGGGGCCAGTGATTTAATGCACTGTGTGTGTGGGGGCCAGTGATTTAATGCACTGTGTGTGTGGGGGCCAGTGATTTAATGCACTGTGTGTGTGGGGGCCAGTGATTTAATGCACTGTGTGTGTGGGGGCCAGTGATTTAATGCACTGTGTGTGTGGGGGCCAGTGATTTAATGCACTGTGTGTGTGGGGGCCAGTGATTTAATGCACTGTGTGTGTGGGGGCCAGTGATTTAATGCACTGTGTGTGTGGGGGCCAGTGATTTAATGCACTGTGTGTGTGGGGGCCAGTGATTTAATGCACTGTGTGTGTGGGGGCCAGTGATTTAATGCACTGTGTGTGTGGGGGCCAGTGATTTAATGCAGTGTGTGTGTGGGGGCCAGTGATTTAATGCAGTGTGTGTGTGGGGGCCAGTGATTTAATGCAGTGTGTGTGTGGGGGCCAGTGATTTAATGCACTGTGTGTGTGGGGGCCAGTGATTTAATGCACTGTGTGTGTGGGGGCCAGTGATTTAATGCACTGTGCGTGTGGGGGCCAGTGATTTAATGCACTGTGCGTGTGGGGGCCAGTGATTTAATGCACTGTGCGTGTGGGGGCCAGTGATTTAATGCACTGTGCGTGTGGGGGCCAGTGATTTAATGCACTGTGCGTGTGGGGGCCAGTGATTTAATGCACTGTGTGTGTGTGTGTTTTTGGGGGCCAGTAAATGACTGTAGTGTGGGAGGGAGGGGGGGGGGGTCTTAATATAATATAGGTAGGCTATTAATTTAATTGTGGAGTGCATGTGGGGGCTAATTATTGGGTGCTATTTTATTTGTGGGGTGATGGTGGGGCTATTTAATTTAATAGTGGGTCCTATGAATTTAAGATGGAGTAATTGGACCTTTAATTTAATGCTGGGGTGGTGAGGTATTAATTGATTGTGGGACTGTTTGTGGAGAATGAAGTCTATTTATTAAATGTGATTATGAATTATTTAATGCCTGGAATTGTTGTGGGAAATGGTAATATTTGTTAAATGTAAATGCTATTTAAATTATTGTTGGGGCTGTTTGGAGGGAGGGAAATAGGTTTATATATTAAATGTGTTTGCTATCTAATGTCAGGGATGGTTACAGGGAGAGATCTATTTAGCAAATGTGAATATTATTATTTTAATGTTGGGGGCTGGAGGAAGGACTAATTATAAAACGTGAGTGCTATTAATTTAACACTGGGACTGTTTGCAGTTTTCTAAATTTTATGTACCCATTTTGTTTCCCAAATAGGGCCTCCAATATTCCAGGATTCAGACAACCAGCAAATGAGCTAAAGAAACCAGCAGCCACAAGTGGTGACAGTGAGAAGAACAGGTAGGAGAGAGTAGGACAGTCTGCCAACTGTCCTGAATCTGATGGGACAGTCCCGAATTTGGGTGACTGTCTCGCTTAGGACAGTTGGGAGGTATGTCCCGCTTCACCGTGTACTGCTCGTGAAACAGAGCTGTGTGCACCTAACAGTAGTGCACACAGTATTGCATGTGTATTTGTCTAAAATGATAACCATGCTACATCATAGGGGCCCCCCCTGTCTTAAGTGCCCCGGGCCCCCCGAAGCCTTAATCCAGCTCTGCTGGCAGAGCTAAGCCAAATTTCTCATTAAAGAGAGCTCTAATCTTGGTCACATGATTTCTATTCTAACTTACAACTTGACATAAAGTTGAAAAAAGTTTACACAATGCAATTACCAGTGTGGATAGGCTGCAAATTTGACATTTCTGCAATCAAGACATAATTACATTTGTTCTATAAGCAGAATGTTTTGATCTGTACGTCGTTGAAGCAGTACAAAAAGCTACATTACATAATGAAAAAAAGGAAGTGTCTCTCAAACCAGACACATTTGAAAGATTTTCCCTGGATCATGAATAGGCATTAGACTAAATAACCAAGACAATTAATACTTTGAAATACCAACTAAAGTAAATAAATAAATAATAGGGCATGGAGATGTGTTAAACCTTTAAAATGGCAAATATATCAAGCCACTTAAGCTTGCATTGACATCACACCATATTATATGATGTGTTAAGGCAAAACATTATTCATATTCAATCTTTGTTACCTAGGAGGATACAAGCCAATCGCTTAGCCATTCTCACTCCCAGCTTAGAGTGATGCAGGACACAGAAGTGCAGCCAATTTAAGTTATGGTACAGAGAACATGCTAGACAGACTTTGTCAAGTATATTTATTTTAGTTTCAGTTATAATATCAGATCAATAGCACACGTGTTTTTTCCCTTAAAAAAATATGTATATAGAATAGGACAGCACTATAATAATAAGTAATAACACATTAACATCATGGCCTACTTAATGGTCAAGCAATTTCAGCTGTCAGCTAAAATGTATTTGAAACAATACAAAATAATACTTCTCTGAAAGGGTGAATGTGTAGCACAACATAAATCTTATAAATGCAGGGGTTTAATTGGTCCTGACCAGTGGCAGTCAGTGGCATGCATTGTCTATTTACACAGGTAGCAGTAGAAATCTACAGTACAGACTACAATTGAGAATGCTAAAGAGCAAAATGAAAATCAGTGAGTAAAAAGTTAATTAACCCAGAACTTAATTGCATGAGTATGACAATGTTTTTACATTTAACAATGGACAATTTAGATACTGGTGGTACTACTCTGCATCAGATTATATAAACAGTACATATTAACAAAATGGCAGTTCATACCTTTGGGTCCAGGTATCAGGACTCAAACCACGTTCAATTGCTGCATTTTCGGCGGGCAGTCCAAATGCATCCCAACCCATTGGATTGATAACCTAATAAACACAGGAAAACACAAAGATAAATAAAGATGGCGCTTCTATTATTGCTATCACTTATTTACCACAGAGTTCCTTTTAGTCCACTTTACAATAACCTTATTGGTTAGTACATATGGTTAAGCAATTTAAATTAAGTGTGGTACATCCTTTTGCCAGCAGCTTTCTTATTGATTGTAATATTTGTAAATCGCATAAAAAAGAATGGAGATGTACAATCACAAAAATCTATTTGGCGCTTGTTTAGTACCACAGTGCAAGATGCAATGACGTACCGTAATCCCATCAATGCTTTATTAATCTAACCACACTAAAAAAACGATATGTGATTGGATGCTACGGCTTTCAGAACATCATTGTTATTCATTAAGTAAGCCCCTTTGTGTGACTTTCTGGTGACGCATTTCTATTACTGTTGTCCACAATCTTTTTATGGCAGGCAATCATGTGCCTCATACCCTAGAGCCATGTTTATAGAACACACAAGAATGTCAACCACACACTGCTCCGTGCAACCGCACACCTGAAGCCAGCATAAAAGATAACTGCATATATAATTGTAACCCCGGGCTCAATGACTTGTATTGATAAGACCTCTTGTAGTGCATCCATTACTGGAAACAATTGCAAGTCATCCAATTCACCCCCGCAGCCTATCAGAGAGGAGAGAAATAAAGAACCGTTGCTTAACAACAGAAGGGTTGCATCAGCTAATCAGAAGAGAAACAGTTGAGAGTGATAGTGGGAGTGGCAGCTGACCAGAGGGTTACAGAGAGCTTTTGGGGAGAAGAGGAAATTGAAGTGGTCATCAGTCAGCAGAGAGATAAAAGAGTTGACAGACAGGTTCGTGATTAAGGTAACCCCAGAGCAGAACTGAGTCATATTTGACAGGACTGTCCTAGAGAACTGAAACCAGCGTTAATGATGTGTGAGTAAATACTGCTGACAGAAGTATATGTGCACTAAGGCACCATTTTAAAAACAAACACTACTGAAAGGAATAAACATGCGCTGAGGCACCATTTTGCTGAGAGAATTAACTGTGTGGTGAGACACCATTTTGAAAGTAAACACTGCTGAAAAGTGAGCAGTACAGTGGCTTAGTGGTTAGCACTTTTGCCTCACACCACTGGGGTCATGAGTTTGATTCCCAACCATGGCTGTGTGGAGTTTGTATGTTCCCCCGTGTTTGCGTGGGTTTCTTCCGGGTGCTCCGGTTTCCTCCCACACTCCAAAAACATAGAAGTAGGTAAATTGGCTGCTATTAAATTGCCCTTAGTCTCCCTTGGTCTGTCTATGTGTGTGTATGTGAGGGGATTTAGATTGTAAGCTCCAATGGGACAGGAACTGATGTGAATGAGTTCTCTGTACAGCGCTGCAAAATTAGTGGTGCTATATAAATAAATAGATGATAAAAGTACTGTGAAGAAGAAGTAAGAAGTATGTCAACTGTTATACTAGCAAATGAACACCAGTTTAAGATCTGTGCAAGAGCAGATGAGGGATGTATATTTTGTAACCATATTCATACCGACCAACTAGTCCACCAAGAACTGTGTTGGATTAGACAGGAATTTAGTTTGTGTGCGATATAAATATATATACATATATATATACACATATATATACACATACACACTTTAGTATTTGCAACCCAAGTGAAGTGTGCTGGAGTCAAGATGCAGTGTAAATAGTTAGATTTTGTGGCAGAGATGGCCTGGCATCCAATTTATTGTGAAATCCATTGTGCTGCACCACTACGCAAGAACACTATGTCACCACCTAGGAGCAATTTCTGTAAAGTAAAACCCACATGTGCAGCCTCGGACTGGCCTGCCGGGCAGCCGGATATATATAACGGTAGGCCCGGCGGGGTTGAAGCTCCGCCCCCTCCGCTGTTGGGCGGAGCTTATGGGGAACATCGGAGTTCAGATGTTGGCGGTGCCGCCACCCGCATCACCTCACCTGCCATTTTCTGTGAAATACGGCTGCGGGAGCCCACTGACTCCCCCACGATCAGATGATCTCTAAATCTTTCCAGTAGTACAGCAGTACCGCAGCGAACACGCCCACTACACGTCATTGGTCTCATCACTATCGACGTGGATCTCTAGTCAAGCGCCTAGCAACACTAGCGTGCATTCCAGCTGACAACACAGATCCATATCCGGGACTGCCGCGCGGCTAAACAACAGCAAGTATTTCTTAACGCTGCTGTATTAAGTGGAATTTTCTCCTATTAGTGTTTGGTACATTCCGGATGGACACCACTTTCTTTATCAGATCTTAACGGCCACTGGGACTATATGTTAGATATAGACAGCAACCCTGCATAACCACCCCTCTAATTGAGGCCTATATCCCCCCGGGATGGACATTATTTGTTTTTTTCTTTAACACCAGTAATACCTGCATCACGTAATCGGCTGGAGGTCTTCACTCCTTAGGAGTGAATATTGTGTGTTTATTGTGTTTTTATTGTCTATTAGTACGTGCTTCTATATCACAGGAGTAGTGGTCTATATGGTGTAGCCTTTTACTGAAATATTTTGAATTTTGGTGTTTTTATTTTTCAATTCATTTGCTGGTTATAGTTGATGGTTTTATTTCTATTTTATTAACAATAAATTATACAATCAATTTTATCTGGTCACCCATATATATTCACTTTGAATAGTACGTATTACCAATACTGGTTCAGTATACAGTTAAAAGCCAAGAAGTCAATGAGAAGTAAATATATATATATATATATATATATATATATATATATATATATATATATATATATATATATATATATATATATATATTTTCTTTTTTTTTATTTATTTATTTACCAGGTGTCCTTGTACTTTATGTTGTAAGTTGCCCTCCATGGGCTGACCACACCCCCTTGACTGGCCACACCCACTCTTAGTTGGCCACATCCCAATGTAGTGGGCCCCTATCACTGCATTCCCCCGGTGGGCCCTTCATGCCCCAGTCCAACACTGCACCCAAGAGCTAGCCAAGCTAGAGAAGAGGAGGGCAGATGAGGAGGTGCCTTTTCTAGTTATGCTCCCCCCCTAAAACCACACATCGTGACAGGGGTTTAAACTATGTGTTAAATTAAACAACAGAAATAAAGAAACATATTTAAAGGCACAAATCTAGGGGGCAAGACATTGCTTAAAAACAATATAATAATGGAAAAGTGTATTTTCATTACTATTTTAATTTACATTAGCTTTTATAACCCTAAAAATAAGTTTTTTTATGTACAAAATGCAACTAAAACAAACCTGTCTGTCACAAAACAAGCAATTAAAATTCCCTCTGATAATCTAACAAACAAAATTAAGCAACATGTTGTTTAATGAGCATATAGGAAAAATGCTCAAAATGTCAAATAGCTACCAAAAAGATGTCCAGGGAAAACGGCAGGAATTAGATGGATAAAAAAAAAGCTATTAGTTGTGATACTGGGAAAGAAACAAGAGAAGCCATATTGTTTTGACTTGGAAACAGCAAGAATTTTTTACAGCAATAACACCAGAACAGTTATTATTGTATAGAGAAGCTGATTTGATTTGAAAATGTTCAGTTTATCCTGTCACTATTTAAGTTAAAATAAGGATTTGTGGGTCATTGATATTTCACTACTGGCCTCAATCACTAATAGTGATTATTAGCACTATAGAGATTGTTAGCAGTGTGATTTTAGAAAGAGGCACAATTAAATTAATAAACTCTTTTTTTTTTTATTTTAAAAGCACACCTTGTTGCTACCCAGGGAAAACTGTCATTATGTAAATTGCACTTAGAAGAATTAGAGTAACATAACCAGAAAAACACATCCCTGAAATAAATATATTAGGAAATCAAATTTCAATAACATTATTTTTGCATGCTGCAATATCAGGTGCAAATACAGAGTTGTCATGGCAATAAGCTCTTAAAACTAATTATTCAAGCATGAAACATTACAATCTTTATAAAAAATGAAAAGTTGAAATTTTTCATAAAATGTTATTCAGCTGTAACGTTCCATTCTTGATGGAGACATAATCCTCAGGTTCAGCTGCCTTGGCTATGCTGGGTCCAGTCATGTTATACATTTGAAAAGGCAGGTGATGTCACAGCTTCCATATTTACAAATCTAGTTTAGGGCTGCCAGATGCCAGCTGTGCTTCCTTGCAGATAAAACATAACCAAAATGCTGAACTAAACTAGATTAGTGAAAATACACAGAGGTCATGTAATAATAACAATCTGCAATTAAACTGCAAAAAAGCTACAATATTTTATGCTCTCCCTTAATTCAGTTTCTTAAACTATGTTATAATGGGTTGTTTTTTTTAGTTAGTTTCCTTTTTGGCTATAAATACACAACTTCAATATGAAATGCTGCAGCGTCCATTGACAACATACTGTATATATCAGAATACTCATAGCATTACAGAACTTATCAGCCATTTTTGGCTGTGAGTGGCTTCTGAGTTTGCATAAATATACCGAAAGAGAGGAAGTTTAGCTTTCATATACAAAAAATTAGCTATAGAAATATGCTCTAGGTTTGCAAATGAGACATGTACAGTGACACCAGTAACTTCACTCTGCTAGCTATTAATTTACTTAGAGACTGTGCACAACTGTTCCCTGTTCATCTCACACAATGATTAGCAATATTTAAAAGCAGATAACATTTTCTCAATAATGAAAATGGACAATACAGCATAAAACCTCACTGCATCATACATTGCCTATCTATGAGAGAATGTGCCTGGTCCTCCTGCATATTCGTCTAAACTGGCATCCTGTGGTTTACTGAGCTCTAGCCAAAACCAAAAAGGTGCGATCCAAAAAGGGTGTAACTAAAACAAACAGACTAGCCTCATTAGTCATTGGGTATTTGTAAAAAAAAAAGATGAGGACATTATTTAAAGTGATCCATGCATGAGAATGAAGCTTAGTTTCCCAGAGCTTGACCCTGGATAGCAAACGCCACCTCAGGATGACGCTAGCAGCTGTAGCCTATAGGCTACAGCATCGCTGAGGGGGGATGGCCGCACATGAGCAGTACAGACACCAGGTCAGAACCCAGTCGTTTGTCACCATGAAGTTTCGTTTGCAACCGCGATAACATTTTACAATTAATTTTTTTGTCTTCAGGGGACTCCAGGGACCTATTCAGATTAAGATCGATGCTTTATCTCAAAGCACATTAGGTGAGGTAACTGGAATGCCCAGCACAGTATTCCATTACATATAATTGAGGTGTTCTCAAAGAAAAAGGATGGTCCACCAGACCACAAGCAGCTGCATAAAGAAAATATTTACTTTTAATTGAAAAAAAATGAAAAAATGGTTGCTCATCGAGGCAGGCCTACTGGTGCCCAGGCCCGGCATAGGCACGCCTCTGGATCCCCTTCTTAGAGACTAGTCTCCTCATTATGGGTGCCGTGCAGGTCAGCCCTGGTACCTTCCTTTCCTGTTCCTCACCTGCAGGGAAAGGCACTGTGAGGAGCCTTACAGGGGTCCCCCATAGTGAATAGCTCACAGGGGTCCCTCACCAGTCCTTCCCTTGGTGTCACTATCCAGGATCCTAATATAGGATCTGGGATCTGTATTGGCTCCTCTCCTCAGCCCCCCAGATTAGCACTGCATTAGAAGTTCCAGCAAGTTGGATTGGTATAAAGTTGCTGATCTTGGTAAATTGAGCCTGCACAATGTATTGTGTATACCCTGTGTAGTGTGTGCAGCTTCCCTTTACATTTATGTAAGCCACATATGTGAAGCTATAAACAAATCTGGGACTTATACAGCTCCTAATTAATTTTAGAGTAGCAATTTTATACATGTGTATGTTGGTTTTTTTCCTGCTTCTTTATTGAACTAATTATTGGTTTTATATATTGTGGCATTTGATATATATAGATATATATATATGTACTGCTGTAATGTGGTGGAGTGGGGTATTTCTGTAATGTGGAGAGGCTAAGTGGTATAGTGGTATTGCTGTAATGTGGAGGGGTTAGGGACACAGTGGAAATGTAAATGAGTATTCCTGTAATGTGGGGGTGGTATAATTAATTGCTGTAATGAGAAACGCTGGGGTGAATCTATGTAATGGGTCGGCAATATATAAGATTGCAAGTGTAGCGTGGGGGAGAGTGACTGCTGTAATATGGAGTGTATTGCAGATTGCTCTAATGTGTGTTGAGATGATATTTATGTAGATTGTGAATGTGGGATATTTATTGATGTAATGGTGGTGCTAATAAACAATGTTGGGGTAAATATTTATGTGATAGGAATTCTAATAATTCAATAGCTACACCCTTTGCTTGCTGATCACTCACATATCTGGCTACACAGGCGCACCCACATCGGTGACACGCCAAATGTTAATTTGACAATTTGGCCACATATACCACAAGGCCACTTTCAGAATATTTTCCCAGACCACATTATATTCCAATCCGCTCCTGCCCGCTCCAAATAAGCATTGAAGCTCTTCACAGCTACAGGGAGTTTCACACCGCAAGGAGAGTTGGGAGCTTCGGGCCCTCACGGATGGTTTCTTCTAACATCACGGGTTCGACTAGATCACAGCAGGAATGATAAATTTACTTGTAATTGGATAACACAAAGAATATTTGCAGTATAAGAATTATAAACAACGCAATTATAAAATCAGAGTGAGAATTTTTTTTTATCCTGTTGCATTTAGTAATTGTCTCTCCAATCTTATATACAGGTGTCTATGCGCAGTCACATTGGTAAATTGCTAGACTTCATCACTGCCTCTATGTGCACAATGTACTACAATTTAATACTGTCAATTCAGGACAGGATAGGTATAGCAGCAGCACAGTTGTACATCATCTGAAATTCATACAACTGCTTTGGAATACCAGATTATTACTACTGGCAGTCATTTGTTTTGTGCTACTAGTAAGTGTTTAACACATCTATTGGTCACTGCAAAGATTGTTCTGTCCTGTTGCATTTTAAAAAAACTTTAAAAGTTTGTCAAACGCACTTGCGGATAAATCAATCTGATGAAATTTTGAATATGTACTTGTAATTCCAATTGCACCACCGAAAGACTAGAAATAACCACACTAAACATTAATGGGAAGCTCAATGAGATGGTCATCAGCTCACCCTGTATATCTATCTAGCCTTGATCTTCAAATGACTGATGAACAGATTCTGAACTATGTAAATCCTCTTGGTGCTCAGACCTATTATTATTATATTCCTTTATTAATAGAAGCACCATCATAGCATTATTATTAACATTAAAATAAATTTGTAGGGCGCCACAGGGACTAACAAAGCAGACAGTATCAGAAAGCCTCTAAAGATTTGAAAACTGAGGGAAAATCACATTGGGCATGGTAGTGAATTCCATAAGTGGGTATCAGCAAAGAAGTGTTGCAGCAGTAGTGAAAGGCAGTTACCAGAAACAAGGTGAAGAGCAGCTCAGAGGGCATGAGGGAGAGTATTTTGATATGAGATTTGAGATGTATGAAGGGGTAGTTGTTGAGGGCTCTGTAGGTAAGGGTGAGTAAGTTGAGTATGGATTATGGAAAACACAGGGAACAAGTGTAGGGATTTGCAAAGTGGTGCAGGAGATGTGAAGCGGAGCCACATTTAAGATGGATTGAAGTGGGGATAGATGGGTGAAAGAAATGCCATAATGCCAGATTGCAGGAGTTTGGGGTAGACAAGGCGGGAGATGATGAGAGAATGGATAAGATTTTGCTAGCATGTTGGATAAGAAATGGGTGTTTTATAGGAATATTTATAAGGTAAAAGCGATAGGACTAGGAGAAAGACTGCTGGATGTGAGGAATAAAGCAGAGGGCAGAGTTAAGTGTGACACTCTGGGAGGGGGAAAAATGACAAGCTCTATTTTGGACATGTTGAGCATCTGGTAATGGACATTTATGTGTAAATAGCAGAGACACATTCTGTTACACATGATACTACAGAATGGGAGAGGGCAAGGGAAGAGATGTAGATTTGTGTGTCGTAAACATAGAGGTGGTACTGGAGGCCAAGAGAAAACTAGTGAGCCAAAAAGAGGCTTGTGTGACCCCAACAGATAGTGGGAATGGATGGGGAAAAGGTGCCAGAGGTAAAAACACTAAAGGATTGGTTTGATAGGAAGGAAGTGAACCAGCAAAGAACTGTGTCACAAAGGCCAATGAAGTGAAGGTTGTGTAGGAGAAGAAGGAGATCAACAGTGTCAAAAGCAACAGAGAGATTTAAGACGATGACAAATCAAGAAACAAGTGGTGGTTCCGCCAAACACTGATTCGCGGCGGTTTGTCGTCATTTTTAAAATGCTCATTTTCAGTCAAAGCAATTTTAAACAGGTGTTACAAGCTATAACAATCAAATCTGATAATACATCATGAAGGATCTGGGGCCACCTGTTGCCCATCACTGATTTAAAGTCACTACATGCTAATTTATACCACATACAGTTGACATGTTATAATTAAAAAAAATAGCAGATAGTGTACTATTGCCATCTACCATCCATAGTTAGTATTGGTTTAGGGAGAATAAACACTTTCGGTTCAGACTGAAGAAGCTATATAAAGTCTAACATGAGAAATGCAATCAGATTTCTCTGAGGGCTTGAGACAAAAATCTGTGCCAGTTCTCCTCCATGAATAGGATGCATGACTCAGAGCTGGGTACTACTCATGCTTGTAAAACCTACAAGCAATGATTTGTTTATTTCCACCAACCTTACTTTTTTTTTTTTTCCAAGTGAAGCAAATCATTTTCATATCCATCTTTTGTTTCTGTTTGTCATTCTTTGTTTGTGAAAGTATTTCTGGATTGTAATCTTGGTAACCTGTTACAACTATCTTGGTTGCTTTTCATATAACTACCTGTAATTTTTTTTACTCATGTTTGTAAAACCTACATACCACACCCAATCTTAAGAAAGGTCCTACAAGAGAACAAGAAATAGCAGTGGGTCTCAGATAGGTGGGCTTTCCTAAAAGAAAAGATGCGCCCAGGGAATCATTGGACCAACCACACTGGCTAGGCTAACTTATCACAGCCATATCTAAAATCCTTTCTGGAGGACAAGGTCCTGACGGATTCACAGTTACCTATTAAAAATACTTTGGAGATTAATTAGAGCCTCTTCTCCTGAAGGCATTTAATGAAATTTTGAGCAAAGGTAATTTTTCTCCTCAATTCTTGAAGGCACACATCTCAGTACTCCTTAAAAGGGAAAGGACACGTCAGGAACTCTTCGGTAACTGAGTAGCAAACCTTCTTAAGCCTCTACTCCCAGACTTAATCCATACATATCGAAGTTGGCTTTGTCTCAAGGAGAGGTCAGAAATTACATAACCAAAATCATAGACTTAATACACCATGCCATTAGACGCAACATAACAGCTAACAACCTGTTGACAGATGCTGAGAAAGCTTTTGACAACATTGGGGTCAGACCCCATATGCCTCCAAAGAAATCATCTTTAGAACATCCTCTCAGCTGGGATTCAAGTAAAAGGAGCCATAACAGACTAGTTTCCCATCTCTATTATCACCAGACACTGATTTCCATTATAACCACTCATCTCATACTATGCATAGCCTTTGCATAAGCCATTAGATTCAACCCTGACATTACATTAGAGTTACTGTTCTCTTTTTCTTCTGGGCAGCTTCAACATCAGGAGCTCTCTTACCCTGTTCCTTATCGCTCATATTTACTTTTCTTTACTCTCGCTTTTTATCCTACCTGTGGAAATTTGGGTTTTAATTGCTTTGTCTCATATGTGCCTTCCAACTCTATAGCTGCTACTGTTTTTTACTTTTTCTCATTACATTCCTCCATTCCTAACACTAGTATAGTATTGGTCCCAATATCACTATATAACGCTGTATGTTTTGCAGCAAACATGCAGGATTTCAAGCTTTTGTGTCTTCAAAAAATTCATTTAATCTTCACCTTATATTCTTATACCTTGTAATGGTGGGGACTTAATTATGAAATGGTTACTAATATGGACAAATATGTTTAGCTACAGCATCATTTCTTCAAACCTCAACTTTATGTTGTATAGATCTTTCTTCAGCAACTCTTTCATCCCTCTTCTTTACTGCTCTCAGTGTTATCCAATTACCTCCTCAGATTATGCAAAGTTTGAAACTATAAGATGCTACTCTATTATAACCTCTTCACAAGGTTTCCCTCCCAACCAAATATAAAAAAGGACAAGAGCGGAGGGAAAGGGTGTAGAGATCTGTTAGTTAGTAGATGGTAGTAGCTAGAGGTAGCAGGATTAGGGGAGACATACGAAGCATGTTTTTTCTTTTTTTTATTAATTTTATTGAGGGTTTTTTCAAAAATAATAAAAGCAATAAAGGGTACAGAAAATGCATCAGTACAACAAAACAAAACATTAGAAGAGAGCAATAAGGACCATTCACATGGTTGTGGAGTACTAGTGTCAATAGATTGGATACAACAGCATAGTGTAATGGTAAGGGGATAACCCCATTTGAAATGCTATCAATGAGAGGCATCATCTGCACCAATATGGGAGAAGAAGTGAGCTGGGAAAAGAAGAGAGGAGGAGAAAAGAGGGAGGGAGGGAGAGAGAGTGTGAGAAATAGGCAAGAAAGGTATGTTAGTAAAGGAGTGATTAGAAATGGAGAAAAATATAAAAAGGTAAAGAAAGTGAGGAGAAACTAGATACCAAGAATATCATCTTTAGATAATCAAATGATGTGATTTGTATATAACAAATAAATTAATTCCAGATGGAATTGGATAAAGAGATTTAACGTAAGTACAAAAATCTTCTTTTCTCCTTCATCTACTCTGGGGGACACTGCTACCATGGGGACCTTCTAAAGTAGCCCCCAAGGGAGGGAATTCTCTGGTCTACTAGCCCGCAAAACACTGCGTCCGAAAATGTTGAACTGGCAAAACCTCGTAAAAAAGGTATGAACGGAGGACCAGGTCGCCACCCTACCCAGCTGCTCCATGGCGAGCGGCCTAGGAAGCCCCCACTGCACAGGTAGAGTGCACCGTGAGAACCTGAGGCACAGGTAGATTTCTACACACATAAGCAAGCTTAATCATAGATCTGATTCGAAGAGCAATGGTCTGCTTGGTGGACGGCCAACCTCTCCTATGAAATTCGTAAATAACAAAAAGAGAGTCAGTCCTGCAACCAGCAGAAGTCCTATTCACATAAACCCATAAAGCCCGCACCATGTCCAGACTAACAGAGGAAGAAGGCCCAGAAGGAGCAATCTCTTCTCTTAAGGGCGGAACCAATATCTCATGATTTAAATAAAAACTAGGAACCACCCTAGGCAAGAAAGTAGGTACAGTAAAAACACCACCCTCCACGTCAAGAAATGCAGATCAGCCCACTCCAGGGGTTCGAATGGAGGCTGCTGAAGAACCTCAATAATGAAGCTTAAATCCCACGGGGCCAACAGAGGAACGTTGGGAGGCTGAACATGAATAAGTCCCTGAAGGAAAGTACAAACGTCAGGAAGGAAAGCCAACTGGCGCTGAAAGAAAATAGAAAGCGCAGAGACCTGAACCTTCAAAGAACTCAGTCTTAGTCCCATCTCTAATCCATCCTGAAGAAAGACCAGAAAACGGATAATCTGAAAAAGGTAGGGTTATGACACTTCTTCCCTACAGTACATAGATCCTCCACACCTTGTGATAGATCTTAGCTGATACCACTTCCGAGCCTTTATGAGGGTCTCCACTAGCCTAGAAGAGAACTTCCTCTACCGCCAGAGGTTGGCTTCAACAGCCACGCCATTAAAGCCAGCTGAGTTAAGTCCGGATGGTGTAAATGGTTCTTGACTGAAAAGATCGGGCCTGAGTGGAAAAACTCAGCCTGACCCTTCCACTAGAAGCAAGCTGCTGGCGAATCAGAGCCAACCGAGCTAATTCAGTGCCACCAGAATGATCGGAAAACCTTTCAACAGTACTCGTCTTAGGACCCGCGGAATCATCGGAATTGGTGGAAAGTGATATCCTAAACAGGAGTCCCACTTCTTGGACATTACCTCCACAGCCAGAGAAACTGTGGTTCTTGAGCAGAATCTTGGAACCTAATGATTGTGTCTAGATGCCATCAGATCCAGATCTGGCAGGCCCATTTCCAGACTAGCTCCTGAAACACCTGAGGATGCAGTCCCCATTCTCTCGGAAGAATTGCATGCCTGCTGAGATAATCCACTTCTAGTTGTTCACTCCCGAAATCGCTGGAACAAATTTCTCCACCAACAAGAAGACCTGTTCAGCTACCTGCATAGCTTCTGCACTTCTTATTCTTCCTGGCAATTTACATAAGCCACTGCAGTGACATTGAAGGATTAGAGGTGGACTGGTTTTCCTTGAAGGAGAGACTGAGCTCCCTGGAGGGCTAACAGCATGGCTCTTACTTCAAGAACATCTATGGGCCAAAGCACCTCCCTGTCTTTTCAAAGACCTTGGAGATGAAGCACCCCAGCCCTTCAGACTGGCATCTTTGGTCACCAGAATCCAAGATCATAGGACAAAAGATCAGCCCATCATCAGAAGCTCTTGAACTAGCCACCAATTTAGAGGTTGACAAGCCTCCCTGGAGAGTCTGATTTGTTGGGTCACCAGATGAAAAAGGGGGACACGACCATTGTTTTAGTAAATTCCACTGGAACATACGAGAGTGGAAGCGACCGTAGGGAGGGTTTCGAACATAGATACCATCAACCTTAGAATCCCCATGCCCAAGCGCATGGAAGGATCAGGGAGACTCAGGATTATCCATACAGAAAGTTGTAGGGATCTGCAGAGAAGGTTCTAAAAAATGATCTTCTGAAAAGTGGTGTCCATTATTAATCCTAGAAACCTCATCCTCTGTGAGGGCATGAACTGGGATCTGGAATAATTGATTATCCAACCGTGTTGCTCCAGAATTCGAATAGACAGGGTCAGATGCTAATAGAGAAAAGGACCTGATAAGTATTTGAGGAGAAAATAGTCCAAATGTGGAATAACGTTCTCTCCCAAGGCACGTAAACGCTCTGCCAGTACCGCCATAATCTTTGTGAAAACTCTCTGGGCTGTGGAAAGATAATAGGGAAAGCCCTGAATTGATAATGTGAGCTTACTAGTGTAAAAACAAAGGACTGATCCCATCTGAAACGTGTCTACTCGTAGATGTTGGTTTAGCCCCTTGAGGTTTAAAATTGATCGAAATGAACCGTCCTGTTTGGGCACCAAGAACAGGTTTGACTAAAGCCCCCTGTGTTTCTGCCACTCTGGACATGATCCCCAAGATCCAAATATCTTAGGTGTACGCCGCCCACTGATATTTGAATAGTTGTAGGTGACCCCCTACCTCCACAGTGGTGAGGAGAGGAAGGTCCCGTCACGCGGATTAGTATTTTATTTTTTTTAATTATTATTATTTTTTTATTTTAAGATCTTGGGATTCGGATGTCTTCTAGAGTAAGCATCTTTACCCATTTGCGACTGTCCTCAAATTGCAAGGAAACTATGTCTATTGGCGGGCTGAACTTAATAGCCTGTGTTCACAAGAAAGGATTTCCAAAAAGACCCAAAACACGGAGTTTGTGATTTAGGGACATTCATCGGCAGTAAAGTACGTTTACCTCCGGTTGCTTGGCTAATCATACTACCCAACACAATCAATATATATATATATATATATATATAACAGAATAATCCTCACAATAGAGGAATCACAACAATACGTTGATAACTTTGTGAAGGAATTCGTAAATATTCTACAGAAATCTTTTTGTAGAGATATGTGTAAGGCAAAACTGATGTAAGGTACGCTATCCCTCCAGAACTATGTCTAGAGCAGAGTACCCACAAATAGAAAGCAACCTGTCTGACAGACACTGTCTATTGCTGATAAGAGAGCAGACTGTCAGATACACACAAAATACTGCTGATCAGTAAAACTTCTTAGGAGTTTCTTCAACTGTCTACTGTCCAGTTTCGTGAATTGGCTTCAAGGAACAGACCAATTTGTAAAGGGGGAGCAGTCCTATATGAAAATGACATGCTCCTACTCAGTTTTTATATGTTCTTATTTAAAAAGAAACAGACAGACCATAAACAAACAATCACACCTCAGAGATAATATATAGTATAATCACTTTTGTTTTGATCCTGGCTAATGCCTCAAAACAGTATGGAAATAAAACTCTAAATAATAAAATTATGTCTCACAATCATTGACTGAACACTCATGTAAAATACTGTCTCCATTAACTTTAGATCCTTCTATAATAAAACTCTAAACTGTAGATAGATATAGATATAGATAGGTAATTTGGCAAGGCATTGTGAACAAGTATAAAATTCTGCACAAGAATTCTTGTTTTTAATCAATCAGACATTATATATATATATATATATATATATATATATATATATATATATATATATATATATATATATATATATATAATTATTTTTTTTTTTAAAGAAATACAGATTAGGCAACTTTCACAGAGAAAAATACAGTCAAATAATTACTAGTTCTGACTCTGGCCAATAGCCTCAAAACAGTAATATGAATATTTGTGGTAATAATAATGTAAAAGTGGAAGATATTGTATAAAATCACCTAAGTGTAGATAGAGTCTAGTTATAACCCTATATGCCTTTTGTAAACACGTATATATGCATAAACACATATATATATATATATATATATATATATATATATATATATATATATATATATATATATATATATATATATATATATATATATATATATATATATATAATAACACTCTGCTGACACATCATAAGCAACTTCACCCACTGGGGTACTTAGTGCAATTGTCAATAAAGGGAAGTCAGCGGCAGATGGATTCTCCATTATTTCAGTCAGGAGTCCTCTGAGGTAAACTCTAGCTGAATTTTCCCGCCTTTGGAGTGCACCAATCAGCAGGGGGGTCTCCTTTACACTCCCAGCACTGGTGGTTTTTTTTTTGTCTGTTTGTTTTTAATATATATCCCCTATGGGGTACTTAGCGGACACAAAGAGTAATTCTGAGGAGAAGCCAGCAGCAGTAAAATTCTCTGAGGTGCCTCTGAAGTTCGACTGCGATGACAGGAAAAGGTGTGAATATCTTTTTTGGGGTTTTTTCAAAATAAAAAAACGGAACATAGTTCCATTAGAAACCTAAGAGGAAAAAAAAAGTTTATCAACACTTATCCTCACCTAACATTACTAGAATAGAACAAGAAAAATAATAAAACCTAAACTAAACAGCAAGTACTGCCAAGCAGTACTATACACAGCCCAACTCCTTGGGCACTTAAACAAAACGGAGGTCTGTGGGATTGCAGAGGGGAGGAGTCAACAGCAAACTCAGTTGTTAACTATTTAAGTGCCAACTCCATGTGCCCTCATACAACCCCATGGTAGCAGTGTCCCCCAGAGTGGATTAAGGAGAAATAGTGTTATGATGAGGTAAAGTGTTCTTGTCATGAACACCATGTGGATAAGAATTGATCAGGGCGGTCATTTAAGACACTAGTCATATGTTCTAAGTTGCATATTTGCCAAACATTATGAATGAGCTCAAGAATTGTGGGACACTCAGTTTGTTTCCATTTTCTAGCTATCAAACATCTAGCAGCGGTGAGAATATGACCCGGGAGTTTCCAAACAAGTTTATGAGTGTCAGGGGGGAGAAGAAAATAAGAGAGATGGAACGGACACTTTAAATTGGTAATTTTATGGATAAGATCGGCTACTTCTCTCCAAAAATGTTTTATTTTAGGACAGTCCCACCAAATGTGGGACTGGGTACCCCGATGACCACAACTACGCAAATGAAGATCAGAGGATGTCGGGTAAATAGATTTCAGTCTGGAACGGACTAAATACCAACGAAACAAAGCTTGTAAGCATTTTCTTTTATCTGCGTACAAATTGAGGATTTGGCAACCACCTCACGGATATCAGTCCATTCTTCAGGATCTGAAACCTCAGATATATCCTCCTCCCAACGCAACTCATGTAACTCCTTATCAGGTAGATTGTTATTCATCAGCAGCGCATAAAAAGTGGAAATTAATCCTTTAGGAGGATGATCTGTGGGTACAGAGCGACTCTAGAGGAGATGGACAATAAGGGATTTGAGGGACTATTTGGTTGTTGAAAAGGTGACGTATTTGTAGATATTGAAAAAATGATGAGGATGGGAGATTGAGTCGATCGCGGAGCTCCGGGATGGTTGGAAAAAAATCCCATAAGACCCACATCAGGTAGAAACATAATGTTGTGTTTTGACCAGTGTGAGAAAGATTTGGGATTCATGCCCGGAGGAAATGCTGGATTATTCCAAAGAGGGAATATTCGCGTATGGCTATTTATGAGCTTAAAGGAGCAGGTACAAAATTTCCAAATTTAAAGTGAAAAGCGAACTGTAGGAGGGAGAGTGTGCAGAGGAGGAATATCCTTTATATCTAGCCAGAATAGGGTACTAGGAGATAGCATCTGGAGAAGATCAGATTCAGCGTTGACCCACAATCTAGTGTGAGGACGAGCATGTGATAAAACTGCTTGAGTGAGATGCGATGCCAAGTAGTGCTTATGAAGGCAGGGAAAACCCAAACCGCCCTTTTTAGCATGTCGATAAAGGACTTTAAAGCGGACTCTTGGACGTCTGCTGGACCATACAAATTGGGAATACTAGATTGCAAATCCCTGAGAACTGGTGAGGGGACACGAACTGGTAAGGTTTGAAATAGGTAAAGGAGTCTTGGTAAGATATTCATTTTAACCGCAGCTACTCTACCTATCCATGATATGTATTGAGGTGACCAGGAGCAAAGGTTGCGTTTTAAACTGGCTATTAAAGTGGGAAAGTTGGCCATAAAAAGCTCGTCATAGCTTTTGGTAAGCTTGATCCCTAAATATTTAATGCGTTACGTTTGCCAATTAAACTTAAAAGAATCTTGCAAATGTTTTTGCGCGTTGGGCTGAAAATTGAGTGCAATGGCTTCAGTTTTATCTGAGTTAATTTTGAAATTAGAAAGCAGACTATAGGTTTTAATTTCAGAAAGAACAGAAGGGATCGAAGCATACATCTTTGTGAGGGTTAGGAGAACATTATCTGTGTAGAGGGCTAGTTAGTTTGGATGACTTAGAGCCAGTTGAAATTCCAGTAATATTTTGACTAAGCTGGATTCTATAAGCAAACGGTTCCTTCATTAACGCGAAAAGAAGGGGAGAAAGGGGACAACACTGTCTAGTGCCGTTACGAATTGAAAAGGCAAGGGAGGCGCAACCATTGGCTTGGACTATTGCTGAGGGATTGTGATATAGTGAAGCGATTCTGTTAAGGAAGAGACCTTGAATATTAGATGCCTGGAGGACTTCTTGCATAAAGGGCCAGGATACTCAGTCAAAAGCTTTCTCCGCATCAAGGGCCACAACCAGAGCAGGGGTCTTACTTTTATTACCAAGCATGGTTTTTAAGTGCTGAGATTTAAGAGGCATCCACTTTTTTCCAGTGTGAAGCAATAAATGATTTGGCTACAGCTAAAGTATGCAGACCTAATTTTGTGGAAAGTCTAGAAAGATTTGGGGGAGGAGAACAAAGGAGGAATTATACCAAAATATGGTCATCTTGGGGCAGGTCCACCAAATGTGAAGGGAAGTCCACCTGTGGCTGCAATTCCTCCAACAGTTTGGGTCAGCTGTTGGGAACATTTTATTTAATTTATCAGGGGTGTAATACCAACAGTAATACACTTTATATGCAGTTTCTTTATTCAGTGTGTATAATGAGAAAGACTTACTCTCTCTAATCTCCTACCATGTCTCCTCTTCTGGCATTCTGGCAGTGGTCCCAGATCTGATTTCCATTCTAATTCATGTCTACTGTGGTGGCCAAATATAATGCCCAAAAAGAATAGTACAGATTAGGGAAGTCACACCTTGTCCAAGAAGTATTCACAGACAAAGGTTCTCCTGCCTTAATATTAACCTTAGATGCTAAAAAAATGTTTGATAGAATTGATGGGAGAGATCTGCATGTTGTCCAGACTTCTGATTAATCACAATCTCTTATTAATTCTATTCCAGCCTTACACATTTATCCACCTACCCATATAGATCCTGTAGTTTAATTTTCAGAGCCTTTTTCCATTTGTAAAAGAACCAAACAGGGTTGCATTTATCCACGTTACTGTATTCTGTCCTTAGATTTTAATCTAATTTGGGCAGGGCCATATTTCCTTTCAGTTTCATCTCATTATATGTAACTTGTTTATGGCATAATCCCCACAATGTACAGAGCTGCGCAAAATGTCAGCACTTTATAAGTAAAAAAAGAGTAACAATAATTTTGTTATATGGTGTCACTTCTAATTTTTATTTTATTTTTAAGTTTGCAATGTTTGGTCTGGCTTCAGGTTTTAAGATTAACCATGGAAAGTGCTGAATAACTAACGTAATCACTTCTTCAATTTATAGAAATTGACTTTCAATTCAAATGGCAGCATATAGTCCTCTCAAATCTAGCTATTATTCACCTCTAGATTTTATTAGATGCATTGCCCTAATTTCTCACATTTTCTATTACTTATGAGAGAGACCTCCAGCAATAACACTGTAATCCCATGTATTGGGCTGCTTTTATGCTGTAAAGATGAACTGATTATTTAGGATCTAATATTTGTATCAAGCTCTGCCTATTTTTATATGCCATTCAACATTATTGATTCTGTTATGATTATTTATCTGGAAAAATAAGAATCATGGGTCACATATCTCCATCCGATACAACATTTAGTCATATCATGGCTTCCTGGATATTTTAAAGCAAACAATAAATTAATCTCAAATCTTACACAATCACTTCACGTCCACAAATTTACTGAATCTTGCCTTTGGATCAACATTAAGAATGTTTTGATTTTTACCCACTACTACAGACTCAACTCTTTGACCTTATTCTCTGTATAGACCCTAATCTAACATGATGTATGCCATACAATCTCATTTACTGCGCATTTTGTCAGCTTTTCACAAAACACTTAAAATCCCTGATCTTTCCCTTTTTCCTCATAATCTGCAATTTGCTATGGGAATACAATCTAACGATATTGGTGAATGTCTACAATGTTTTCACGAATCAGATACCTCCGAGGTTCTCAGGCAGGAGATATTCCACTGTAGACAATTGGCTAATTATGCCAAGACAGATCAGAAGGACCCAGAAACTACAATTGAGTATCTTTGCAAAAGACCCCACTCTAAAGATGTCATGACTACATTATTGCCTAAAAGAAAAAGACTCTAAAACTTCTTATATGCTCCACTGGGAGGCTCTGCTTAATGATACACTTTCACTGAAATTCTGAAGTCAAAAACCAAACCCTATATCAACATTGTCTTTTGAGAGACACATTTTAAGTTAAATAATTTTGTTCATTCTCGCTCAGTTTTTAAGCCTGTGGAAACATGGATGTGTGTTGAACAAGCCCTCGAGTATAGCATCTCAGGAAAGATGTTTTCATTTTGATCTTATCAAATTTCGAATCTTAATGACTCTGGATCTTTGGTTGTCTAGTCCAATGCAAACCTTGGGGCATGTCTAAAATTGTCTACCTTTACACAGATGCTACAACTTGACAAAGAGGTTATCCTACTATATCATTTTCTGTGTTCAACTTGAGAAAAACATATTTGATAATATAGGTATGAGATTACATATCTAGAAACCCAATATCTAGGGAGTTTTAAAACCCATAAAAAGTGAATAATTTTGTTTGACATATATGCAGAAATGTCGTCTTTTACAGTTTCTATGAATAGCACTGCAAAGTAATTTAAAAAATAGATTAACAACAGAGGCGGTGTGAAGAAATACATGAGGTAATTCTTAAAAAGTTTCCTTGTTCCCTGCACACAGTGGAGGCAGTCAATTTGTGAGCTTAACTAGGATTCATAAAAATGTAGCCTATCCATTGAGTGGGAACCAATACCACATGACAGTGGGAACCAATACCTCATGCACATAACCTAGGCCTCATGCAGAAATGTCACTGGTTTCTTGCTACATACTGTTTCAGTCCATACCCCTTTTAATGTAATCTGGTTTATTTTTCTTATGGTGTTCCAAATTATGGAAAAATCCCAAGCATTCTTGTCAATAGAACCCATACATGTATTACATTTCTCTCAGTGAACAAAAATACACATAACGAACAACGTTTTCATAGAACATTTTCAACAATAACACATGTGTGCATTGTTTTGCTTCACTGATCCTGGCAATTATCAGCATTTGCTGTTAGACAAAAGAAAAATTGGCAGAAGCTCTTGAAATATTAGAAATATAAAGATAATCTGCCAAATTTTCTATTACTAACTTAGTCGAAGTGCTTCAGTTGCTATTTATAATGAGGAATATATTTTGAGTCGCCATCCACTTTAAATCAGTGCTTTCCAACTGTACTCACTTTATAAATACATACTTCCTACTTGGAAAACATTGCATGCAACCAAGGCTAATTTGAGAGTTCTATATAAATCCTGTGAGGGCAGTCAGTTTGACAGCTCTGATTTAAACAATGATAAACCACCTTAATTTAAGTTCATACTGCTTTATGCTAAATGTAGCTGGAGAAGTGGTCAAGATTGTACTGCATTGTATTGGAAAATTGTAGCAATTTTATAATCCTGTGTGTTCTGGAAACCTGACTGTTTTGAAGAATTACCAGCAATCATTTGAGGACTATTAATTTTTAGCTTGTGGTTTTGCACTAAAACAAAAGAACGTCAAATCCCTTCCCTTACTGAGGATGCCAGCAAAGATTATGTAATGAAGCAATTTCTTAATTTTTTTCCAGCTCTTAAGAAGAATAACAAAATTAAGCTATTTCTATTTTGTTAAATCCCACTTCCCCAAAGCGGCTTAAGGGCCACAGTAAAGTCTCTGAGCTCCTTAATCCCCATCAAATATGATTGAAATTCAAGAACAAAAAGATAATATATTGGGCAACAAAGCAAAGCTCATTGATTATTGCAGATATTTTTCTGCAAAGAGCCAACATCTTCTGCAGTGTTGTTTCATACATATGAAAAACAATGGAAAAACAGCTTTCTCAGGGACATTAATGTACGCCCCAGGTGGCCATGTACCCTTGTTAGTTTGCCATCATCTATTTCTCAGTTACAACTGTATTATCTTGGAAAACAAGCATTGGTAAACATCGGAACATAATGTCTGCATCACCGTTCATGGTTGGTTCAATTACATGTAGACTACATGCATTTACCACATAGTACCAAAAATATCATATGCTCACAGGACAGTGGTGTGTGGTCAAAAGGCACATATGACCTCAAGCAGGTCATTTATAGCCCTTATCAATAGTACTTTGTTTGACCATCAGCTTTCTAATAAAACTATAGAAGTAGAAACCCCTAATTCACTTGGAGTTTTTTGTGCTCAGTTACTCCAGGTCTTGTAGTATAGGTTTTGATGAACTAACGTATACAAAGATATACTAGGGACTAAACACTAAGCAATAAATCATGGAAAACGATTACAACTAAGACTAGGACAAACAACGTAAAAGGACAAGAATGGTCAAAAGCAATCCATAATCAGGGCAGGCGGCCAACAGAATAATAGGGGTCATAAACCAAAGAACAGTGTGGACGTAATAATTTATAGTAGGGGGTGAGTTATCCCCTACTCGTACACAAGTTTTGCTAACAATCACTGAAATGAAGACATGAGAATGCAACAATCACACAGATATTGTTTATAGGAATTTATAGATATAAGTATCACTTATATAATATACATGGATTAACGATGCACATTGTCACAATCAAAACCATTTGAATGTCTTTGCTACTTATTACAACCTTACATTAGATTGTCCCATTTTAATGTCCTCATCAATAAATTAGAATATTTAAAATGTATTACTGTCCTGGTACTTGGTAGATTGCTGTGATTGCCATGTCTCTTTTCCTGCTTCCTTATACTGAACAATGATATGGAGCCCTATCATTTGAATTTGAGAAGTATGTACATGCTTACTGCAGCAGATCTGCAACTGACCAGAGAATAACAGAGCTGCAGGTAAAGGTTAACTTGGCTATATTGACGTTTTGAGTGAACTGTTACACGGTGCAAAATGTTAACTTGTTCTATTCTAGAAATTAAATATGTTAAAACTAGGGAATTTCATTAATTCCTACACAGCAAAAATTAAAACAGAAAATGTTTAATGTCTAATTTCATAGCAGATAAGGGATGACTACAAGACAATGTATAAAACTTTTAAATTTAATTCTCTAGGTGATAGACACCTCCCCTATAAGAAGTAGGCCTTTTTTGATTAAGCAGTAATAACAATAATCCATTTCGTGGAACAGATATGTCAGTGCAGAAAACTGGGGGCATTCAAATGTATCAAAATAAACTAGATAGGAAATACTAACCAATAACCACCCCCTTCCCCCCCAAAAAACAAAAAAACCTAACAATCTAATGATCAATTGCTGACTGGAGAATTTTGTGACTAAAGATTGTCAGCTAGAATGCAACAACATGCTGTTACATAAATGTGCATTCATATGAAGAGCATTCAGCTAGAAGAATCATTATCATCTATTTATTTATATAGGACCAATAATTCCGCAGCGCTGTACAGAGAACTCATTCACATCAGTTCCTGCTACATTTGGAGCTTACAATCTAAATCCCCTAACATACACACACAGACTGAGAGACACTAAGGATAATTTAAAAGCAGCCAATTAACCTACCTGCATGGTTTTTTTTGGAGTGTGGGAGGAAACCGGAGCACCCGATGGTGGAATCCCACGAAAACACGGGGTGAACATACAAACTCCACACAGATAAGGCCATGGTCGGGAATCATGATGGAAGAGCTCAAGAAAACCAGTATGGTAAGGTAAAAGTATTTATTGGTCAATACCTTGGATTTCATTTATGGAGGCTTTTCCATAGTCCTGCTTTCATATACACCCACAGGAACAACCAAGACCCATGGCTCTTCCACCATGCTTCTAGCTTAAACACTCTTCATATGATCACAAGATTATATGACACCCATGTTGCTGCCACCCATTGTTGGCCAATACCTTGGTTTTTTTTACATTAGTTTGGAAATAAAGCATACAACCTTTATGCAGTGCTCTACACAAAAGTATTCAGGCACAGTTTCTTGAATCAGTTGCTATATGGCCAATGCCATTAATATTTGAGCTACTCCAAGCTAAGAAGCAATTGGTGGTACATTTTAGCTGAATATGTTTACAAAATTCATATACTACAAGACTAGAGTTGGACATTTTGACTGGAGTGCCTTCTTTTGTCCAACTCTACAGTCTTATAGTATAAGAAAATTCCTACTAGGTTGGAAGAGCACTCCCTCAGATTACATTTAAATAGCAATGTGTTACTGTATATGATAATTGAGGAAAGTAATCACTTAGTGCAGATCTATTCTTTTCTCATTATAAGTTTACACCATATAAGACAACCTTGAGCGGAGATTCCAGCCATAACATTGGCGCAAAGTGTCTTCTTGGACGTTCGGGAGACACAGCGTGTCAAAATGAATCTCCCCCCAGAGTCAAACGATACTACAATTACTATTTTTGGGGTGAGAAGACAGACATTATATAGGGCCTCCCTAAGAGTTGGATGGATTTTGCCCTCTGACTGTATGCATACAAGTTCTGTTTGCATAAAAGCGTATTTGTAGGTGTGTTTATTGAGAATCACATATCTCAAGATACATCCAACTCAAAGAGAGCAGCATTTCTGTGTCAGGTGTACAAATGCTTATACTGATGTCCCAAAATAGCGTAGAGTGTAGAGACCCGACTTTACAGTATTAGTAGTAAATGCAAAAGCTGCATTACCCTGTTCATAAATATTATACACCCTTCACTCCATTGGCCTTCGAAACACAGCTCTTTCCTGATTGAATTCCTACCTATCAAACTGCTCTTTTAATGTCTCTATCTCTAGCATGTCCTCCCCTACACTCCCACTATCCGTTGGGAGCCCCACAATGTGCTGATCATGGCCCTCTGCTTTTCACACTGTACACTTCTTCTCTTGGGGAAACAATATGCTCATTCAGTCTCAATGATGGCAACACCCAAATCTACCTCTCCTCCACTGACCTTTCGCCTTCTGTACTATCTTGTCTAACCAACAATCTCTCGCCTATCTCCACATGAATGTCCTAAAGTGCAACATGTACAAAACAGAGCTTATTATCTTCCATCCTCCCAGAGTCAAAACCTCCCCTCAAGCCTCCCTCACCGTTAATAATACCACTATATTGCCAGTCTCCCAAGCCCACTGTCTTGGCTTCACACTTGACTCTGCCCTCTGCTTTATTTCTGAAATCCAGTCTCTCTCCCATTCCTGTTACCACCACCTTAGAAATATTGCCAGATGTTATGCCGTCAGCATTTGTTATATTTACATATGCATGTATTCTGTGTAAACTCCACCTAGTGGCCAGTCTGATATTCGCTTAAAATTGAACTCTCAGGGCCTCTGTAGTTTAGTTTTCAGTGCACCATGGGTAATTAAAGGAAGTCTCCATTTTAGATATTACATGCTAAGAAGTTTAAGAGGTGCAATATATCTCTCCCCTTAGCACAGCATCGATGGTAACATTGCTTTCTAATTATGCAATTTTCCATGTTTTTTATGTTTGCATTATATTGCATCTGTTGATGTTGTCAATGTATTACAGTTTTACCACTTGAATTATCACGTTTTTAACTACTTGAATAAATAACATTAAAGTACGAGTGGTTATGCTGTCTGTCTGATTATATTCAGGCCAAAGGGAAGTTATAGTGAGGGCATAACACCAGAATAAGCACTTTTCTTACCCTAGATTCTACTGAAACTCTTATCCACTATCTCAACATCTCCAAACTCGTGTGAGTATGGGGTCATTGGAAACAATTGGTTCAATTTTGAGACCGGTTTAACAAGCGCTGTTCTGGCATTAAAAACGCTAGTAAAATCCATACAAGTAATGACAGTACTCCAAATTATACCAGCATACGAAAATCCATTTGCAAATTATAATTTTAACAGTGTTACATGTGTAAGCAGATAAAAACAAGTATACACAACAATAACAAATATGTTTAGCATACAATGCAAAAATCAGAAATGCTCATTTATACTACAACCAATTATCAACCTGTTTAAAAATTTATGAATAGGCTGACAGATGATGGGGGAAGGACCATCCAAGATAAAGAGAGAGGAAAGAGAAACTATTGTCTGGGAGCAGGTGGGAGAGAGAATTAATACAAGGCACATATACTGGACACCAAATATGGCTCTGCTTACTTTGGCCCCAGATATGTCCTTGCATATAAGACTTGACACCAGATATGGCTTAACATATTATATTTGGCACAGATATAGCTCAACTTTATATGCTTGGCCGCAGATATGGCTCAGTATAATATATATGGCAACACATATGGCTCAGCATAATATAACTGGAAATACATATGGCTCAGTATATTATGCCTAGTTGCAAATATGGCTCAAATTTGGCACCAGACATGCCTCAGCACATTAAACGAGACACCAAATATATATTTTTTCTATAATTGGTACCATGTATGGATCACTATATAATATATGGCTCCATATACATCAGATCCTAACTTTTGGATCTGGCTACTAGATTTTGGAGAAACTTGTCATGCTTATGCTGTAAGTTCCTCTGGAGCCTATCCTACTATCTGTTACTGGACCAAAACAGAGTCTGAAAGCTGCTGCACAGGCATTTGCAGTCAACTCCAGCTCAGTGAACATTTTGTTACAGAGGCTTTTTGAGCTAAACTTTCTTGTTTGGCATGCGGCAGGACCTACAAGAGAAAAAAATGTGTGTGTGTGTGGTCCCTGCAATGAAGACTATATAATTAGTTGGCAATGTGGTATGTTCATTATGTGCCTAACAATTGAGATATGCAACATGGCTGGCAATGGAGGATGTGAAATTGCAGTGAGCCACTTGTCATTTGCCATGTAGGGGGTGCCCCAATATTCTTAGTCCAGAGCCCCATTATGTCTAAAATCAGCCCTGATTTAATATGTAAAAATATATGGTTTAGCATCAGCGCGTTCTAATTTATAACAAGTCAATAATTTCCTAACCTCAAACAATGCCTAATCTTACAAAATTGCTACCCTCCATATATTCTAAACACTCACATACAAAATATTTTCTAACCCAGTATTAACCTATTTCCAGTTAGTGAAATAGTGCAGATTGGGAAGTCAGGGTATAATAATTATATAATGGGCGCTCTCAAAATCTCTAATGTTGCCTGATTTTTCAGTAAGACTTGAAGCACTGGCTGGCATAAATTCAATATGCCCAGTTTCAAATCAGGTTATTGATGTCCCTATATAAACGTGAGAATAGGTTTGTACAGTTGTTTTACAGCAGTTGACATCCAAAAGGAAGCAAGATATAACAATTTTATAGACTGAATGAATGTGTATTCAAAAAAAGGGTATATATTAATATCAGTTTATAGCTGCTGTTTCTTTACCTGCATGCCTCGCATCTTCTGAAACCGTGCTACTGTGTCACTTAGCGTGTAAACTCTCACATGCCCCATGTGCAATTTTCCAGAGGGATACGGAAACATGGATAAAACATAAAACTTTGGCTTTGACTTCTACAAAGCAAAAAGGAAAACATGCTTTAGTTAGTACAGAAAAAGAGACATGTACCTAGGATTGTTCTGTTAAAAGCCACTGCTGCTATAGTTTCACATAATTCTGTGTAAATGAAGTAGATTTACCATATTTCAATGAGAATTATAAAGCACGAGATAATGTAAAACATTGTACTGCAACAAATGGTGACTAGGAGAGTATACCTTTCAGGATCAGTGGGATAACAAGCTCATTTCTGTATTCTATTGTATGCTGATCATTATGTAGGTAACGATAAGACCATATAAATATATGCAGCTACTGAACAATATACTTTAATTACTGGAAGCTCTTACAAGACTAACATCAATAGATGCTACTAAAACTAACATTTGATTGTTACGGCATAATTATTGTTAACATATGCAGGATATTTTAGTGTAGAGAATGGAAGCTGTAATGTAACAGGTACTGACAAAAATAGAAGAGGCGAGATGCAGAGAAAGATAGAAAAGGGGAAGGAAACATACGGAGCCCACCAACTATTCAGATGCAAATAAACGCAAACAGTCTATACACACACCACAGCATATACATGCAGTTTATCTCTATAGCCTAGTGGCCCGATTCCTGCTTTTGCCACTTGCTTTCTAACTGTACTAATTCCACTCTTGTGTTCCTATCTCAACTACGGCACAACTCTTATGTAACAATTAGATGGGGGAGTCATCTGGTTCTCCCACCATTGACAGACAACACGTAAAGAAAAGCAGCTTTCATAGCTGGACAGGAGCCATGCAAGTGATTTAATCAGCTAGGAAAGATGGTTTACTGTCAATGTGGCACCGGATTAAATGACTACAGCAACAGTTAGATTAGATAGCTCTTTCACATCTTCATTACTGTCCTGTATAATTTTAAATATCCAGTGTTCATCATTTATTGGTGTATAATACTAAAACTGCATTATGTGCCTCCTGTGAAATAGCTCTTTGGTTGCATGCATCAGTATGAAGGAGTTCTACGGGACTACACTCTTTGTATTATAATTAAAAATAAAAACTGGAATTGCTGTCATACTACAAATAGAGTCAATATCGGAGGCATGCTTGGAATTGTAGTCCAGTCTTGTATGATTATAATGTTAGAATGCACTTAACATTAAAGTATTTGTATTAGCTCGTTATCTCATACCTGCATGTGGGTTTTAATGGCAAGAGATAAAAGCTAGTCAATGACGTAATGTTCTGATTTCATAGTTACTGGCAACACACATATGTGTAGCACATTACCTAACATAGCTGAAGTAATTCAGACTGCATGCACTGTAGCTGAGATGGTATGTATTACAAGCCATTTCAGGTTATTACTGACTCCTGTTATTTAGTTAATGATTTGTATTCATTAAATGTTTCTAGTTGGTAGTAATGCAAGCCAGTACTCTATCTTCCATAGTAACTGGGCCCCTGTGGCTATGCTCTATTGGAGTGAATGAATACAAGGGAAGTAATATGGCAAGTCATACCAGTGTAAGTAAGAAATTGTTCTTTGTACAAAACCACGTATGTCCATATTATGATTTTACATTTTTAAGGTGAGTGTCCATCATAGACCTCATAGATAAGTAAACCAAACTTTCAAACTAAGACTAGCTTGAGGCACTAGCAATATCCACATGGATCATCCATCCTAGCTTGGTGGAGATAGAGAGTCAAAAGAGAACACAAGAATCACAAGAAAGATTCAAAGGGCAAAAACTGGGAGTAAATGTACAGTTTCTTCATAAATACTTACATCTACTTCATTAATTTTGGTAAAATTGTCCTTTACTTTTTGATGCCAAAATGTTTCTACTTTTCTTCTAGTTTCCAATCCATATACTTTTTCCCACCGTCCTGTCTCACTGTAAATAGTCCGAATAATTCCAAAACTTATAACCCGATGCCAATTCTTAGGCAATGTCAGTCCATTCAGCCTCCCTCTCAGACAGGAGCTACAGAATCCAAGCCCCATTAGAGGACCCATTCTTCAACTGGAGGAGACTCTGCATAAACAAACAAACAAAATCCACTAGATCACTCAAAATATATTTTACAGCAAAACTATGAGAAAAGAAAATGTAAGGCTTTATGAAACTTTAAAAATGAGTGAATTAGTGATTATAGTAGACAGCCTTAAAAAAGGTATTTCAGACTGCAATTGTCACCTGATTTGCAATTCCACCTATGCAATTCCACAGTGGTAACCAAAAAACAACATAGACTTGAGATAAGAGGTGGTACACCATCCTAAAATCAGAGTCAGGACCATCATGTATAATAAAACCATTTAGAATATTTAAACTTACAGATGTTCCATTTTTTGGGGCACAGATTTAAATAGGTCGCTGGCTTCTGAAAATGAAAAAAAAAGTAAAAAAAAAAAAAAAAAATTACATTGCGGTTTTCCACGGCATCAAACATTCCTTTAGATGAATTAGTTGTATGTGTGCTACTGGCCGATAACTAACCACAGTGGAGAAGAGTGACACGGAGACACTTTGATACTCATGGCAGCTGCCATCTCTGCCCTTTTTTATAAAGCAGCAGCAACTGAGCATGGCAGAACTTGAAATATTGGCTGTCAACAAAGTAGGCAGCTTCAAAGTTAGCAAATTGTCTGACCTGCTTAACTTAATTCCATCTCAGTCGAGTCTATCCATCCTTCTGTGTATCAGAGGGTAAATTGTAGCACAACTGTGGCTTGGGAGCTCATTGTTAACATCCATCTCATGCAAGAAATTATCTTAGGCATGCTTGCATGAATTACAAACAGAAAGAATAAGGCAGTGTACTAATATTATTGGAAAGAGAAAAACATGTTGATAGCCTTATTACATACATCAAACACATCGATAAACTATAGAAGTAACATGGAGAGATAAGTATAACAGAACCAATTAATAATATGAATTATTGTAATGCATTCAAATGCTTTGTTCCAAAATATCTATATCTCACCCTTTCCCCCCCAAGCCACACAAGTGTAACTTTTACACAAATATGGACAATAATTGATTTAAGACCACTGATTAATTTCCCTCAACAAGTGCACCTAATAAATGCTTTATCATGTATCTGAATGTCTGTAAATTCTTACTGTGTAATATGGTAACAATTATTTGTAAATGCTTATACTTCCTTGCATCTATTTGTAACAGCTATCCCTAAGGCTAGGTACACGCTGGAGGTTTTTCAGTCGATTATCGGGCCAATCAACCGATAAATAACAGCTCGGCCACATATCGCGTTAGTGTGTATACTCACACAATGAACGACAATCGTTCCAAAGTGCTAATTGTCGTTTCATTTGGTTGGACGAGACATTTAAAAATCTCATTCCAATCACCTGCAGATCATGTAGTGTGTATGCACTCAGGATCACAATATCCATAGAGTTTACAGGGTCATGGTCTTTTCAGCCGATGCCGGCAAAGGACATGTCCTGGTGACTAAATGTAGAGAGTTGTCAGGCACGGATATGAGAGGAACACTAACCAGTATTGGCACTACTGAACTGATAGGTGCGGAGTCTAACGTACCCCTGGTTTTAACCAGGGACCCCCGCAAGAGGTATGGACTTCGCTGCAAAGGGTACGCAGGTCGCGGTCCTATCAGACAGTTACTGGTGTAGTGAAGAGGAATCAGACGGTCCGGGTCAAGCCAATCGGTATACGAAGTACAAGGGGAAATCCAGGCGCAAAGTCAAACAGGCCAAGGTCGCAGGAACAGGATGGGAACACAGAATAGAGAATGGTCAGCTAGCCGGGTCACAACAGGAATGCAGATACAGATGAGTGGTCGTAGAAGCCGGGTGACAACAGGAATACAGCACTGTGGTAGCTAGAGGCAGGAACCTGTTACTCTGGCACCCTAATGGCGCCAGAGCCAGGTTTAAATAGAGGCAGGGAACAGCTGATAACCAGACCAAATCACAAAAGCAATTAGACCACAAATATAAGTATAATATGTTAATGTAAATTATAACATCAGAAAAAACAATTGCAGTGTATGTGTGTGGACAGTTTAGCAGAAGCAAATTGGCTGTGATGTCACATTAATTGTATTTTTGCACACTTCTGTATATTTAGGAGTAAACTCCACAATGTAGAACACTGATGTTCAAGCAACTGTGCATAAAGTTCTGTAAGCCATAGCATCCAGACATTTACTTATCTCCTAAACTATACTAGGAAAATGATACTTTGAACCTGTTATGAGTTATAGCACCTTTTTTGCAGTTACTGGTGCATCAGTTTTTATAAAAGTCCTCCCTTCTATTTAAAAGTGGGCAAAGACTCTATACAGATTGAAATATTGCCCTTCTCTGGGAATGACTTAACAAATTTGCAGTCCAGCACTTAAGTCACATTGAGCTGTTGCTCCTTTCCAAGTTTTACACTGTGAAGTAAGCATTGGGAAAAGAGAGATTATTGATCTCTATGGAAAACAGGGGACCTAATTCATTAAGGAACATAATCCTGCTATATGCCAGATTTACATTAAAAAATTAATGCATAAATTGCACTAAGCGTGCTCAAAAAGGACTATACACCAGTGAACCCACGTACATCCAATTCATCTTTGAACACAAAGGACACTTCCAGCAGGCTACGATTTCATGGGCAGAACAGGGGAGGGAAGGGGCATATGCATATAGTCAATGTGCAGTAAATGCGTGCCAAGGTTGAGTGCACGCACATCCGTTTGATTCAAGCTCTGGACATCTCTCAGATACGCAATTTCCAGTTGTGTCACTTGCACCAGCTACAGGGCAGGTATAAAGTGATAGTGATGACGGTCATATATGCATGCTGGAACATATATTTGTAATCATTAGCATCCTGTTAAATGTATTTCTTAAACTCTTTTTTTGTTTTTTGATTATATTATTAACAGGTGTTAACATATAGACGTGTATATATATATATATATATATATATATATATATATATATATATATATATAAATAAAACAGTGCCTCTCAAGTGCTCTAGAAAATTAGTACTTATGGCTATCTACACTAAAGGGTATGATGTGTTTTTGTCTGCACCTTTTTACATTTTGGTGTTGGTGGTCCCAGCTTCAGAAAACATGATGAATTGGACAGGAAATCTTCTAACCTGTAAGTATAATGTCCCCGGAAAAGAACCCTGTAAATATATATGGCTTTAAAAAAAAAAAAAAAACATGACAGGTATTGGTAAACACTCCATAAAATTACAGACAGACAAACTAAATTGTGATCTGTCTACATAAAAATTTTCTTTATAATGCACTGCTTTTGTAAGTTACACAAATCAAAATGAAGGCAACAAATAGATATGTGCATTGCAATTTATATGTAAAAAAATATCTGTCCTCTTCACAATGAAAAACCATGAGATGCCATCTGTTAGAATGGTCAAAAATTCAATAATAATTCACTTGCATACTGCAGTGTCATTAAGCCTGCTATTTACACGAAGATTCTGAATTTATTGTTATAGTAAAATTGGCCACAAATCTCAGTATGTGTGCCCAAAGCACCCAGGGATCCCTATAAGGTGCTGATTGTGATTAGGTAACAATCTGGTCATATGATGATCGAGATACGAAAGTAGATGCAGTCATAACCAAACCACAGTAATTGGGGCTCCTTATCTTCTGGAAATTTGATAAAGCACCAAAATGCAATATAAGTTAAATTTGCCACACACGTTTGCAAAATAAACAAAAAAAAACAAAAACACAAAAAACACATACAGTACATCCGGAAAGTATTCACAGCGCTTCACTTTTTCCACATTTTATCATGTTACAGCTTTATTCCAAAATGGAATACATTCCTTTTTTTCCCCTCAAAATTCTACACACAATACCCCATAATAACAGCGTGAATAAAGTTTTTCAGAATTTTGCAAATTTATTAAAAAAAAAACTAAGAAATCAAATGTACATATGTATTCACAGCCTTTGCCATGAAGCTCAAAATGAAGCTCAGGTTTCCACTGATCATCCTTGAGATGTTCCTACAGCTTAATTGGAGTCCACCTGTGGTAAATTCAGTTGATTGGACACGATTTGCAAAGTCACACACCTGTCTATATAAGATCCCACACTTGACAGTGCATGTCAGAGCACAAACAAAGCATGAAGTCAAAGGAATTGTCTGTAGACCTCCGAGACAGGATTGTCTTGAGGCCCAAATCTGGGGAAGGGTACAGAATAACCTTGGCTTCTTTGAAAGTCCCAATGAGCACAGTAGCCACCATCATCCGTAAATGGAAGAAGTTCGGAACCATCAGGACTCTTGCTAGAGCTGGCCGGCCGTCTAAACTGAGCGATCGGGGGAGATTGGCTCTAGTCAGGGAGGTGACCAAGAACCCAATGGCCCAAGGACAATTCCATTCTGCACTATTTTTCTTTTCTGCCACTGCTATGTGCCAATGTGTCCTAGATGTGCTAGGAACTGCCGTGTGTTTGTGTCATTGCTCTGTCGCTTACCATCCAGCCAGGTCGCTGCAGTCTTTGTCCGAAAGTGTATGAAAATAATATTGTGATCTGTGAGGTGGTCAAAATTGACTGCAAATTACTTGAAATTAGTGTTAATGAAGTTAATAATAATGTAGGAACAAAAAAAAAAAAAAAAAGCAAAATTGTGATTTTAGCATATTTTAGGATTTTTTCTAAAAAATCCAAAACCAAAACGCACGAGGACGGTTTTGCCAAAACCAAAACACGAAGCTAATCCAGATCCAAAACCAGTTCACGGGGATCAGTGAGCATCTCTAGCTATTGCAAATTATTATCAGCAATTAAAAGCTCTACATAATACTTCCTCACCATCTTAAGTCTTCATTTGTAAATGTTACTATTATTCATTCTATATAAAGCAACTTCCCATGTCTTGACAGAAATTCAGATATATGAAATTGTGACTACTTGCATAAGCCATTTTCTAGTACAAGAGCTTAACTACAATGTCATTGTTAACTTTTATTAATACAGGACCAGTGTTACACTGCTCTTTAGAGAATGTTTAATCATTCACATGAGTTCCAGCCTCAGCGGAGCTTACAAACTAATCTCCCTATAACCCATAGCATTAACCCACTAGTATGTTTTTGGACTGTGGGAGAAATCTGGAGCACCCAAAGGAAACAACACAAGCACAGGGAGAACATAGAAACTCGACCCAGATTTTACTCCGGTTGCAATAGAACCCATGCGCCGTGAGGCAGCAATGCTAAGTCATATGGAACCAAATTCAATAGATTTACTGTCTAGAAGTATACTGTGCATAGGAAATACTGTCACGGTTTGGTATTGTGGACTCTGGATCCATTCAAAGATGTTGTGAGAACGGATCCTCAGGGAGAATCTAACAATACACTGGCAAGTGGTAATGGTAACCCGAGGTTCAAATAGATGACAGATGCAGGATAAAAGTACAATCAGCGGTTTAATGATGACTGAATGAATATACAGGAAAGTCCTGGTAGATGCATATACACTAGAAACGTGGTACAAGGTGGGCGGAGCCACCGGTAATGTCATAGGCAATATGAACAATCAATAGACAAATGGATATGGCTTTGAATGAACAGTCCAGCAATAGGGTGGAAAGAATGAGGCACAGGTGTATGGTATCACAATAGCACAGCACACATCAAAGGAGAGTTTAACAGTCCAGGTAGCAGTAGATACACAGTAGATGCGGCAGGGACCCGATACCAAATAGTGCCTTAATGCTTTCAATGATACTTGAACAGTTCAGCCAGGAAAGAGGACAACAAGCAACTTGGTGATACGACCTGTAATGCCACTAAGCCGGAATGACCAATGCGGAACAGATGAAGCTGGATAGAACGGTTCAGAGAGATGACTTGAATGAGCAACCTGACAGAGTCAGGTGTGGTTTAAACAGTCCCATTCCAAGATCAGCGATACAGCAAAGACAGGTGCGGCTGGAGCAGTATAGCCCGAGGAGTGATACACAGTAGAGATGGTTGCAGCTTGAGCGGTATAGCCCGTGAAGTTGCACACAGCGGAGGCGATTGTAGCTTGAGCGGTATAACTCACAGAGTAGCACACAGCAGAGGTAGTTGCAGCTTGAGCGGTATAGCCCGTGGAGTAGCAACACAGTAGAAACAGGTGCAGCTGAGTGGTAAAACCCATGGAGTAGTAACACAATGGAAACAGGTGCAGCTTGAGTGGTACAGACCGCGGAGTAACAATACAGCAGAGGCACTGACGATCCAGATGAGAGCTCATAGAATAGGTAGTGACCTAACCAGACAGGTAACTTGATCAACAGGCCCAGAGGAAAGGGAGGAAGTGCCTTTTCAAGTCTGGAGCCAACACAGGAACCAATAGGAATCTAATTAGAAGTGGACAGGTAATCAGTCTGCACATGCGCAGATCAGCACTTAGAGGTTTGAAGTCTGTTAATGGGACACATGTGAGTGTCTCAGTCTTGGTCTATGGAAGCCGAATGAGCAGCGTGTGACAAATACTCTTAAACCACGATCACTGCATTATAAACCTATAGGTTCAGTTCTGATGAGTTAATTTTACACATATATGGAAGTTTAACGAGTTACTGTTACAAGATCATTATTGTAAATCTCAACTTGAGTCTTCCATTGATGAATTTATTTCTATAAATGATAATGGCGAGACCTCTAAACTGGTAGTTTGGGAAGCTCACAAATGTTTCATTCGGGGTAAGTGTATATAACTAAGCACTTTTCTCAAAAAACAGAAAGGTGGCCGTCAGGGACGCTCTCCTTTTAGACATTAAAAAATTAGAGACTGATCACAAACATTCTCTTTCCCCAGAGACTTTGATTGAGTTACAAAATAAACGATCTACTTTAAATAAACTGTTGAACGATCAAATGAAATTGGCTTGGAGAAAATGTATAAATAAATATTTTCAATGGGGTTATAAACCGGGACGTCTGTTGGCAAGAGCACTACGAGCCCAAAGATCTCTCACTTACATTCATTCGATCCAAGATACTAAGGGAGTCCTGAAGCACACAGACAAAAATATAGCGGGAGCTTTTCGGGATTTTTATTCTCATTTATATAACATTCGGACCTCTTCTTCAGGCGATTCTAGGTTAGAAGAGATAAATAAATATTTAAGGGATATTAGTGTCCCCAGGATCTCACAAGAAACTAGCAATATGCTCAACTCTCCTTTCACACTTGCAGAACTCTCCGAGGCCATTAAATCTTCCCCATCAGGGAAAAGTCCTGGACCAGATCACTTTTCAATTTCATATTATAAAGCTGTCATGGAAAAATTCGGCCCCATTCTTCTAAATGCTTTTAATGATGTATCTAGTGTAAATGGCTTTTCGCCCCAGTCTTTAGAAGCTCACATCACGGGCATCCCTAAAGAGGGGAAAAGATCCTGCATTGTGCCCCAGTTACCGCCCGATTTCTATGTTTAATAAAGATGTCAAACTGTTTGCCAAATTAATTTCTAATTGGTTAAAAACACTTCTTCCTAATCTGATTTATAATGATCAAGTGGGATTTATTCCTGGAAGAGAGGCGAGAGATAAGACAACCAAAATTATTGATTTTATACACGCAGTCTCCATTTCCTCGATTCCCATGGTCCTCCTGTCAACGGATGCTGAAAAAGCATTTGACAGGGTGGATCTGTGTTTCATGAGGGGGATTCTAGGACATATGGGAATTGGTCCCTGCTGTCTAAATAAAATCCTAGCTTTATACAGCTCTCCCTCAGCTAAAGTCAGAACAAACAGTATTTTATCGGATTCCTTTTCTATCTCTAATGGAACTCGTCAGGGTTGTCCATTATCACCTTTAATTTTTGTTTTATGCATGGAGGCTCTGGCGAGGGCTATTGGGTGTAACCTAGATATTTCGGGCCTACAGATAGGAAAAAAGGAATATCGTTTAGCTCTATTTGCTGACGATTTATTAGCTATAGTCACCAATACAGTTATATCTCTCCCTAATTTGATGTCTGAATTTTTAAAGTTTGGCCATCTTTCTAACTTTAAAATAAATTATTCCATATCAAATGCGCTCAACATTTCTGCTCCAGAACATATGATTGTAGGTCTCAAGGGGGCGTTCCCATTTAAATGGCAAACATCACATATACGCCATCTCGGAGTTTCCATTGCAAAAAATAATGACCATCTTTTTCGCCTGAATTACTCTCCGTAATAGTCAAAAATTAAAAAGAATTAGGATCATGGTCCCTTCCAAAGTTTTCTTGGTTTGTCAGAATGAGTATCCTAAAAATTAACATATTACCCAAGGTGTTATATATTATGCAAGCAATACCGATTCAGATTTCAAAAGGTATTTATTGATAATCTCCAAAAACTAATTAGTAGATCTGTCTGGGGGGGAGGAAACCCAGATTTAAACATTCTATTTTATATAGACTAAAGCATCAAGGGGCTTTTCAATTGCCAATGTTCCAAAGTTATCTTCAGGCAGTATATTTGAATAGGGTCTTGGAGTGGACTAGAGGGGGGGGATGCTAAGCAATGGGTGGAATTGGAAGGTGATTTTAGTGAAAAACATTTGAGTACTCTGCCCTGGTTGTCTAAGATCCCCAAGATAAATCACCCTACGGTTGGGCCCACCCTGACGATGTGGAATAAACTCAGCACTTCGAGTAGTGTGGTGGCCTTCCCCTGCCCTTTGACTTCTTTCCTGTCTAATACAGATTTTCCTCCTGGCTTGTCCAGAATTTCATTCGACAGATGGTCTAAAGCTGGGAGTCAGTCTTGGCCAACTGGAAACTTTGTTCCTTTCAGGAACTCCAATCTACATACTCTCTACCCTCAATCAAGTATTGTAGATGCTTTCAGGTGATGCACTATGTCAAGTCTATAGGAGGTTACAGATCTCTGGCTAGGGAATCTTCTCCTTTTGAGGCTGTGTGTTTATCTAAAATACACCTTCTCATACCATATCAGGGATTTACAAAATCCTAATGAATGATATATTTCAGTCTACTCCATCCTATACAGGTCATGGGAGCATGACCTAGCACCTTATATATCACAAACCTCATGGCCCAAGATTTATCAAAATACTCATAGTTGCTCTTTGAGTGCCTCGGTCTGCATAAATTTCACCCTTAGATATCCTCATTATGTTGGAGATGTAATGAGGCTTTTGGCTCTTTGGTGCATATATGGTGGGAATGTTCCTGAATAACACCCTTCTGGGACGAAGTTATTAGGCTCTCTAAGATCATTGTTGGTCATGAGGTCTCTGAAGATCCGGGCTTTTGGCTTCTGTCTCTTTCTAATACTCCTTCATCTAAATACAAGAAATCACTTTTGAAACATTTAAACAACGCAGCCAGAGCAGTTATTCCAATGCACTGGAGATCACAATCCCCCTTCAGTTAAAGATTGGTTTACCAGAGTGGAGTTTTACATGTCAATGGATGATATTATTTTTTCTGTGAACGACAAATACTCCGAGTTCACGGCCACTTGGTTTAGCTGGTTGGAGTTTAAGGAAACAGAAGAATTTAAGCCTTTTTGTTTACACACCCGCTATGATCGACTGAGGGCTACATACATAACAATAACTCTTAACCCCTATATGATGTAATTTAATAAAATAAATAGAGAAAAAAGGAGGGGGGGGGGGGGAGGAGAAAAAAAATGTTGTGTGTATTTGAATGTAAAAAAATAAATAAAAAGAGGAAACATTGAGTTTTTTTGTTTGCTTTAGTACAATTACCGATGGTTAGACTTCTATTATATAGATCTTGCATATTTTCATTGTATTATATGTAACTCTATGCATATTTACACTGCTCTAACCGGTCTTATGCATCGTTGTACATCCTCTTTCTAATAAATAAAGAATTTATCTAAAAAAAAAATTTTTTTTACACATATATGTGACTGGATCACTATTAAATAACTTTTGGTAAAAATTTATTTAAAGCAAATAGCACAGGGCACTTATTAATGTAATTGCACATGCACTTATTTTTTATATATTATTGTGTATATTGTGATATAGGAAATCGTTATTTCTGAGACCAGGGGAAGAAATTTGTCTCTTGTTTAAGCTTGCTATAGGATTTGCTTATTTCTGATGTATATATCTGATACAATGAGCCTGTGTTTACCAAGCCTTTGGTGTATTGTGATGTGGGGAAGTAGCTTGTTTTGTTTGTTGTTCTGTGGGAATGGGTCTGAAGTATTCATGCCAGTCAGATCTTTTGACTTGCTAGTGGGTCTTCTGTCTCTGAAATCAGATCCAGGAAATCACATCAAGGTTTTTAAGAATTTCATAGCCAAGTATAAATACTATTTGCTTTGCAATGCATGTAAATCTATGTTTGTGTAAATAGAGTATATCCTGATGCTAAAAGTAGCATGTGTCTGAAAGGTATAAATGCACTGACTTGTACACTGCAATGTATCATTCTGATGTTCCATCTGACCTGACCACTGATACCTAAAAACAGTGGGACTGTCCTTGTCAGGACACTTGAGCAATAAACATCACTCTGCTTCAAAATCCTGCTTGACAACTCCGTTCTCCAGCTGATTCTGAGGTTGGGACCCAAGCTTTTCCAGTACCACCGTCCTGCCTGCAGCTCTAGTCAGTGTGATAGGCCAGGGAGGATCCATCCACAGCAACCCAGATCATTAGTAAGAGGTCCAGAGTTACCAACCCAAGTGTACCAGCACAGGAGTACACTAGCAGTGACAGTTAACCAGAAGGAATGTGGTTCCGAGCGTCATAAAGGAGTTCAGTGGTGGCAGCATTATAAGCCCCTCCTACTGTGGCAAGAGGGCGCATTTGGGATAACGAAAGGGAACGGTGGCAAAGTAAGCCCAGCCGGTTCCCAGCAACAACAGGCAGGGTTGCATAGGCGTTCCATCCTGTCACAATATATTTGTGAATATTAGCAACTGTTTAACATCATGAGGCATCTTACATTTCAGTCAGTTTCTGTTCTTTAAGAGATAGAAAAAAAAAAAAAAAAATCACATTTCCTGAAAGTTTAGGTACCTGTAATTGCAGAGCAGTTTTAATAAAAATAAAATGGATTGCACACTATTGTGCATACATGTATCTTCACAGTTAATGCATCATTTACCACTAACAATAGAAGCCAGCAATTAGATAGTCGGTTGTTAGCAATGACAGTAAGAACTGGGTAGAAGATTCAAGCTCCTGCTCACTACATAAATAGCAAAAGAGACTGCCAATCCATTTAGGAGCCATGTTTACTATTCACATTCTGTCATAGCTGCCTGAACAATTAGTACTCATTGGGCCAATAACATTGACAGCTCTACTCTTCTGCCTGTCAGTAATGCAAGGGACCTGTATGTGCACTTTTATATCAATTGTTTGTGACCTTCACCATCAGACACATGAAAAGAACAAACACTTACAAAATAAATAATAATGAATATATATTATATACATACACTCACACACATCAGAATATAAGTACATGAAAAGAAAATAATTATCTGATTAGCAAACTTTACAATCAAAAATGACAGACCATTATGGTGAACATCTATCAAGAGAAGTAAATATAGCAGACCCAAAAGAGAAAGTCTCAAAATAAAAACATTTACAAATGGATAAGATATGTCAACAAAATTACAATAATAATTAAGTTTAAGGTTGCTTAATAGTGTACCTTCATTTATAATAAACAAAACTCAGTTACAAGCTGGTAGCCATTTTTACGAAGTCCAAAAGTTCGTTCTAAGTATCATAATGTTTACTAGGGCTAGGAGACAGCAAGAATTGTTTCAAACCAAAGATATGCACTCCCAGGATTAAGGTTGCTTGAACTTTTAATTCGACAATAGCAGGAGAATTACAGGTTTCCTCAAAAAGTCATGGAATGAAATACCAAGGTCAAATACCCTGCAAATAAAACTTGCCCGCCAGGTAGCATTCTACGGTCGTCACAGAGACCACGTTACAAAGTCCTAATATATGCAATCGAATATAATATTATATAAATCTGTACCTAGTACTATGTCATCGCGACTTGTATAAGACGTATTAGAACACTGCTGCAAACACATAGCACGATGCCGGCAATCCTACAAAGCCTTGTAAATAATTATTCACACATTACACATGATGCAGTTAAACCATGGCTAAATCATTGATTATCTAATATCCCCATTTCCAGACCAGTGCTGTGACCTGCCAAACTCACATGTCTTCCTTCTCTCCTCTAGGAGGCACACGTGATGATATCACTGTCATGTGACCGGGCTCGGGCGTGTCATCACTTACCATGTGACCGCGGGAAACTCGAACAGTGACTGCTGGAGAGATGGGCATTCTGCTGCGTACTGTATACATGACAGTAAGCACGTGCATACCTGCCTTTCTATGTAGCTTCAAGTGACACTATGCTGTGGTTACCAAACGTCAGTAAATTTACTAAAATTAAGATATTAGGCACATGTTTGCCTGTCAGTAACAAAAGCAAATCTGAGAACCTCTTATAGTACTTAAGTTCACATAACATTTGACATGCTAATGGTTTTAGGTCTAAATAGAGTCTTGACTCCCTATTTCCTCTACATGCTACTATTTAGGGTTACAGAATTGTGTCAGTAAAAATATTACTCATCAGTTGATTGTTATAAAATTATCAGTAAATAATATATTCAAACATTGGGAACTCTGCTGCATTGGTGCACACTGGTCTTCATGATACACAAAACCAGAGCCTTATCTTAAAATTTTAGCGCATGGGGCGAGAAAGAACATTTTTTTCTCCCTAGTTCTCAGTTTTTGCGCGGTCACCCTGTCACACAGCCCTAGTTACGGCCCTGCACAAAACCAGCGACATGTTCTTACTGGCAGGGGCTGGCTGGCAAATTTTAGCCCAGGGGGCGAGACTTGGCTCAGTCGTCAATTAGGAACATTTTAAAGGACAAAAAAATGCAGGTAGCCCAGTGAACCAGCCCAAGGTAGCCTACTATGGGACTGGTCCATGGGGAGGATGTCCCCCAGCCCAGGCAGCAATTTATTGTGTTGCAGATTGTCCTCTTCAGTAACCGCAGGCTATAGACCTTGCACAATACAAACAGACAGTTTTTGCACAAATGTGCCTGTTTCTATGGTGAAGTACATGGTTTAACAGGTCAAGATGGCAGCAACTCCAAGGGTACAATGTTCTGCATCATCTCATTGGAGGAGCTGGTCAAGATTGGGGAATTCCTTGCTGAATGCAGGATTGGTGCACTTGTGTGCCTGGTATTGTAACGTCAAGCAAAAATGAAGCTGTTTTGTGGAACACTTTAGATTCAGTGGTTGTAGCATCTATGGGAGCTTTCCCTGAATAGTAAGGGACTACAAAACCTCTTACTCATGCAAAACATTTTTAGGTGCATTTTGACCAATGTAATAAACACATTCAAATGTACAGTAGTGGAAAAAGTAATAATTACAGTCCTAATGTCTGTGGACATTGTTGTCATACTTGGGCACCAAGGATTCACTGAACTGGTAGCAAACCCCAACATTTGCAGGACCAGAGACTATGTTTCTTGGATCAATAATTGATTGTTTATTCCAGCTGAGGTTGGGGTTTGCATCTACATACAGAATTAGAGCAGGGCACATGGCTCCAGATCAAAAGGAAGCTACACACAAATATTCTGGAAATGAGGGCCGTGTGGCAGATGATTCAACATTTACAATCCCTTTTTATGTCACAAGCATCTCAAGATCTTTTCTGACAACTGGACTGTAATGGCATTCATAAATCACCGGGTAGGCGCCATGAGTAACTCCATGATGCAAGAACTATCGAAAATCAAGTCTTGGTCAGAGAACAATCTGATATCCTTTTCAACTACTCACATAGCAGGCAAGGACAATAGTGTAACATTGTCTCATCTAGTTCCAGATTCACCCAGGAGAATGGGTATTACATGGAAAAGTGTTAATGGTTTCCTCAGATTGATCTGATTGTGAAAAGACAGAACACCAAGACAAATTGATTCTACTCCCTGTCACACGCCGGTCCCATAGCTAGGTGCCGGCATTGTGACTTTCACTTTAAGAACTATGATTGTGCTGCTTTTGCTTCAGAGACATTACTTTTTCGCAGGTGTTCCTTGCTACCTTGATTGGGACCTCCTCCTGAAGCTTATTGGTTCTAGAGTACTATTTTAACCTCCTGTGATTATGGACTCATTGCCTGTTCTTCGTGTTACTCACGCTGCAGTGGGTTCTGGCTGTATACCTGGACTTTCCGTTGTTCATTGCCTGCTTTCTGGATATTACCTGCGGCCGAAGTTACCTGTTATCGTTACTCTTGATCGGCTCAGCTGTATTCCTCTCCGGTTCATCTACAAGCTGAAGTTACTTCCTGCTGTTCGTTTGCACACTGAACTGTTTCGTGAGTTGTCTACTACACCTGTGCTATTATCTATTGGCTCAAGTACAATTCTATCTGGCTGACTATATTGCTGCACTACGCTATTGAACTACAATCAAGTTGTTTGTCATCTGTAGTTCTATGTCTGGCACGGCTTACTATTAATCTGCTGTTACTTGTTGCTGGACTTTTGCTATGAATTGTTTGTCAAGCCTGTAGCCATTTCTTCAGTTCAAGTTGTGTGCTCCTGTTCAGTTGCTGCATATTGTAGTGAACTCATCTTGCATCTGAGAACCGGATCACCTGTGACCTGTAGTTCCACGCACGGTTCAGATACTCTTCTCCTCGCTGTTACTTCTAGGCAACATCTCATCGCATGTCTTTATCTACAACCAAGTGATTGGATGTCATATAACGTTTACTGTTCCGCTAGATAATAACTATTGTGATACCCGTAACCCCGTGGTTCCCAAACATTTGCAGTTCGCGGCACCCTTAGAGTCTCCAAATTTTTTCAAGGCACCCCTCCAAAATAATTATTGAGCAGTCCTGTTTTAGAAGTAGTTGGGTCAAAAAATTGTAATAAGTATTTAGGTCAGGACAGAAATACTTATTTAGTTGTATGCAAAAATGCCCCCTCTGCATCCAGACACTCTGCCCTCTGTCACGCTGTCCCCCCTCGTCTGCCCTCTGTCACGCTGTCCCCCCTCGTCTGCCCTCTGTCACGCTGTCCCCCCTCGTCTGTCACGCTGTCCCCCCTCGTCTGCCCTCTGTCACGCTGTCCCCCCTCGTCTGCCCTCTGTCACGCTGTCCCCCCTCGTCTGCCCTCTGTCACGCTGTCCCGCCTCGTCTGTCACGCTGTCCCCCCTCGTCTGCCCTCTGTCACGCTGTCCCCCCTCGTCTGCCCTCTGTCACGCTGTCCCCCCTCGTCTGCCCTCTGTCACGCTGTCCCCCCTCGTCTGCCCTCTGTCACGCTGTCCCCCCTCGTCTGCCCTCTGTCACGCTGTACCCCCCTCGTCTGCCCTCTGTCACGCTGTCCCCCCTCGTCTGCCCTCTGTCACGCTGTCCCCTCCTACGCTGTGTCCCCCTCTAGTGCCCCTCTCACGCTCTGCCTTGCTGTGCCCCTCCTCTGCCCAGCTGTGCCCCGCTGTCACGATTCCTCTCACTCCTCTGCCGCGCGCCAGTCATAGAAAAAAAGAAAGAACACAGAAACTTACCAATCCGCCGGGCGCCGGGACCCAGCAGCCTCCTCTCTCCCGCAGCTGTCACTGACGTCGATATTCAGTGACAGCTGCGGGAGAGAGGAGGCTGCTGGGTCCCGGCGCCCGGCGGATTGGTAAGTTTCTGTGTTCTTTCATTTTTTTCTATGGCTGGCCCGCGGCACCCCTGGGAGCCGCGGCGCACACTTTGGGAACCGCCGCCGTAACCACTTGCTAGTTGAATCTAGGGGTGTGCACCAGCCACTTTTCGTGTTTTGGGTTTTGGGTTCTGATTAGCTTGAGGTTTTGGGTTCTGATTGGTTTTGCCAAAACACACCACTCAAGGTTTTGGTTCTGATTTAGGGTTTTGGGTTCTGATTTTTTTTTAAAAAAAAAAAAAATCATAAAAAGTGCTAAAATCCAGTTTTTTTGTTTTTTTTTCACTCCTACGCTATTATTAACCTCAATAACAATCATTTCCACTAATTTCCAGTCTATTCTGAACACCTCACACCTCACAATATTGTTTTTATGCCAAAAGTTAAATATTGCAGTACTAATTTTTCTTGACTGCAGGAACAGTGAACGTAGTTAAATATTGCAGTACTAATTTTTCTGGACTGCAGGAACAGTGAACGTAGTTAAATATTGCAGTACTAATTTTTCTGGACTGCAGGAACAGTGAACGTAGTTAAATATTGCAGTAGAAATTGCTTTTTACAGCAGGAACAGTGAACGTAGTTAGATATTGCAGTACTAATTTTTTAATAATTTTTTTTATACCAATGGACTTAGCAGGACAGAGCACAGGACACAGCACCACTGGACTCAGCAGGACAGAGCACTGGACAAAGCACCACTGGACTCAGCAGGACAGAGCACAGGATACAGCACCACTGGACTGAGCAGGACACAGCACAGCACGAGAAAGAGCAGGACAGAGGACCACCTAACACACCCTCCCTCTTCCCTGATCAATGCCCGAGTGAAGATGGCGGCAGCAAGCGGGGAATTTATAGAATCCGAGTATTGCGAGATCCGACGGCGGGATTTGGACTCATAGCCTTGTTTTCAGGTTTTTCTCAGCGCCGGAAATACCCGAACAGTGCTCGGATCGCCCTCGGATCCGCACTGTTCGGGTGGGCTCGGATTGCGATAATCCGAGTCCGCTCATCCCTGGTTGAATCATACTGTTTTCCCGGATCAGCCAAGGTCTTCATACTATTCTTATTGGCCTTTAGCTGTATCAGTGATTCGATCATCTGCTGTGTGTTTCGTATTAGATCCAAGTGTTCTATTCATCATCTCTGCGTTGAACTGTTTATACTGTTTATTTCATGCTGTTGCCAATGGTTACCAACTGTGAAGTACACCTGTGATTATTCCTGTGATCTGAAGAACTGCCGTGTGCTCAGCTTGGCTGAGATGTATATATATTTATATTTTAATTCCTGTTGTATCATCAATTAATATACTACGTTGCAACAGTACCATCATCTCCTGTGTTATTGTTATCCGTGATGCTTATGAACTTTCTTCTGTGATTACCACCATTTGTATACCATCGGGCTCTGTCTCCACCATCCTCTACTGATACCATCTAAAATAGAGGCAGGGGATCCACAAATTATTCTGAGCCGTGACACTCCCGTCACAGGAACTCCAGGGCAATAGGAATAGATGCCCTCACGAGACCTTGGAACTTTCGAGTAGGGCATATTTTCCTCTTATTGCAAGCCCTTTTAAGGAAGATCAGGAGAGAAAAAGTTGAAGTAATAGTGCCCCCTTCCATTTTGACCTAGCCAGCCAATATTTACAGTAGCCAGTGAAATGCTTATGGAACAGACTTGGCTTCTACCACTTTGGCCAGGTCTCCTCCGAAATTCCCCAAGTTCTTAGAGAAAGGCATTTTCTCTAACTCATCTGATGTCTTCCAAATCGAGGCTGGTTTTTTTTTTCTGTGTGTTTCCCTGCTCCTAGAGCTTTCCAGAAGTGTTAATTTGCTTTTTCCCACAAGTGATTTACAAGTCTCTAATTGAGTGGCTAATTCATTTGTTATCACTTTGGAAATGTTCAATATTGAAAGCTTACTACTATTTCATTAATGTAATTGCAGTGGAAACCTTACCTCTCCATTAAAGTCTTCCAAATCACTACTGATGTGATAAAAAGCCAATTAACACTGTTCAGGACTCCAAGAATGGAAACACACAAAAAAGGATTCTTGAGAATACAACTGACTACTCTTGTAGAGTATGTCAAATGTCGGACTATTGCTGTTTGGCTACTAATGGAAGAGTCTGTAGATGCAACTTCTCACATTAATTTCAAAGCTCACATTCATTTTACATGTATTACATACATTGATATGAATGGGAGCTTCTCTGAGGTTTTTTACTGATTTTTTTTTTTTGTAACAATTTTTTTTATTAAGTTTTGTGAGAAAGGGAACAAAAACTAGAAGAGGGGTTGGGTTAGCTGAGGTTTTTAAACATCTTTGCTGGCTTCACCTTTTTTATATGGCAAAAAATCATTGCCTCATGAGTTTTAGTTGTTGATAGAGCTTTTGTTTGCTTCGCCCCATTACTCAGAGGGCAGCCGCCAGCGATAACACTGCTATCGCTGTTGATAACACTGCAGGAGGTAAGATTCACAAATGCTTCCCCACACCTTATGATCTAAATCATTTGATAGTATGTAAATAATCTGTTTTTAAAAACTTACACACTCAAGAATTTTCTGACCAATCTGTTATCTACAACATTTGTACCTATGACTTAAGGTCAGACCGGTTGGGCGATTCATGCATACACACTAGACCCGATTTACCTTCAGATCTGTGCTCTTCATTTGGTCCTCTAGTAGTTTAGAGAGTGACAGCACAATAGTCACTCATTCTCTTATTCCTGTCACGCTGATTAAAACCACCTTGTTAGAGATATCCACATGTTCTTACGAATTTCAATAGCTTCTGTGACTTTGAAACAAAATATTCAGTCTCAGAACGAGTGAACAAACTATTCCTTCTACAGCACTCTCTACATTTGATCACGAGGACATGTCAATTGCCATGACTCTATAAACTATGCAGATCGTGAGTGCATACACACTACATGATCGGAAGGTGAATGGAATGTGATTATTAAACAGTACGACCAACCAAATGAAACGATAATCTCTACTTTGGAACGATTGCGTTCATTGTGAGATTATACACACTAATGCGGTATGTGGCCGAGCAGTCGTTTATCGGGTGATTGGCCCGATAATCAGCTGGAAAACCTCCAGTGTGTACCTATCATAACATGGACTGTTCTTTAAATGTCTTTCTCAGAAAATGTAAATTCTAAGTTTGCCTAGTCACTGTATTTGATATCTAAGGCTACATATACACTGGCATTAAAATTACGCATTCAAGATATGTTTCTTAGAAATCTGAGCACTTGTAAACGGATGTAAAAATAAAATAAATTGTACAAAAAGAGACTACATATTTGCGTTATTTTATGTGTGTTTAATTTGCCTTGCAGTTTGTTTTTTTAATGCTGTTTATTCGATTTCAGGGCATCTGACATGCATCAGTGCAGCTGACAATTTACATTAATCTCAATGTATATACAGTGATGTGTTCTTACGAAGCATTCACATACACATTTTCCACAACAACTTCCTGTTTTGTCTCACACGCATGTTTAATAAATGCAGATGACCGTATAGCAAGCACATACGCCCAAGGCCAGATTAAGACACTGTAGGCCCCTGGGTTAGGGGTACTGTGAGGCCTCCATTTGTTAAGCGATTTATGCCTAATCTGATATTATTGGGGGCCCTCCCGTATCCAAAATGGTAAATAGTAAAATACCCCTAAAGATATGGAACTACTAAGCTAATGCAAAATACAGACACTTATCACTGGCCCTCTGCACATAAAATATTGTATAGTCCTTCACCATTAGCAACAAGCATATATTAACAAAGATATTTCTCAATAGCATGAGAATATTATAATAGTGATATATAACATATTAAGAGATCATGGCAAAGAGGCTTTAATCATATGGCAGAGTTCACAATTCATAACACAGCGAGCACATAGGGAATAGGGAACGTCTTCTACTTGAATAATTCCCAGCCGTGCGGATCCAGATTTCTCACAAAAAAAAAGGAAAAGCAACAAAAATAACAGGAAAAATGTATAGTGTAGTGTATTCCAATGGATTATGACATCATCACGTACATAGTGATTCCCTTGCACACCAATACTTCCAAAGTAGACCAAATAAGCGTGTCACTTCAAATTCAAATAGCTGAAGGAACCAGAAAAAACAGGAGATAGAGAGGTAGAAAAGATTGTGCTAATAATAATAATGGGGGTCTCACTCACTTGTTTTGGTCTATTTTGGCACTATGGTGTGTGAATACAAGGAAATCACTATATACGTGGTGATGTCATAATCCATGTGCACATATTAACCTATTTATTTTTTCTCTTTTATCCTTTTGCTACTTTTTCTGTCCCCAGGCCCAATCACACCCCCCCTTCCCCACGCTGGTGATGTCATAAGCCATTTACACGTATTAAACTATATATTTTTTCTTCTACATTCCTCACTTTTTAGTATTCAGTTTTTGCTATTCACCACCCTGTCATGATGATCTCCCACTAGCCAGGCCAACCACCGTCCTGTCATGCTTCCCCCCCCCAGTCATGATGACCTCCCACCAGCAAGGCTAGCCACCACCCTGTCATGCTTTCCCCCCTCTATTCATGATCTCCCCCCAGCCATAATATATTAGCTCAGCTCCGCTCCTCCTGCACCCCCCTCCCCCCTGACCTAATTCCTTATGCTCCAGGTCCGTCTTTTTTTCGTTCATTGTAGTGCCGGAGTTCTTCTTTCACTGTAGTGCGGCCGCAGTGCGCAGTAAGCTCCTTAGTGAGGAGATCTCGTGAGAGTGAGACTATGAGTCACAGTCTCACTCTAACAAAATCTCCTCACTATGGAGATTATTACGCACCTCGGCCGCACTACAGTAACAGGCTGTCACTGACAGCAGTCAAGCAGCCTTCCTGACACCCCGTCCCAGACCTGGCGCTGCAGAAAAAAACCAAAACGCAAATAGTTTCTAGGGTTTCCCCAGCTGCCCGAGGTTCCTGGGCTCTAGCCCATAATGTCCCTGGCTTAATCCAACCCTGCATCATTAAGGAGAGCAAAGCATAGAAAATAATACACTTAGGTCCTGATTCAAGGAAAATAAAGCAAATGAAATGAGTAACTTTGCACCTTGGCAAAACCATGTTACATTAGAGGGGGAGGTAAATTTAAAATGTTGGGACAAATTTATAGATAGGGTAAGGCATGGCCTAAATCAACTTTACATTTCAGTGTAAAAATAAAGCTAGCAAATATTTGTGTGCTACATGAAAAAGCAGCCAATATTTCCCTTACATGCAAAATAATAAACCAATTTGCACCCCTTGCATTGTAACATGGTTTGTCCAGGATCAAATTCACTCCTTTTTTGCCTTGCACTCCTTAATGACTAAGGCCAACTGTGTATAATATGTCTTTTTACTTGTGGTCACAACAAGATTCGCCTCAGAATGAGTAACGTGGGTGTGAAAGGGTTAAAATAAATCCACTTCATCGATACAAAAATTGCTAAAATTCTACTCGTTCATATATTTCACACTCACTTTTAAACAAGGCCTGACATTCTTAGGAAATCTCAAACTACTTCTTGAAAATGCAGTCACAACCTAATTTAATCAGTTACTATAAAATAAATAAATAGCCAGCATAATTATAGTGTTATAAAACCAAGCCTATCTGACACATGATATTTATTAGAAAATAAATACAGAACATTATTCAATGTCATTTAATATGACAAACAGTCACAAACCTTATTTAATAAATCTGGTGATAACCACCGGACATACAGAAATAAATGCAAAGATCAAAGATAGAGGGAAATTTCCCGAGCACTCCACACCCAACTGCAGCCCAAATACACCTCAATGGACCGTACACCGGTCCCAATACACTGGGACAAAATTTGAAAAGTGAGAAATTTCACGCGCTACTAGTTCCTCAAAGAAAAAAATTACAAATTGTGTTCCAAATATATCACTGGAATAATCTGCTGTACAAAAATATAATAATAAAATATACTTAAATGTTCTCTATGTCTAGGTCTTCTTATTTAAATATGTTGTTCAAAATTAGTCATGTGAACGAAAGCAAAAGTATTCCAAAAAGTGTAATACAGTCAATATGAATAGATTCCTACACCATACTACAATTACAATTCAATATATAAAAGTGATATTCTTCACTCTATGCTCCAAAATCAGCTGCCACACTGCTTTTCCCAGTGGTATTAAACTCACCAGAGTTCTATTTTCTGAAGCCTTGACCGGTATCTCATGTAATACCGTTTAAAATCATGTTTAATCAATTCCACATCTGTAGAACCCTTTCTATTTTACGTGTCCTGCAGGAAGATTTTCAGGTAATGCGCCTCTCACTAGTCGATCTTTTAAGTTAGGGGCTCTACGATATATAAATGAAGGTTTAGATGGCAAACTCTGACTCAGAAATGGCTCTTTGCATAAAACTTTCCAGTGTCTATTGAAGAGGTGGGTTTTCAGAGAACGCTTGAAGGTTTGAAGACTAGAGGAAAGTCTTGTGGTGCGAGGGAGTGAATTCCATAAAGTGGGTGCAGCCCCAAAAAAGTCCTGTAACCTTGTTTGCTCACACACAGCAATTTGCTGGAAACCATATTTTCTAAAGTAACTTCAGGTTTTAGGATAGAACATGACCACATTAATATATCATTTTCCTACTCCTGATTAGGCTATAATCATGACACTTAAAAAACATATTGTAAATGACCAGACCCCCCCCCCTCCCTCAGATCATTAAAGTAAAATTCAGGAATATTATTCAGCAAAAAATTTAGACAGATTCTCTTACCTGTACTTACTGTTCTTTCTTGCTTGTTCTTGCAGATTTATTGTCATTTAGCTGTCTTCTGAAAAGTTGGGCTTCTGTTTTGACAATGTGCAGACATTACAAACCCTCAATGATTAGGCTCTTTAGAGAGCATCCTCATGAATGCCACAAAATACAGAGATCATGCCCCCCCCCCCCCCCCCCCCCACACACACACACACCAGCGGCTAACTCATCACACCCCAGTGGCCAAAACAAAAAGACAGTTGTCAGTGCTTATCCTTTACATGGCATATCTGTGTGTGTCTAGCAAAATGAAAACATGAGGTATTAGTTCATATTTTGATCAAAACATTTAAGCCTGCTTTCCAGCTTCAAGGGCACCTCATTATATGCAGGTCCTACTCTGACCTATATGCTTTAAACACCATTAAAATCAGATGCACTCACCTTCCAGGTATAGGGTTTTGCATCTAGCAAGGGCTGGCTTGTGAGCCACACCCAAATGTGCCTTAAATAGGCTTGGTGGGCAGCTGCTATGACAATAAGGCTGAAATCCCAGTCAGATGTGGCATGCAAAAATTGAGTTAAAACTCAGATTTGCTCCTCTCCATGGAAATGTTTAGTAGAAGGCGAAAGATTTGTGCATTCTGAAGAGAAACCAGAGCATCCTAAGACAGACATCCTAAGGGAGTCCCCTGCAGCCTGTCAAAGGGAGAGTAATGGGATTCTGAGAGACAGAGGGATTACAGAGAGACAGAGACACCCTGAGAGAGTGGAGAATTCACAGTGGCGAGTGGGTGAGCTTACCAGATACATGAACAGAGAGGAGCCATCTTGGACACAGATGCTGGAAACCACTGGGTATAAGTAGCCCATGTTACTTTGTTATTGATCTACTTGAACTAAGTAGTTTTGTTACTAGTAAGGTAGGGAAAAGATGGGGAGACCTGAAGAATATTTTATAATATTTTTTTAGGGGACTGTGATATAGTAAGAAGGGTGAAGTGCAGGGAAAGATAGTTAGGGGATAGAAACTGAGTCTAAATCAGGAAAATTGCACTAAACACCATGACATTATTTACTATCTGTGGGAATACCATATCTGTGTGTGAGGAGCCAGCTTGTACTAAAGGGACTATATGCTTACGCCTAATAGGAAAAGAGGGAACAGCAGTGTTGTAAATTGTATTCAACATTCCTGTCACATTGGAGGAAAGACAAACAAGGAGTGCGTTTTATCAAATCGTCTGGATAATGTAACTGTTTATTGGAGAAGAGTAAGATTGCAAAGTGCTGCTGTGTCGGATTATTGGTGTTTAGACAATATTGAGGAATACAGTGAACTGTAACGTGGCACTGTGCTATTTGCAATAGTAATTTCCGTTTGCTCTGTGAAGGAGAAGAAGAAATCTGCATTAGTACTACCAGCTAAAAGGACCACATGATTGCACTCACCTGTTTATGTTTTTGTTATGTGTTAGTGAACTTGAAGAAATTGTTATTGAGATTAATGTACAGGGTGTTCCATAAGTGTGGAAATACACTTTTAAAATGGATATGAGTGGGGGGCGTGGTTTAGACACCATTCTGACTGGCTGTGTTTCATGTGAGCTCTGTGTAAAGTCTTCCTGGGGTTTGTTGGACTTAATTGCCCAGAGAATGAGCAGTCCCTGCTGTTCGGGTGCTTCACTCCTGTTTGCCCGTCTGGAGGCTCTCCTCCCATCACATCTGGCTTCTGTGCCTGGCGTGGGGCCCCCCATCGAGAATGCCGCTATCTCCTGCATCCCTAGAGGCATGTCCTGACACACCTGCTCCAGCCGGTCTTTTATTTAGGAAACTCATTTCAAGCTAGGAGCTGCAGAGCGGTTCTCCGGAAGTAACTGCCCCACTTCATATTTCAGCAATAATACAGAGGGGAAGATTCTGGGGGGGTCGCCATTTTATTCTCTAAATGGCTTCCCTTCTCAGATTTCCATAAACATTGCCTAGCTGAAGGGAGAGCGCTTCTGGTCAAAAGTTGGTTATTTGATGTAACATATACCTTTGTCAATCTGTATACACCTAATCAGGATCAACCATTGTTTATTGAACAGGTGCTAGAAAAAGTTTCAGAATATGGAGAGGGAGTCCTGATCAATTGGACCCTACAGCCTGAATTCGATACTTTCAGTGACTGCAGGAGTACGCAGATCTCTTAATTGTAAGGTTAGACGCACACTACACAAACACCAGATGGTCGACACGTGGCGCTTCCAACACCCCAGCGAGCGAGACTACTCTTTTTTTTCTCCCACCCACACGGCGTCTACTCACATATCGACTACCTCTTTCTCTCACATAGGTCACTCCCTATGCTCGTGATGACCTCTATTGTACCAATGACCTGGACCAACCATTCCCTCGTTTCAATGACTTTCCAACTTACTCAACTTCTGCCTAGGAAATGCTCTTGGTGACTTAATGAACTCCTTCTGCAGAACACATACTGTAGGGAGCAACAAGACACTGCACTTGACGATTATGTTGCAGCGAACGACACCCCTGATGTTTTTAAAATTACTATCTGGGTAGCTCATAAATGTGTCATACAGGGCAATCTCATTGAACTGGGTGTTCGCATGAAGAAAGAAAAGATAGCCTACCGAGACTATTTGCTTAATCATATCAGAGATTTAGAGACTGCACATAAGTCTAATACGAGTGAGGCCACACTGACTCAGCTGACGGAAGCGAGGGCTGCTCTTAATAAATTACTATATGACAAGGTTAAATTGGACTTTTGTAGGTGCTGCGCTTGTTTTTTTCGGTGCCACAATTAAAGACAGAGGAGTCCAAGATCATAAACCTACCTCTGAGATAGCCGAGGATTTCCACACCTATTCCAAATTATACAATCTTAACGACCAAGAAAAGGGTCTGACAGGACAGCAAAACCAGCCCAGATCTCTTCCTTTTTAGAGAGGATAAATTTCCCCACTCTCTTGAGCTCAGATAGAGACATGCTGGAGCAACCTTTTACCGCAGGGTAGCTGGCTGAGGCAATCAAATCCACGGTCTCTGGCAAGAGTGCAGGCCCTGATGGATTTTCTATTTCATATTACAAGACTTTTAAAGATAAGTTGATACCCCTGATGGTGCCGGCCTTTAACGCTATCTCCAAGGACTCCTTCTTCTCCCCACAATGTTTAGAAGCTCATATAACAGTGATCTCCAAAGACGGGAAGAACCCAGCCCAATGCCCGAGTTATAGGCCTATCTCCTTGCTGAACATAAATATCAAGTTATATGCAAAACTCATAGCAAATAGGATAAAACATTTGCTCCCAGATCTGGTTCACTCCGATCAGGTGGGCTTTAAACCAGGTCGTGAGGTGCAGGACAACATCACAAAGGTGATAGATCACTTGTAATTAGCCACTTGGCCTCGTGTTCAGCAACAGCGTCAATACTATTGTCCACCGACACAGAGAAGGCCTTTGACCGTGTGAGCCGGCCTTTTATGACAGACATCCTGGAACACCTGGGTCTGGGTCCATTAGGACTTCATAGAATTCTAGCTTTATACTGACAACCCATGGACCGCATTAAAATCAATGAAGATCTGTCGGTGCCAGTTATTATAAGTGATGGCACTAGACAAGGGTGTCCCCTATCCCTCTCATCCTTGTTTATGCATGGAAGCTCTGGCCAGAGCCATCAGGGCTAACCCAGATATATCCGGAATACGAGTAGGCGACGAGGAGCACAAACTTGCCTTATTTGTAGATGATCTCCTGGCTGTGGGAACGAACCCAGTAGTTTCTCTACCTAACTAAGTCAATGAATTCCAAAACTTTGGATTGTTATCTAAATTCAAAATTAATTAGACAGAGTCAGTAGCCCTGAACATTACGACACTGGCCGCAATGGTGGAAGGTCTCCTACATGCCTTCCCCTTTATTTGGCACCCCTCCCACCTGAGATATTTAGGCGTGTTACTTTCAAACGATCTTGCACGCTTGTTTGACCTTAATTTTAAACCACTTTAATGTAGTGTCTCAGTTGACTTGAGAGAGTGGAAGAATAAGTGTTTCTCTTGGATAGGACAGTTTAACATAATTAAAATGAATGTACTACCCCGACTCCTCTACCTCATGCAGACACTACCAATTCACATCCCTGATGTGTGGTTTCATGGCCTGCAACTCCTGGTGCGGGACTTCGTGTGGAGTGGGAGACGCCCTAGATTTAAGCATGACGTTCTGTACAGACGTAAACTCTTGGGAGGTCTCCAACTCCCTAATTTTCCATCTTATTATAATGCCATGATATTGACTATAATTATGAAACTGACTAACCAGACGGTGGAAAAACAGTGGGTTAAGATTGAATCATTCTTTCTTGCCTCCCCTGGTGCCATGCTCCCCTGGCTCACTAGCATACCCAGGATCTCCCACCCCACCATAGGGCCCACTTTAGCGAGATGGTCTAAGCTAAGATCTCTGAATTATATTTCCTCTCCAAGTCCCGCCAGGTACCACCACATCAGTTTTAAAACGCTGGCTGTGAGCTGGGATCCACCGTGTCAGCCAGCTGGTGGGAGTGACAGGAGTACTTCCATTTGCAGAAGTTCAATCTAAACGGGAACTACCTGATGCTGAGTTCTGGAAATATCTGCAAATTAAACATTTATTGTTGATGGGGCTTCCTAGGGAACACACCACTAAGAAATATATGATTTGGGTGTGGAGGAAAACCTTTTAAGGTATGTGGCTAGTATGTTGGCCATCTTGAAGTCGTCCATTTTGGACACACCTCTAATTTTTTATATGGGAAGGTAGTCATGTGACATATCAAACAGATGCAGAACTTCAGAAGAAAAACAATGGTGTTTTTTTTTAACGTAACTTTACTCATTCCTGGGTTTGAACAGAGTTTTCTTTTGCAGGTAGTGACATTAATAACGATGGCATTAACACAAACAGAAGGTGTTGAGATTGCCTTGATATGAAGAATGAAGCACACGTGCTACAGCAAATGATTTCAACCAACATCACCCAAATAGACCACCCATTAGTCAAAGTGTAGTTGCCAAACTCCTTGCCAAATTTAAGTTTATATACAGGCAGGACATACAAATCTGTACACACACCAGAGCGGGAAAAGCGGTGTTACACTAATTGCAATTTAATTTACAAGGAGAGTAGTGAAGTGGAGACAAAAATGTAAAAAGTTTATTTAACCAATTGGTGAGTACAGAGAATTGCACAGTTCATGTGGTCAGTGTTGTTCTGGTGTTTTTCGCAAAAAAACAAGCTTTTGTTACAATAACTCTGCCTTATTTGTACATCATGAATATATAAAAAACAGTTACAGCTTTAACCATAGATGGCAGTAGATCTATATATAACACATACATGTATATGAAAACATACTTCTTGATCTATGTCATACTTCTTGATAAGTTGAAGGACAAAATACCTATTATTAGAATAAGGGGGGCAGTATCACCCAAATAAAGTGTGTGTATCATCCAATTAAAACCATCCAGGTGCAAGTGAAACTCTTAGATTATGAAGCAATGTGTTTTTTGGAAACAGCCATCATTTTATTTCCTAAAGGAGAAATATTAAATTAAAAATATATAAGTATATCTATAATATGTAAAAATGAAATGTATCTAACACTAACAGTGCCAATAACTTCCCTTTAAAACTTAATAAGATCCATTCTTTCAGACTAAGAAAACAGAAGTCCATAAGAAATACTGAGCAGCTTTGTTAAAAATTGTGTTTTGAGAAGCTGCCATCAGCTTGAGAAGATGCTGGCAATGAAGAGACCCCAGATAAACACGGCTAAACCTGGGAACATGCTGTAACAGAAATTAAAGATCTGCACAAATGCTTCAATTTTACTTGTTGCATTAGTCTTACAGAAATGCAGATCTGCTGTAATTAAAATAAATAAGATTTCAATTAGTGGGTTTTAAAAGACAGTTTAAAAATATTACCTTTTAAAATGTTGTATAGAACATTTGTTAAATAAAATAATACCCAGTGGAGAATCAGGTCACAGATTGTACTAGGGAAAAACATCTGTGAATACTCTGCAATTATTAGTAGCCAAGGCTACTGTACAGTTGTGTATACTGCATTTGCTGCTTAACTGTTGTGACATTGACACATGGCAGATATCAGGCACAAACAGCTTCTTGCTGAATAAACAGTGCTTTTATTATTCACATCACAGATAAACAGCACACTTTCCATCAGGATGATACCAGGAAACCTATCTCTTACTAGATACAGTCCTTCTATCTAGACACAGGCCACTATACAGCATCGGTCGCTCTGCACAAATGCACAATGTAGGTTTTTATACACAAAACCCCTCCCTTTGGTCTAATAATCTCATTAGGTCCTATTCTTCAACTGTGTGTGCAGCCTAAAAGACTTATCCTGCAGGGAATCAACCCTGTCTGCAGCCTTAACTTGTAGACTCCCAAGACCTCACCTGTCCCTATGCAGGAGTGGTTGTAGTGCACCTACAACATTTTTCTCATAGTCTTCTTTTTTCATCAGAACTCACATTGTATGTTGACTTGAACACTTAGAGAGTTATTTAACACGTAATGCATATCGATTTGCACTGATTCTGCCAAATTGCATAGGCTTGAGCGACATTCCAAAAAAGAAACAAAAGGGTTGGAGAATGTATTTTTAGGGACATCCTTGCTTAACTGATTGGCGCACAGCCATTTCCACTCTGCAATAGCTCTTGAATTGTTTAACCTGGCTGCAGCAAACTGATTCACAGCTTCAGACCTCAGATCTGAGAAAATCGCCAATAAACTGGTAGAAAGCACAATTTGCATTACTGAATTCAGGTAAATTGGGGCAAATAGAATTTGCTTAACAGATCTGTAATTAGTAGCTTAAGGTAGGTGCACACTACAGAAAATTTCTCCTGATGCAAAATATTTAACGATTTTACCAACGACTGACAGTCCCTATCAGCATGTACTCACACAATATACCTTCAGATCTGTACTCTTCATCTGTTGTAACCATCTGCTGAAAAGATCGTGACTCTGTGAAGTCTATGGAAATATGCCTACACTGCTGGCTGTGAATGCATGCACACTTCAGAAGTTGCTCAACATTGTTCCATTGTTTATAGAGATTTTCAGTCCAGTTATAAAATTAAATGACACGATACAATGTGCTTTGGTACAACAAAACATGATCGTGGGAGCGTACAATACTGCAATATTGGACCTAACAGTTGTTTATCGTATGATTGGCATGATAAGCGGGTGAAAAAACTGTAGTATATACCTAGCTTTAGACTATGGTATAAGTGGAATTGAAAAGTACTGAATTAGAAAGAAGTACCTGAAAGATTGGATTTTGTGTAACTAGCAACCAAGCTCCATAACACAAAATCTATTTTTTTTTCTTGGGAGGGTGGGGAGCAATGAATATAAACTTAGGCATGCACGGCACAGCCCGGTGTGGGCTTTCCGGTCCACTGTGATAGCGGGTGCCTCTGAAGCAGATGGATCCCCATTGCCATCCCTCATTCCTGAGCGCCTTATCAGCCAGCTTATCTGCTTGAAGTTCCAAATGGATTTTCTAATGAGTAATTTATTTTACCACCTGTACACCTGTTGGGAAGTGCACTTTCATCCTCCAAATTGACCAGTGTCAACCCATCTCTTGTGGAGCCTAGTTCCTGTAAACTATGTCTTCCCTTCCATGTTCTATAACCAATTCAACACACCTTCAGGATATGGTGTGGAAGTTACCCTCAGTAATATACTAAATATGCTATCCGTCTTCATTTCATATAGCATTTTGGTAGTAATCCTACCTATTAAAAAACAAATAAATTGGAAATAACTTATAAATGTGCACATTCTCATCAATTGCTCATCCTTCTGTTATGTGGTCCAATGAATTGTAGTGTCATTTAAAGGATTCCTAGTAGCACCTAAGCATTAAAATATAGTGACTAATAATGCAAATAGATACATTAAGTATCCATTAATAACATAAAAACACTGTCATTGCATGTAATACACGTAATACAATATATCGCTGTAATATCAAAATGTTTTTGATTCAGCTTATATTTTTTAATAGTAAATTATAATTGTAAAGATGTTATATCTAGAAAACTACACATTTTATAAATATTTTCATTTAATATTAGCCAGATTATATGACTTATTAAGGTAAAAAAAAAGTTCTACAACAGTGGACATGTAACACATGTTGTTTTCCTCTCCTAAAATTCCCTTGTTGCATACTCTATGATGGTTAGACCACAAGAGCACTTGGTCCATTTTGGAGACCATAAATCAAATATATTTTTTGCCCCTAAATTATTAGAGAATACAAAAAAAGCAGAGACGATATTAGTGCCATTGTAGTCCATGTTTTTTAGACCTGGAAAGAAAAAAATATAATAGATATAAGATAACTTGTATATTATATATTTACCGCTTTATTTAAAAAAGCTTTTCTTATTTTTTTTGTCTTTGTTTGTGATAGCAGTGGACAGGGCTGGACTGGGACTAAAAATCAGCCATGGCATTTAAAGCACACAGGCCCACCTGCTGGAGGCTCCATGCACTATATTGTTACACGGTAAAGCTGGCACGGTGCACGTTGCTGGTGCAGTACAACATGATGTAGTATGAGTGTGTGTGTTGGGGGGTATTTATTTGTCTTAAAGACCCTCAACATTACATTGTTAGCACCCCTATTACATCAATAAATACCACGACAATACATTATTAGTACCCAATTACAGCAATAAATAACTCCCCCCACACACACTCATACTACAGGAATACCCACCCACATTACAACAACCAGCATCACCTCCCACATTACAGCACCAGCATCACCCCCATATTACAGCAACCAGCATCACCCCCACATTACAGCAACCAGCACTATCTCCACATTACAGCAACCAGCAACACCCCCCACATTACGGCAACCAGCATCACACCCCATGTTACAGCAACCAGCATCACCCCCACATTACAGCAACCAGCATCACCCCCCACATTACAGCAGCCAGCATCACCCCCCACATTACAGCAGCCAGCATCACCTCCCACATTACAGCAAGCAGCATCACCCCCACATTACAGCAAGCAACATTACCCCACACATTACAGCATCCAGCATCACCTCACACATTACAGCATCCCCCCGCACATTACAGCATCCAGCATTACCCCCCACATTACAGCAGCCAGCATCACCCCCCACATTACAGCAGCCAGCATCACCTCCCACATTAGAGCAAGCAGCATCACCCCCACATTACAGCAACCAGCATCACACCCCATGTTACAGCAACCAGCACCACCCCCCACATTACAGCAACCAGCATCACCCCACATTACAGCAACCAGCATCACCCCCCACATTACAGCAGCCAGCAACACCTCCCACATTACAGCAAGCAGCATCACCCCCACATTACAGCAACCAGCATCACCTCCCACATTACAGCAAGCATCACCCCCACATTACAGCAACCAGCATCACCTCCCACATTACAGCAAGCAGCATCACCCCCACATTACAGCAACCAGCATCACCTCCCACAATACAGCAAGCATCACCCCCACATTACAGCAACCAGCATCACTCCCCACATTACAGCAACCAGCATCACACCCCATGTTACAGCAACCAGCACCACCCCCCACATTACAGCAACCAGCATCACCCCACATTACAGCAACCAGCATCACCCCCCACATTACAGCAGCCAGCATCACCCCCCACATTACAGCAGCCAGCATCACCTCCCACATTACAGCAAGCAGCATCACCCCCACATTACAGCAAGCAACATTACCCCACACATTACAGCATCCAGCATCACCTCACACATTACAGCAGCCAGCATCACCCCCCACATTATAGCAGCCAGCATCACCTCCCACATTACAGCAACCAGCATCACCCCCACATTACAGCAAGCAACATTACCCCACACATTACAGCATCCAGCATCACCTCACACATTACAGCATCCCCCTGCACATTACAGCATTCAGCATTACCCCCACATTACAGCAACCAGCATCCCCCTACATTACAGCAACCAGCATCACCCCCCACATTACAGCAGCCAGCATCACTCCCCACATTACAGCAACCAGCATCACACCCCATGTTACAGCAACCAGCACCACCCCCCACATTACAGCAACCAGCATCACCCCACATTACAGCAACCAGCATCACCCCCCACATTACAGCAGCCAGCATCACCCCCCACATTACAGCAGCCAGCATCACCTCCCACATTACAGCAAGCAGCATCACCCCCACATTACAGCAAGCAACATTACCCCACACATTACAGCATCCAGCATCACCTCACACATTACAGCAGCCAGCATCACCCTCCACATTACAGCAGCCAGCATCACCTCCCACATTACAGCAAGCATCACCCCCACATTACAGCAACCAGCATCACACCCCATGTTACAGCAACCAGCATCACCCCCACATTACAGCAACCAGCATCACCCCCCACATTACAGCAGCCAGCATCACCCCCCACATTACAGCAGCCAGCATCACCTCCCACATTACAGCAAGCAGCATCACCCCCACATTACAGCAAGCAACATTACCCCACACATTACAGCATCCAGCATCACCTCACACATTACAGCATCCCCCCGCACATTACAGCATCCAGCATTACCCCCCACATTACAGCAGCCAGCATCACCCCCCACATTACAGCAGCCAGCATCACCTCCCACATTAGAGCAAGCAGCATCACCCCCACATTACAGCAACCAGCATCACACCCCATGTTACAGCAACCAGCACCACCCCCCACATTACAGCAACCAGCATCACCCCACATTACAGCAACCAGCATCACCCCCCACATTACAGCAGCCAGCAACACCTCCCACATTACAGCAAGCAGCATCACCCCCACATTACAGCAACCAGCATCACCTCCCACATTACAGCAAGCATCACCCCCACATTACAGCAACCAGCATCACCTCCCACATTACAGCAAGCAGCATCACCCCCACATTACAGCAACCAGCATCACCTCCCACAATACAGCAAGCATCACCCCCACATTACAGCAACCAGCATCACTCCCCACATTACAGCAACCAGCATCACACCCCATGTTACAGCAACCAGCACCACCCCCCACATTACAGCAACCAGCATCACCCCACATTACAGCAACCAGCATCACCCCCCACATTACAGCAGCCAGCATCACCCCCCACATTACAGCAGCCAGCATCACCTCCCACATTACAGCAAGCAGCATCACCCCCACATTACAGCAAGCAACATTACCCCACACATTACAGCATCCAGCATCACCTCACACATTACAGCAGCCAGCATCACCCCCCACATTATAGCAGCCAGCATCACCTCCCACATTACAGCAACCAGCATCACCCCCACATTACAGCAAGCAACATTACCCCACACATTACAGCATCCAGCATCACCTCACACATTACAGCATCCCCCTGCACATTACAGCATTCAGCATTACCCCCACATTACAGCAACCAGCATCCCCCCACATTACAGCAACCAGCATCACCCCCCACATTACAGCAGCCAGCATCACTCCCCACATTACAGCAACCAGCATCACACCCCATGTTACAGCAACCAGCACCACCCCCCACATTACAGCAACCAGCATCACCCCACATTACAGCAACCAGCATCACCCCCCACATTACAGCAGCCAGCATCACCCCCCACATTACAGCAGCCAGCATCACCTCCCACATTACAGCAAGCAGCATCACCCCCACATTACAGCAAGCAACATTACCCCACACATTACAGCATCCAGCATCACCTCACACATTACAGCAGCCAGCATCACCCCCCACATTACAGCAGCCAGCATCACCTCCCACATTACAGCAAGCATCACCCCCACATTACAGCAACCAGCATTACCCCCACATTACAGCAACCAGCATTACTCCACATTACAGCAACCAGCATCACTCCCCACATTACAGCAATCACCCCCACATTACAGCAATACCCTCTCCCACTTATTAGCAATACTAACCACCAAATACACTACAACATTGCCACCACCACGCCACCCCATACTACAGCAATACCACCAAATGAACAGGCACCACCCTAGGAAACCAATGTTCTGCTTCCCACAAAATACCAACAACAGAGTACTTACACACATATAATTAACAGGTACCCTTTTCCCTCAATTAATTAGTAATGGCAGAATTTTCATGTATCATTCCACATGAAACAAAACTCTAACAAATATATCAGAAAAAACATAACTATTGAATGATTATTTGAACCCACACTGCCGCATTAAAAGTATTTTTATTTACAGCAAAATGTCAGAGGAAATTTTTTTTTTTTTACTACAGTAATTGGATATGCGTCTTTTCCACTCATTTTAAATAACACAGTATATAAATGAAGGGGTATAGAGGAGGTGGGTGAGAGCTAATTGGATGTGATCCATCAGTTTGATAAGATAGGAAACATTTAGATTATTTACCTGGAGACGTCTACCCCCTCGACTCACAGGCAGTGCCGATGAGGAATTTTGAGCCCTGGTATAGCAAGTTCTTTGGGCCCCCTCATAGTCAACAATGAGAGACTTGCCTTTGGCATAAGTTCATATTATACCACACCGTAGTGCCCCCAATTCATATGATGCCACATTGTATTACCCTCAATTCATATTAGGCCATACAGTAGTCCCCACAAATCATATTATGCCACAGTAGTGCCCCCAAATCATATTATGCCATACAGTAGTGCCCACAAATCATATTATGCCATAGTAGTGCCCCCAAATCATTATGCCATACACAGTATTGCCCCCAGTTCAAGAAAGGGTGCACACAAGAAACACATTGCACACAAGAAAATATATGAAGTTACCTGACTATGACATCCTGTGTTCTGTTTTTCTACTGTGCGAGGAGGGATCCACAGTTGTCCGCTCACACAGGCAGTCGAGAGCAGGGACAGAGTGCAGTGGTTGAAGTGGAAATTTAGAAGTGGGGGTATGGAAAATATAAGTGAATGGTGTATGAAGGCTTGATTTTTTTTTATTTTTTTTTAACACGTCTCCTCTGTGCATTCCCATCCTTCATTACTAGTTTTATTTTATGGTGGCTGCATCCCTGATGTTTCCATTCTTAAGATGTCTCTCACTTTACACTTTCTTTTGCCTATCCCTCTGCATTATCTTCTCTCCTAGCACTCTCACCCCTCTCCCTGCACCACCTCCTCTCCTGGCACTCTCAACCCTCTCCCTGCACCACCTCCTCCCCTGGCACTCTCACCCCTCTCCCTGCACCACCTCCTCCCCTGGCACTCTCACCCCTCTCCCTGCACCATCTCCTCCCCTGGCACTATGAATCCTCTCCCTGCACAACACCTCCTCCCCTGGCACTCTCTGGCACTCTCACCCCTCTCCCTGCACAACCTCCTCCCCTGGCATTCTGACCCCTCTCCCTGCACCACCTCCTCCCCTGACACTCTAAACTCTCTCCCTGCACCACCTCCTCCCCGGGCACTCTCACCCCTCTCCCTGCACCACCTCCTCCCCTGACACTCTCACCCCTCTCCCTGCACCACCACCTCCCCTGGCACTCTCACCCCTCTTTCTGCACCACCTCCTCCCCTGACACTCTCACCCCTCTCCCTGCACCATCTCCTCCCCTGGCACTATCAATCCTCTCCCTGCACAACACCTCCTCCCCTGGCACTCTCTGGCACTCTCACCCCTCTCCCTGCACAACCTCCTCCCCTGGCATTCTGACCCCTCTCCCTGCACCACCTCCTCCCCTGGCATTCTCAACTCTCCCTGCACCACCTCCTCCCCGGGCACTCTCACCCCTCTCCCTGCACCACCTCCTCCCCTGACACTCTCACCCCTCTCCCTGCACCACCACCTCCCCTGGCACTCTCACCCCTCTTTCTGCACCACCTCCTCCCCTGACACTCTCACCCCTCTCCCTGCACCACCTCCTCGCCTGGCACTCTCACCCCTCTTCCTGCACCACCTCCTCCCCTGGCACTCTCACTCCTCTACCTGCACCACCATCTCCCCTGGCACTCTCACCCCGCTCCCTGCACAACCACCTCCCCTGGCACTCTCACCCCTCTCCCTGCACCACCTCCTCCCCTGTCCCTGTCACACTCACGGCAACCCCCCCTGACAGGGCAGAGGCAGGCGAGGATAGGGGTGAGGGACGGAGCAGAAATCCTCCGGCCAGCCACCAGGAAGCCAGTGAGTGTCAGGGCCGGCCAGTCATAGGCTAGGTCCCTACACTGGCCCATCTAAGCCATTGGCCCCTCTGGCATTTGCCAGAAGTGCTAGATGGCCAGTCCGGCTCTGGCAGTGGAACTTTTACAGTTCCAGACATGCACAGTAGAGAAGGATGGAGGCCTCTAGAACAAAAATAACTTATTGCTCTGGATACTCGGCTGCCACAACAATTAAAATAATAATAGAGAAAAGTAATGATTGCAGCGATTAAAAAGGTACACTTATCTCCACAATAGGTGTAATTGTTATAAAGATAACCTCTAATTTTGAAAATAGCATAAGATAGAGAGATGTTTAAATTTTATGTTTAGCAAAGTACTCCCCAAGAAATTCTCATGTATTCTTTTCAAATTGCTTTTGTTTTGACTTATAAAGAGAATACTGATTATTAGATACACAACTAGATATGCATTTTCCAGATTTGGTTGCAACACTAAAAACTAATTGTTATTAGTATGACAAACTGTCTGGTTTTGTTGTAGAAGGACACTACTTCAGCCTCAGATGGTTTTCCCCTGAGTACTTGCGGTTAGTGGTATTTGTTTTATAGCTGAGCAGAACTAAATGAGAAGTTACTGGTAAACTTGAGCTAATTAATGGTCTTTACAAGCATAGTATTTGCAAAGTGTCAGTTCATGCTACTTCACAGACAGCAGGGAGCTGTGCTGCTCAGACAAGGCCTAAAGTGTTTCCATAAAATGTTATTGCTCTTGATTGCTTTTAACTGTCAAATAGAGTTTAGTGCAATCAAGATCATAATAGCATACCTCCCAACTGTCCTGCTGTCCCAGCAGTCAGAATTGGATCTATTTCAGTATTAAATACTGTGAACAATTCCAATATACTTTTTATAGGATCCTGTGTTGTCCATTTCCAATTCAATTGAATCTGGTCAGGGGCTGTAATACATTCTTACTACTACCATGTCCACTTCTTTTGGGAATATTGTTACCTGTGTTTTTTATAATACCATCACAAATTACTTGCATATGCCTAGGTTTTAAAATAATTTGTGTGTTTTTGCATAATTATTGTTACTAAGGACATCTCCTCGTGTACACCAATATCACCCTCTCTTTATAACTCATGTATTCAATATACACAGCTTTTGGAACATCCTTGAAGTAAGAAGCAATTTCTTGGATCTAGATGATAGTCGAAAGCAGGGGTGGACTGGCCATCTGGCACTTCTGGCAAATGCCAGAAGGGCTGAAGGCTAGATAGGCCAATCTGTTCACCCCAAGCAGTAGCACCTCTCGGCAGCACATTTTTTTTCCCCACTGGGGTTTGTAACCCCCACATCACCCTCTTACGCGAGAGGGTGATGTGGGAGTTACAAACCCCAGACCCCCCTATGTCAGGTCCAAGATCATCTCAAGGGGAGACAATGTAATGGCTGGTCCCTCCTCCAGGACCAGCCACCTTCATCCTCCCCATGTGTGTGGCCTCCTACCCTGACAGAGACAGGAGTCACATGGGACATGCACTACATGACATGCGCCGTCCAATGAGCAGCAGCAGAGGCAGACAGAAAATTCTCCTACACAGCTAGGATGGAGCAAGGTAAGTGTGAGGGAAGAAGGGGGGGTATGTTATTATAACGTACAAGGGGGGATGTTAATATAATCTCTGAGGGAGAGGGATATGTTAATATAAAAAATGATGGAAGGGAGGGGAGGTCTTAATATAATGTGTGATGGAAGTGAGTTGGGGGTCTTAATATAATGGGGGGTGGGAGTTAGGCTATTAAATTATTTGAGTGTAGATGGGATAATTCTATAATGGGTGCTATTTTATTTTTGGGGTGTTGGTGGGGCAATTTAATTTAATAGTGGGGCATATTAATTTGAGATGGAGTGATAGGACCTTTTATTTAAAGCTGGGGTGGTTTGGGACTATTGATTGAATATCGGGCTAAGTTTGGGGAGGAGGGGTATTTATTAAATGTGAATATGAATTATTTAATGCCGGGGATGGATGTGGGAAATGGTTATATTTATTAAACATAAATGCTATTAATTTATTGAAATAATAATAATTTTAGAATCCTACAGGCACAAGAAAATAAAGAGCGATGCAGCCCTTCCTTCTTAATATATATATTGTGAAATTCAAATAATTGAATGAAGTCATTTCAAATTAATAACCACCGATTTAATTGGTTTTATCTGAAAATATGCGAGTAGCACGCTACAGCGTGGAAGGGCGTATTACACAATAACATTAGCGAACACTTCTACATATACATGGTAAAGGGCGGCGCCTTCAGGTGTATACAGTGTATATAAACATATAAGCACAGATGTACACAAAATAGTCCAGAGGAGTTAAACAGAATGGTGCGGCGCCATTTTGGGCCCGCGTCATCGATGACGTCATCGTGCATGCGCGAAACGGCATTCTAACCCGCGATGCAGCGGTGGCCATATAGGGATACTGCCCACATTCTATAACTTCCTGTTGCATAACTATCTTCCACCTTGTAAATCCCCAAAGGGTACAGGATTGATGCCACCATAAAGATTCTTACTACCTCATCAAAAAATGAATACATATGTATAGCCGCTGCATCGCGGGTTAGAATGCCGTTTCGCGCATGCGCGATGACGTCATCGATGACGCGGGCCCAAAATGGCGCCGCGCATCGCATATAACAGACCAAAACTTTCATACAAGCTATTTTACTACTCCTGATGAAGTTCTTTGAATGAACGAAACGCGTTGAGCCCCTACACCATATCTGGAAGACTACTGGTTATACTGCTGCACCCTGAGACACATACCATTAGAATATCCTGCATTGAGCTTCTGTGTGGAGCCTGCTGAGAGACTTCTATCACCTAAAGGGACGAGACTGCAGACCAGTCACTTACAGATAAGCCTATTTTAAGCATATATATTGTGAGTTTGCACTCTAAATGCTATACTTGAATAAAATGTTTATATAAAATACTACACCATATGGCTTTTTATATACTTCCTTTTATGATGAGCGGATAAGTTTGGTGTCGCGGTTGTTTTAGAACATACATTTTATCCATCGTTAAGTAGAATTGGTTGCAGATCATACTCCGGGATTCCTAAGGAGCTACTATACAGATAAGCGGTTTGATTTTATATATCTGGTACGCACACCACTTCTATTAATCTGCACGATCAATCATAGATCACCTTTATCCTGTTTTACAGTGTTTATGAGTTACCTGCGGTGCATCTATTCAGACACCATTCTGTTTAACTCCTCTGGACTATTTTGTGTACATCTGTGCTTATATTTTTATATACACTGTATACACCTGAAGGCGCCGCCCTTTACCATATATATCTTCCTATGTTTATCAGACTAACCATCCGCTTTTAAGGTTTGGCTGCCACACGCACGTTGTGGAGGTGTTACTTTTACTACTATATATTTATATAATCAATTATTGTATCTGCATATACCTTATTTATTACACACGCAATTTTGCATCTGTGTTACCATCCATATATTGGGTAAGCGCCACCTGTAGATATCTGGTTTGTTTTTTCCACTTCTACATATACATACAAAATAGATACAAATGGCGCTAAGACAATACACCAGTAAAAAATTTATTAACAAAGTCCAATATCTTGAACTGGTTCCTTCATATGTCACACTTCCCCTGTGCGGGCGGCTGCCAATCCTCTGAACCAAGCGGTGTAGCAGGAAAAAATCTAGAAAAGATGAAAGAGGAGGCGCACAATAGTGTAGTACAGTATAATAATGGAGCCACACAAGAATCCAGGAAAGGAACCTAATCACCAGAGCAATGTGAGCCAAAATTTTCCACCATGTGGATATCCACAATACCCAGGGTGGATAAAAATAACATATATGGTGAAAATCACACAGAGCCACGTAGCATTCAGGATAATCCCATTAAGCAAAGTGCAAAAAATAGGGACAAACAAGTCACACTAGTGCAGATGTATGCGTACCAGAAACCAGAAGTTTTACGGCTTATCTGAAGGGATATCTTGTAGACTGTAATGATGTATTCAATCTTCAGCCATCATGGGTTAACCGGTTGGTTACCTTAATCTGTTCTTTCAGCTTTCACTTCCTGGTGTCTTAACTCCGTAGTTGCTTATCTAGATCCTGGAATGTTGGGCTCCTTGGCTCCTGCACTGGGCACCAACTTGCACATTCATTTGTAAATAGTTCCAGCACGTAATCTTTTATTATCAAATGTAATAGATTGAATAGTTTAATATAATAATGTTAAAACCACTATATTGATAGCTAAGGTTCAGGATGCACGAAATGTATCATGTTTAGTGTCATACTAATCCACTTTCTACCATTAGACAACCGCTACAATCGGCTAAGCAATCGCACCTGGTGTATGCTAGTTATGGATGATAAAGGATTAATGCTCAGAATGATATTGTGTTTGGAATGCTAATAGACTGGTTTGAACCAGAATTAAGGCGGGAAGACACATAGGCGGCTGTTGGAGAGTTGACCCCCACCCTTGGAGGGCATCGATTGAACCAACCTATGACCTGCATAACACTAGACTGTCCTAAATCCTGATCCAATGGAAAAATGCAATGCCATCACCACTGTTTTTTTATGTACCAAAAACTGTATATAAGCCAGACACTGAGACCATCATTTAGTCTACGTTGACAACAGGCTTCAGGACTGAATGGCTGTATGCTGAATCCAGTGCGCTGCGTATGTGTCGACTGTACTTTATTTTATTTAATTGTTATTTGTTACATATTGCTATTTAAACTCTTTTGTGCGTTGGAACAACATTGATCGCAGAGGACAATATTTAGCAACTAGACGAGCATAATCTATATCTATCTATCTATAAAGAGAGGACAGTTTTCAGTCTTGATTTCAATAAAGAAAATATCTTTCTCAGTCTCAATTTCAAAAAAGGAAGAATGTAGGTGGATCTTGTATACAGTACCGTAGAAGTACTCCTTCTAGTCCAAATTGATAAGGAGGTCCTTCCAAAGATGGATTCAGACCAACAGGTCTGAAAATGGAAAGAATCCACTATCTTGCAAGTGTACGTATGTAATTATACTCCTCCTGAAGCTTGTGTCCGTGTGGCCGTTCGCTGCAGGTGCTTAATAGAAAATAATCCACCCAATATATGGGGAGAAAAATAGAAGAAACACACACATAGTGTAATACTGTAGATAAAAGTTAAAAACAATGTGCGTTTATTACACTCAAATTTTATAAATATATAAATAACAACAGTTCCATTAATTTAATTTTGGGGCTGGTTGGAGGGAAATAGATCTATTTTTCATATGTGAATTATAATTTTATTGTTGGGACTGAAGAGAGGCCTAATTATTAAACGTGGGTGCTTTTGATTTAACGCCTGGGTTGGTTAGAGTTTTCCTAATTTCATGCACCCATTTTTTTTCCAAATAGGGTGTCACGATCCAAAACTGAATTATAGGATCCCCAGGTCTGTTTAACTTGGAACTACTCTACCCAGAGGCACGGAGTCTAATGGGACAGGTTGTCATCACCAGCAACCCCCACAAGGAGGTATGGGCATTGCAGCCACTGCCCCGCAGGTCGCGGCCCTCAGGGAGAGTGTTAGATGAGACCCGTATGGAGAACACAGGAGTAGAAGAAACTCTGCAGCGAGAAAACCGCAGAGAGGTGAACAGACTTGAGAAAGATATAGCTGTGGGTGAGTAGCACTGAACAGCAACTGAGAATCAATGGAACAGCGGACTGAACATGATGAAGTGATATCTGAGGATGAGTAGCACTGAACAGCAACTGAGGAATCACTGGAACAATGAACTGAACACGAAGAGGTGATGGATGTGGATGAGAGGCACTGAACAGCAACCAGGAAATCACTGGAACAGCGAGCTGAACACGAAGAGGTGATGGATGTGGATGAGAGGCACTGAACAGCAACCAGGAAATCACTGAAACAGCAAGCTGAGCATGAGGAGGTGATGGTTGTACTTGAGAGGCACTGAACAGCAAGCAGGAAATCACTGGAACAGCAAGCTGAAGCAGCAGGAGCAAACGGAGACACGTCTGTTCACTATCAGGGTTTGACACACAAAGTTTCAGGTGCCTTAAATACCCTGCTAATGAGAATGGCACCAATAGTAAAGAAGAGGAGGTTTTAAGAGAAGATTGGGTGTGCACATGCTCAGACCCAAATCCAAGATAGCCACTGCCATCGGGCGAACGCGGTGCTCAGTACCGGGAGGGACCCCTGAATGAAGCAGGTGAGTTTGCTGGGACCTGAATGCAGGCCTGGCGTGTGATAGTACTCACCCCTTTGAAGGTGGCCACCAGGCACATAGGAGAGCTCTTCCAAAGAAATTTAGAATGGAATTTTCGTAGCAGAGCAGGAGCATGGATATCCAAAGCATTGACCCATGAACGTTCTTCAGGACCAAAGCCCTTACCATCCCCCAGGTATTTCATCCCAGTCCGGGAGTTCTTAGAGTAAAGGATCTGAGTGATCTCTAATTCCTCCTCTTGTCGAAGTTTGGGTCAAAGAGACGAAGGTGTAGCCGAAGAAAATCTGTTGATGATTAATGGTTTAAGCAAGGAGACATGAAATGTATTGGTGAAATGGAGAAAGCTGTAGTTTGAAACAAACTGAATTAATGACCTGGAGAATCTTGTAAAGTCCAATGAAGCATGTTGAAAATTTTATAGAAGAGACTTTAAGACAGATGCTCTGGGTGGAAAGCCACACCCTATCTTCCACTCTAAGTGCCAGAACTGCCCAGTGCCACTTGTCAGCAAAGTGTTTATAGCGATCAGAAGATTTTCTGAGCAGGTTACAACCCGGGACCAGATGGAAGAGAAGTCACACTGGAGAGCGTCTGTTGCCGTAACCTGGGTGCGAGGGAGGGCTGAAAATTTGTAAAGAGGAGGATGTGGACAGAAGACCACAAAAAATGGAGTTGCAGATGTGGACTCATGAAACAGGCTGTTCTGCCCAGTGTAATCGATTGGCCCAGTTATCTTGGTTGGCAGAGGAGAAGATTCTGAGGAAGGTTTCAAGGTCCTGGTTAACTCTCTCTGTTTAACCGTTAGATTTTGGATGGTATGCTGAAGAAAAACTTAATTGACTCTCGAGGGCTTTAAATAGAGCTCGCCAAAATTTGGAAACAAATTTGACTCCACGGTCCGATTCAATTGCAAGGAGACAGCCGTGAAGGCGGAAAATCTCCTTTACAAAATAGTACAACCAAAGTGACAAAGTGGGCCATCTTTGACAAACCGTCCACAACGACCCAAATAGTATCAATGCCTCGACTGGGAGGAAAGTCAGTCACGAAATTCATGCTGATGTGTGTCCTAGGTCTGGATGGCACCTGTAGAGGCATGGAGAGGACCAGAACGGAGTTGATGGGAGGACTTATGTTAAGCGCAGATAGTACAAGCAGCTACAAATTCTTTCACATCAGAGCAGAGAGTAGGCAACCAATAGTTCTGGGAGATGATTTCTATTGACTTGTGGAAGCCTGCATGGCCAGACAAGTGGGAAGCATGGAACCAGTGAAGGAGCCTTTTTTAGAAGCGAGGATGTTTTGACACTCAGAAACCTGATTATTCAATTACCTCTCTTTTTGCGCCTTATTCCAACTTTCTGTGTTACCTCTATTGCAATTTTGGAAGTATAGTATGTACTTCCAAGAGAATTGGGCCGCATTCCCTACCCCCTCCCCCCATCATATAGGAGCGCAGGAAGGACACCCTATCTTATAAATTGTGCAGTACTGTATCACTCATGTATCTGGAATCACTGCTTAACAATCTACCATACCACTAAAAGGATTCTTCATTGACTCAGTCACTCATCGCCAAATGTTACTCTCATATAGCTCGGCACACGGCCAGAGAAGTACCTTTCTTTGTTTATCTGATCTCAGAAGCGATCATGTCCACTGTTATCTACCATTTTTACTATGGTATCTCTCATATAGGCTTAAACATGACGATCTATAGGGGTAGAGTAGAGAACTTGCGAAAGTAATATGAATGTAGCCGACGACACATGTTAACGTAGTGCCATACGTTTCACCGGTGGAAGAATGTCTTGCTCTCTCCTACCTATCTTATTATTAGAGATGAGCGGGCTCGGATATCTGAAATCCGAGCCCACCCGAACGTTGCCGATCCGAGCCGGATCCGAGACAGATCTGGGTATTCCCGCCAATTGCAAAACTGAAACCGAGGCTCTGAGTCATAATCCCGCTGTCGGAACTGGCGATACTCGTATTCTATAAATTCCCCGCTAGCCGCCGCCATCTTCACTCGGGCATTGATCAGGGTAGAGGGAGGTTGTGTTAGGTGGTCCTCTGTCCTGCTATATCTCGTGCTGTGCTGTGCTGTGCTGTGTTCTGCTCAGTCCAAAAAAAGGTAAAAAAAAGGAATTATAAAAAAAAGAAATTAAAAAAAAATATCCAAAAACAATCCTGCAGTATAAGTCCATTGGTACTGCAATATTACAAAGTTCACTGATTCTGCAGAATAGACTGGGAATTAGTGGAAATGATTGTTATTGAATGTTATTGAGGTTAATAATAGTGTAGGAGTGAAAATAAACCAAAAAAACTTGATTTTAACACTTTTTATGTTTTTTTCAAAATAAATCCGAATCCAAAACCTTAAATCCGAACCAAAACCTTTCGTCAGGTGTTTTACGAAACAAATCCGAACCCAAAACCTCAAGCAAATCTAAATCCAAAACACAAAACACGAGACACCAAAAGTGGCCGGTGCACATCCCTACTTATTATTTTCACCCCCTGTGGTTGCTGATTTCTTTAGATCATTTGCTGCTTGTGTGGATCCTTGTAGGCCCTATTTGAAAAAAAAAAAGGGTGAATGAAATTTAGAAAACTCCAACCATCCCCGGTATTAAATCAACAGCATCCACATTTAATAATTAAGCCTCTCTCCAGCCCCAACGTTAAGGTAAAAGTACTCAAACCTTTTACCCTCCCTCCAAATAGCCCCAGCTATTAATAGTATTTATGTTTAATATAATGATTTCCCATGACCATCCCCGGCATGACGTCACTGATAACCGCGACGCTGTCAACGGTGCTGTGAAGGGGGTACTGTAAGTGTGCGGCCATGGACAATGTACAAGGCTTTGTAAAGTACATTGTCCATGCCCGCATAGTTATATTACTCCCTTCACAGCCCCGATGACAGCGTCGCTGTTATCGGTGACATTATGAGCTGCCGCCCGCTTCTTCACTGATCACGATGACTTCCACTTTGTTTACACAGCAGACGTCCAGGAGCATGGTCGGGGAAAGTGCCCTTCGGTCTGAACACGTCCCGGTAAGTGTTGTCAGAATAATGACTATCATTATTTTGTACCCAACCCGCCAAGGCTCCACTGTCATTCACACAGTAAAGCAGCCCCCTCCCTACCCTGTAATTCAAACAGTATAGCAGGCCAGGCCCCCCCTCCCCTGTCATTCACACAGTATAGCAGGCCAGGAACCCCCTCCCCAGTGATTCACACAGTATAGCAAGCCAGGCACCCCCTCCCCAGTCATTCACACAGTATAGCAGGCCAAGCCCCCCCTCCCCTGTGAATCACACAATATAGCAGGCCAGACCCCCATCTCCTGTCACACAATACAGCAGCACCCCTCCCCTGTCACTCACACAGTATAGCAGCCCCCCTTCACTCACACAGTAAAGCAGGCCCCCACTCCCTCCCCTGTCACTCACACAGTAAAGCAGGCCCCCACTCCCTCCCCTGTCACTCACACAGTAAAGCAGGTCCCCTCCCTCCCCTGTCACTCACAAAGTATAGCAGGCCCACCCTCTCATGTCACTCACACAGTATAGCAGGCAAGGTCTCCCTCTCTTTCATTCACACTTACCTTATTACAGTAGCACTGGAGACTCCTCTCTGCATTACACCAAGCTCACATGAGACGGCACCTGTCAGGTGGTGCAATGTCCCATATGATATCACTCAGAATGAGAACTGGAGGAGGTCATGCTGGGAGGGAGGGTTGGATCAACAGATCCGCGGCCACATTAGGGAAGGTGGCTGGTCTCTGAGGAGGGGCCAGCCACCCACTGCCACACTGACCCCTGGGGATGGGGGAGTCCTGCAAGCCACCCATTAATTTGGCGACACAGAAATAATTTTTATAGCTTCGCCTCACCACAGAAGAGGGAATACCCTGCCGCCCCCGATGGCCCAGTCCGAAGCTGATAGCAGATATCGAGCCTGGAAGCATAACCGCTTGCTGTTAGCTGCCTGTCAGTGCTGCTGGATTTCTTCGTGTTGTCTCGTGAGATATGGTACTGTCCGCACCCTTACTGACAGACAGCTAACAGCAAGTGAATTTGCTGCCAGGTTGCCTGCCATGTAAAAGACTGTTGTAGCTGAAGTAAGCGAGTCTGGTGGTGGGGAGATTGGCTGCAGAGGGGGAGGGAATGTAAATGGATACAGGGGGGTAATAAAAATGGCTGCAGTGTCAGGGAATGTCAACTCGGGGTTGAGGTAATAAAATGGCTGCAAGGGGAGGGAGGTAATAAAAATGGCAGAAGAAGGGAGGTTATGGTCTGGCTGCAAGGGGAGGTAATGAAAATGGCTGAAGAGGGTAATGAGATGCTGAGGGGGTATTTAAAAAAATAGAGCAGCAGAAGAGAAGCATGATCTCTGTATCGTGTGGCAGTTACAAGAATGCTGTCTGGTCTCTACGATCACTAGAATACTAAATATTAGTCAGGTGATTTGATTATAGCTCTTTGACCACAGATGTTAATATATTGCCTATATATGCGCATGCTAGAGGGTAGTTTTATCTGACCATACTGGAGTGTTTGAACTATAGAGCCTAATCATTCAGGGTATGTTAATATTTTGCATTATAATACAATATTTGCATATTTCCAAAACAAAACACCAACTTTCCAGATGCCAGCTAGCCTAGAACACAACAAAGCTGCAAGAACAAGCAATAGAGAACAGCAATAACAGGTAAGAGAGAATGGCACAATATGTTTAAATCTGATTGCTGGAGACTACTCCTGAATATTCATATTCAGGAATATTTTTATATGCCTATACATTGGTGGTGGTGGTGGGGTGCTACGAATGTATTAGCCTAGGGTGGCCAGAACACTTAATTATGCCCTGATGCCAAGCACTGGTAATTCTTTCCATGCTACTCACATTTGGGAAAATCACTGATGTCACCATTGAGCTGTACATAGCATTGCATCATCAAATTATAATCACAAAATACTAGTACAGTGAAAAAATTACAGTTTACACCAAATATGTAATATAAAAATTGTTATTTAGCTTTGGTAGATAAGGTTAGCGTACAAACCGTATAAATGCCTGAATTAGCATAAAAAACCTAGTTCCAATTCTAGCCAAGACTGAAATATGTATCACTTTCAAACAGTTTTTCCATCAAGGAGACTGGGACTATGTTCCTTCACCTGAGATATTCCAATAGATTTATAACTTTTCAGTCTTTTTAAGTTTTCTGAAGCCTCATAGAAACATTTATGATTCAATACTAACTTTAGATGATAGATGATAGATGACAGTAGTACTCTATCCTGTATACAATTTGGTCAGTATATTGCAGAATTTTGACTTTATAAAGGCATATTACTTATCTTATTCTAGAAAAAAGCACAATATATAGCCTATTTCAGTCAATTTGTAAGTTGTTTTGTAACATTTTATTTTAATCAATGTCTATAACATTGTCTAAAAATGTGCAAACATGCACTTATTTTATCTCTAATGGCTGAGATGCAGAATCTTAATGAAACATGGATTCGTTATGTTACAATATTATCTCATATATGCAGTGACCATTTTATTGATTGAAAAATTGATATTATACATACAGGGTTGGCAAGGGTAGGCACATATCTTCAGATATCACAAAGTACATTTCAGTAAGATAAATCATATTGTATGTTAAAAGCATATGAGACGCTTTAAGTGTATCTTGCGGTACAGGTTGGTAAAAAAATAAAATAAATGAAAAAAATACAGTTACTAGCACTAGGCTATGCCAGCCAGGGCTGGTGGCACTATAGCAGAAAAATATGTAGCATGGGGTCCCCCTGCCATACTAGGTTGTCAACACAGAGCTGAATTTCTAGTGGGTTTGGACCCATATATTACTTATAACAATAAAATTTCCCATGCTCTGAGTTCTTAGCAGCAGTACAGTAAAATTTATAACTGGGGAATTTCCCACACACTCTGACCTCATAGCATTGGAAATGGGTTATGCATATGTCTTATAGTCATTGCTGGGAATTGTACTTCCACAATAGTACTTAATCTGTTTTTCACTTTAGACTAGAGATGCTCACTGACCCCCGTGTTTTGTTTTGGTTTTGGATCTGGATTACCGTTGAGTTTTTGGACATAAAATAACCAAATTTAGTGCTCCACCTGTTTCATGGATAAATAATGTAATTGTAATGCTAATAAATTATCCAAAAAACAGTTTAATTCCTGGTAGGCCTTCATCAATTCTACACACAAACCATATTGTCTTCCTCTCCATCTATGCATATTGGCAATGCAGCCATCGTCTTTGGGTGTATATTACACCCTACACTTATAGTTAAATATGTAAAGAAATGAACAAAGGCAGTTTGGTTTCTGTCTCTATAGTCCCCCCCTCCACTTGTAGAAAATACAAAAAAATTCAGATGTTATAGACTGTACAATATTAATTGAAATGGACAAAGGCAGTTTGGGCTCAGTGTGTGTATGACACCCTACCCATAATGAGAAATTGCCAAAACAGCAGCCTTTCAAGACCGTACGTGATATAGAAATGCCCCAAGTCCCTTTCCTCTTTGGGGGTAGATTGCACCCTACACATAAATAGAAAGTTTTAAAAACATGTTATCGTCATCAGCTTCATCCTCACCCTCATCAGTGTGTACGTCATGAAGGTGAAGGCCTTCCTCGTGGAAGATGTAGTTCATTTTTATAAACATCATTTTCTCCACTTTTTTGGGAGGGTAACCTTCTACGGCAATCACTGACTAAGTTCCCGGCTGTACTGAACACTCGTTCAGAGTACACACTGGAGGGTGGGCAGCTTAGGTATTGTAAAGCAAGTTTGTACATGGGTTTCCAAATGGCTTGTTTTTCCTCCCAGTAAGGAAAGGGACTGTCTGACATTTCCATATCAATTACCTCTTTAAAATAATCCTCCACCATCATTTGCATGTTAATACTCATATTGGATGGAGTTATGGGCAAGGGCACACATTTTTTTGTAAATTCCTTCAAACCAGCCCAGATGTTGAACTGTTCTGGTCTGCCCTCTGCGTCTTCCCTGCTTCTTTTTGGAAAATTTTATTTTTTACGAGCAGCAGCTGCTTGAGAATCTGAAGGAGGACACGTCGTCAAGCCAAGGCCTAGTTCAGCGGACAACTTGCTGAGCAATAGCTCCTTGCAAAATTTCACATCTCTGTAAATTTGAAGCAAAGACTCAATGTAGGTCTTAAACCTTGGATCAAGCACACTGGCCAAAATGTAGTGATCCGAGTTCAAGATTTTAATAACTCGAGGATCATTGTGAAGCGAATTAAGTACTTGATCTACAAGTCCAACATACTTTGCGGAATTGCTTGCTTTCATCTCCTCCTTCAGTTTCTCAAGCTGCTTTTCCAATAGTCTAATTAAAGGAATGACTTGGCTCAAGCTGGCAGAGTCTGCATTCACTTCACACGTCACAACTATTGGCAATGCAGCCATCGTCTTCGGGTGTATATTACACCCTACACTTATAGTTAAATATCTAAAGAAATGGACAAAGGCAGTTTGGTTTCTGTCTCTATAGCCCCCCCCCCTCCACTTGTAGTTGAATATAAAAAAGCAGCCTACATAGACTGAGCAATATAAAAAATAAATGGACCATGGTAGTTTGGTGGCTGTCTATGACCCCCCCGCCCTCCATTTGTAGTTGAATAGAAAAAAGCAGCCTGGATAGACAGAGCAATATAAAAAATAAATGGACCGAATTAGTTTGGTGGCTGTCTATGACCCCCCCTGGCCTCCACTTGTAGTTGAATAAAAAAAAGCAGCCTGCATAGACTGTAGAATTAGAATATAAAAATAAATGGACAAAGGCAGTTTGGTATCTGTCTGCATCAGATCCCCTCTCCACTAGGAGTAAAATAGAAAACTGTTCAGCAGTTATATAATCTAGAATATAAATAGAAATTGAGAAAGGCCAATTTGGTATCTGTCTGCATCGTAATCATCAACATCCTCATCAGCGCCCTCGTCGTCTACACAAATCTCCCCCTCATCCTCTTCTAATTCCAAAGTGGCATCCTCAATTAGTGTATCACTGGCTACACTCGGGCTGTTCAGGCGCACATCAGCAGAACTGCTGAAAGGGCCCTTCTTTATGGGTACACTAACAGAATGCTCACGATTAGACATACCACTGGTGGATGGACTCTTCACAGGGATTGTTGTCATTTCTGATTCAGAGCATACATTATCCTCTGATGCCTTACTGTTTTCTTGCAGCTCGGCTTTGACGCGTAACAGTAGTTGTGCACAATTTTTAGACTCCAAATTACTTGGTCTTGCTTGGTCACGAGTGGCCATACAAGAAGAAGGCTCTGTAACATTTTTGGATCTGCCTCTAATAGAGAAAGGCCTCATTCTTTCTTTGCAACTGCGTGTGTAGAATGGCATGTTGGCAATTTTTTTTTTATCGGCACTTAACTTTTCCTCAGTTACACTTCTTTTTCGCTTCAACATGGTAAAAAATGTTTGGGTGTGTGTTTTTTTACCTGATTTAACAAGACTTTTACATCACCTTTCACAGATGACGTACTGGGAACACTACCATCAGGACTGGTGACAGAACCTGGTTGCTGATTCTGCTCATATGTGGACTGCTTTGAATCCATTTTAATGAGCCCAAAGCACTTGTAGTGGCAAAAATTGTCTTATATAGATACTGCTGAAAAATATGACTTTTTTTTGACAGCCAGAAAAATTAGTGTAAAACCCTGGGGAATATTGGACATCCCAAATCACTTGTAGTGCAAAATATTGCATTAGATGGATACTGCTGACAAATATGACTTTTTTTGACAGCCAGAAAAAGTAGTGTAAAACACTGGGGAATATTGGACATCCCAAATCACTTGTAGTGCAAAATATTGTATTAGATAGATACTGCTGACAAATATGACTTTTTTGACAGCTAGAAAAATTAGTGTAAAACACTGGGGAATATTGAAAACCCCAAAAGCACTTGGAGTGCAAAATATTGTTTTAGATACTGCTGGCAAATATGAGTTTTTTAGACACCCAAAAAAATTTAGTGTAAAACACTGGGGAACATGAGACACCCCAAAAGCACTTGGAGTGCCAAAAAAAGAAAAAAATCCCTCCTCTATCACTGCTCTAACAATTGCAAATGGTATTAATATTAGAATTGTATAGAATAGAATAGAAACAGTTATGTGTACAATAATTGCTCTGTCCCTGCGCTAATATAGCCTGTGACCTAACCCTGCTCTCTCCCTCTGTGAAATGGCGATGGATTGCTGTGGAGGCGGGTATTTATGCTTTTCAAATCTCGCGAGAACCGAGCTCAGAAATATGAATACGTCACAATGACGTTTTGCCTCGATTTCGATTCCGAATGGGCGGGAGACTCGGCTTGGTACTCGGATAGGCTAACTTCGGATGGATTTGGATCTCTGGGGAACCAAGCCCGCCCATCTCTACTTTAGACTATTACTCACCACATTAGAGGTGCCAAAATGAGCCCCACTTCTGTTTAGAACATGACTCATTGTACCATACCTCCCAACTGTCCAGAGGTTATGCAGCTGCTAGAGTGCATGTCCTTAATTTTATATAGGAATGCTAATTTGTAATGGAGTTATAAGAAAAATACAATGACTGACAAAGGAATCAGGATCAATCATATATACTCTTTCAGCATAAGTCTAAGACTATAAAAAAACATGCTGAGAGATGCAACACAAGTCATTCCCTTTAAAATGTCACATTGGTAAAAAAATGTATAGGGCACGCCCACAAACATTCCACGTCACAACCAGAAGTGGCCAGGTGTGTTCCGCTGTGGAATGCACACCGGAAACTTGTTGACAGCTTACCACCTAGCTTTTTGGACCCATCTCTGATCAAAGGACCAAAGGAGGACTGTGCATGAGGTCTACATCACCGCAAGTATCCGGGCACCAGCCCACTTATCATCATCATAATTTATTTATATAGTGCCACTAATCCCGCAGTGCTGTATAGAGAACTCACCCACTTTAGTCCCTGCCCCATTGGGGCTTACAGTTTAAATTCCCTAACACACAGAAATACACACAGACTATGGTCAATTTGTTAGCAGCCAATTAACCTACCAGTATGTTTTTGGAGTGTGGGAAACCGGAGCACCCGGAGGAAACCCACGCAAACACAGGGAGAACACACAAACTTCTTACAGATAAGGCCAGAGGTCGGGAATTGAACCCATGACTCCAGTGCTGTAAGCAGAAGTGCTAACCACATAGCCCCCGTGCTGCCCACTTATTAGGAACTTATACCACCGCTACATATTGAACTCGTAATACTTTTCTCACCGGTTTATCTGGATATTACTTACCTGCGTATGAGCAACATTTCATTGTTTCATGTCAATGCATAATTTTTTTGTGTGCTACCATTAAATTATATCTTTTAGATAACTTAGTGATACTTACCTCATATTGGTCTTTCCTCCCCTGACCTCTCTCCTGCCTTCCTAATCCAAGTATCAAGCTATATCTCAGCTCTAACTACTTGGATGTCACAGTGCTTCCTTGAACTCAGAATCTCAAAATCCTCTATTCTCCCGCCAATGTTGCTGTCCTTCCCAATATCTACCTCTTGGTTGAAAACATAAATCTCTCTCCTGTCACCCAAGCCCACTGCCGTGGAGTCACCCTTGACTCTGCCCTCAGCTTTACCCTTCATATCCAGTCCCTCACCAAATCCTACCACTTCCTCTTCCGTAACATCACAAAATCCTTCCCTTCCTCTTTCAGGAAGCAACCAAAATCCTGGTTCATTCACTCATCATTTCTCACCTTGAATATTGCAACCTTTCACTGGCCTAACTGTCTCTCACTTGTATGACCTTCAATCCATACAGAATGCTGTGGCTCGGCTCATCTTCCTCTCCTATCACCTTATCACTCCTCTTCCACTACTCCTCTGCATAAATCCCTTAATCGGCTCCCCATCTGTTTCAGAATTCATCTCAAGCTCCTTACTCTCACTTACAAAGCCCTTACTGACACTTCTCCCTTTTATATCTCTGACCTTGTCTCGAGGTACATATCTACCCAACCACTCCGTTCCGCCTCTGACCTCTGCCTCAATTCACCTCTCATTACCTCTTCCCATGCTTGCCTCCAGGACTTCTGCTATGCTGCACTCATTCTTTGGAACTCCCTAACCTGCTTCACTCGATTCTCCACCAACCTTCAGTCCTTCAAATGGTCACTCAAAACTCACCTTTTCAAGCTCACCTATCCTGCCACTTCCTGACCATCTTGTCCATCACCTCCTCTTGCTTTGCCTGGCATCTCCATTTTCTCCTCACTAGTACTGCAGTCTCTCACCACCTCTCCCTCTAGAATGTTAGCTCTCACAGGCAGGGTTGTCTCTAACTATTGTCCCATGTCTGTCCACTGTCTGACTCCCTTGTACGTCCTGTCATATGTTTTGCTGCACTCCGTGTGAGTCCCAATAGCATTACTCACACTCATCTGCTACTTATGTGTATTAACCAATCTATTTGTTACTTGCTTCAATATCTGGTGCTACGGAAACCGTGGCACCTTATAAATAAATAAGTAATAATAATAATGATAATTGGTTAAACAGACTACAATATCAGCACATGGTACTCAGCTAAGTTGTGTTTCACTAGTAAGGTTTTTCCAGATCAATTGACCACAGTTAGCATACTCAGGTCATTGGATTGCATTCCCACATACAAGGGCCAGACAATGAATGTGCATTGATTTCCATTTATATACTGTAGACATTAAGTTTAGCAGTACAAGATGTCTCCTTGTAATATGAATATATTTCAGATATTCACATTATTATATGTGAATCAACTAGACATTTTGGTGCTTCGATATTAAGCTATCACAGCAGTCCGACATAATCAACATAGATCACATTATCTATACAAGCACTGGAATACCAACCCCAATTGGATAAAATTAAATTGATGCTAGTATTATAAGGGGATAACTAAATATTGTGGCACAAAAAAGAATGTGTAAATGACTCATGATATGTGCTATTAGAGAATTCTTCATAAAAGTTGGTCAGTGTAAATTTTACAACCCATCACATAATTGCGGAATTAAAACATATTACATGAAAGTAAAGAAAAACAAATTAAACTATATAAACTTTTGACTTCTATTTTATTTTTGTAATGAGGCTCCAATCTTCCATTTCTTATGCTTTCCCAAACTAGTTTGTTTGACCACAAAAGTATTTTAGTAACAGAATTTTATTTAAGTTTTACTTCAGTGTTTGGAGGAGAAGTGCCAATAGATAACTGATTTTTCTGCATGTTTTACCCACAAAGAAACCTTACAAAGCCTTTATATTAAAAGACTATTAACCAAAAACGTAAATACTTGTAATGAACACCAGCCCTGCAAATGAAATGCATTTCTCCATAATTAGTCTACCTTATATTCAGCTGGATCACATCCTGCATCCCCTGTAGTTCCCTCACTGGGTCATATAACATTGGTGGCAGTATTTTAGATCTCTTTTTGATATATATATATATTGTTTTTTATGGATATATTACTTCTTGTGTCATTAACAAATGGAGCAAATGAGGCAGCATACTCAGCCCCTTTAATTGTTTTGCTATTTTCTATATTAAACATATTATAAGTTTCTAAATTTTTCTGTATATCCTCTGAAAACAAAACAGTTCCATTAACATTATATTAATAATACAAATTGCAGCATTGCTACTCAATGTATAAGCATTGCTGAAAATATATCTCTTTCTGAAGATGGCCTTGATGGAAAACAAGGTAAATGTGACCTGACTCAGAAAAGATGTAGTTTGAAAAGGCAGCTATGTCATAGAAGCAGAGCATTCTAATCAAGTCACTATTTTTAGAAGACAAGATTCTCTGCAAAAAGCCAGCTCTAATATTTTGAAGATTTATTAAAAAGACAAATATTATAGACCTAATTAAGCATACTTGCGGAAGTGGCTTGGTCTATTATAGATATGGCCTGGGGCAGTGGATCCCAAACTTTTTCATTTCAAGAGACCCTTAGGGTTTTCGTAATTTTTTTCAAGGTACCCCTAAGCCAAAATAATTACCAAGTAGTCCCCTGCCTTGCTTTCCACTGGCCCTGGCCGAGGCACCCTTGTGAGATATCCAAGGCACCCCAGGGAGCCTATATGCACAATTTGGGAACCACTGGCCTGAGGTAATCAGGATATTGCATACTGTGCCTTCATTTTTTTTTTAACTAGGTAGACATGTATATGAAAATATTACAAACATAAATAGCAATGGTGATTTAAATAAATCTAGATATACAATTCATTTAGCTAATGCTTCTATTTAATTTATGCTTCCTTCACAGGCTTGGATATCTTTCACTTTATGAAGTAGTGATATCTGTGTCTCTTACTAAAGATATGACTCAGGCTGTAACTATAACTAAATAATATCACTTCTTCCAATACAGCAGAGGAACATAGCCTGTGCACCTCTGAGAATCTGTTTTTGAGGTTCCCTGATTGACAGCTATGCAATACAGCTATGACTTAATACTTTCTTCAGATACAGAATGTTTTGATATACCTTTGAATGATGCAAAATCTGTTTTAAGAAAATACTTTTACTACATAATTACTAGTACTTGAATACTGGCCAATGCTTTTTTGTCATGATTACTTATCTGTGTCACTTAGCAACTTTTTATTTTAATATTTTTATTTTAGAACACCATCTGGTAGTTATAATAACAGTAAAAAAGACAAATTATTTTGTATGAAATACAGGAACATACTTTTTTCTGTAAAACCAACAAATACACATACACTCAAAGCAGTGCCGTAACTAGACATTTTAGTGCCCTGGGCGAGACAGGGCACCGGCGCCCCCCATCTAAGTGGGAGTGGCATTTGTAAAGTGGGTGTGGCCAACTTAATGTGGGGGTGTGGCTAGCACTTTACTGATATAATTCTGTTACACATATTTGCAAATGCATGATGTGTATGTGTATGTATATATATATATATATATATATATATATATATATATATATATATACATACAGTGGTGGGATTCAAATAAATTAACAACCGGTTGTCTGCCCTAATGAACATTTAAAGTATGCAAAAATATATCCTATATGATATCATATTATGGAACAGTAATGCCCCCAGTTAATATTATGGCATAATAATGGCTCTCTTCATCACACTGTACCATGTAGCTATCCATTGCCCCTGAAAATACTGCGATGCAGCTTCCTTGCCCCTCAAAACACTGTGATATGTAAAAAGGTGCTTTGGGCAATAGAGAACAATAAAATCTAATTTAAATAACTAGCATTTAATAAATATTCCTAAAGAAGGTGTTTGTTCCATTAAGTGTCATTAATTTACGAGAGAGAGAGAGAGACACCTCCCCTCAGATTATAACTATCATTTATTTAGTACGTGTTAGAAAATAGCTATAATAGCATGTGCGTTCCACCAACAGGAAGTTCGGCATTTGGAACGCAAGTTTGCGTTCCAAAAGTTCTAAAGACTGTTTTCTCCTTGGTATACTAGAAATTTGCTAATGTGTGTGTGATAGAGGAATTAACCCCCAAGTTAGAGGCATGTATTCATACATGTGAAAACACTGGTTGTGCAGAAATGTATAAGATAATGGAAATGTTAGCCTGGACTATTTGTAAAAGACAAACTAAAATATGAACAAAAATAAGGCAAACATAATACATTTTACTGGCAGTTTAAACTGCTATTCTGAGATACAAAGAATGCAAGACAATACAATTGGCAATTATTCTAACAAATCAATATTATTTTTTAGACTTCGTTCCACTTCAAAACTATAATGTGTCAAGTGATATAATGCATTAAAAAGAGATTAGGACGCAATGCAGAAAGATACCAGCATCTGGACATGGGAAGTAAGCTCTGAGGCTAAAGGTCCCTACCTTTAGGAGGTCAGACACTCTGGTGCCTTCCTCGTTACTTGCTCCCGAGCTCCCCCTTGCTCTCAGCTACTCTCTGATAGATAAGAGCTGTGCCGGAGGATTCTGAGGTATGCAGCACTCGGCACAGATAACATACAAGTCCTGTTGTGAGGAGGAATTAAATCAGCTGTTCTGATGCCACACCAATATTTTATTATCATTTCTTCTGACAACGTACTGTGTCAGATGATGGCCTTTAAGGCAGACGGGTGACATGTGTCTGCCATGTCATGCCACTGGGTAAGGGAAGTCAGCAATGGGGATTACAGATTTTAAAGTACTACAGAAAGGGAGCCACCGCGAGATCAGGTGTCCTTTTTTTTTTTTTTTTTTTATTTCTTTATTAACACTGCCGTAATTTTTTTTTTTACTATGCCGGCGGGGAGGGGAAGGTAGCGGGCGGTTGCTGCGCCCCCTTGGGCTTGCGCCCTGGGCAATGGTACCGCCCGCACCACCCTAGTTACGGCTCTGACTCAAATCCTTCTTTTTACTTACAAGCGATGACACTGTACTTTACCAGATAATGTGATTGACTGGGTTTAAGGATTGAGCAGTCATTATAAACTATTAAATTGAATTATTCCAAATCTTCTGATCTTATTATTTATTCCCTTTTATACCAGATTGTACTTTAAGCCTGATTTAGCAGATCCTTGAGTAAATTACCAAGCTCTCGAAGATCAACCAAGTTTCTGCTTATCCATTCTTTGCTCTCCTTATTCTGTTAAAAAAAGAGATTAAAGCAGTCTTTCATTAAAGGTAGCATTGTCCTTTCCTTTCAACATATAGAAAAATGTATTCCTTTATATTTTCATCCTCTAGAAACATTTTAAAATACTTTCTATCATTTCATATTGTTAATGCTAGATCTATGATCATCTACAGTGAAAGGCTTCTAATGGGAGTGCTACAGATAATAGATATGGTGCCATTGCAGAGAAAAAATATTTTGTCACCCAAGGACAAAATGCTACCCGGGCATGACTGTAAATAACTATGCCCAAGATAATGTTTTGAAGAGCCTGTCTCATTTTTACATTACCTTACCTTTGTTATGCAATGACCTTCTATTGCAACAAAGCAGGTCACTAAAATTTACTCCATTGTATTGCAGTTTTGTCCATTTCTGACAAAAACTCCCACTGCCCTTTCTATGTTACATAGGACTCACATTCCTTTTGCCCCAGGGCTACATTGCTCTCTATGACTATATTAGTAATAAACAATGCCATTCTACCTACCCTATAAGGGCTTGGGTACACAGGCCACCTAAATTGATATGTGTATTTTTCCTCCAATACAATAAGGACAGGAATGGTATAATAAAGTTAATTATGAGCATTAAAAGCTGAAATGGAAAAGATACACAAATATTAATGTTGAGCAACGCTATCAGATCATTTCAGGTATACCTCTTAATGTCAAATTAAAATGATCACTTTCACTTATTTTTTTTGTTCCTCAAAGGTAATGTTTGAGGGACTAATTCATTGTATTCTATACAATTAGAAAAACAACCTGATATCTATAGGCAATGGCAATTAAATTAGGTAAACATATGCTAGTGGATCATGTGTGCGCAGGTCAGGGGAAGAAAACACATTGGGCCTGATTCATGCAGGAAAGTAAGTCAAAAAAAGGGGTAAGTTTTTCCCTGGACAAAAACCACAATGTTAAAATGCAAGGGGTGCAAATTAGTTTATTATTTTGCACATAAGTTAAATACTGGCTATTTTATCAAGTAGCACACAAATACTTGATAGCTTTAATTTTACCCTGAAATCTAAAATTGATATAGGAAATGCCCTACCCCAATTATAAATCTGCCATCATATTTTAAATTGAGCTCCCCCTCCAATGCAACATGATTTTGCCAAGGTGCAAATATACTCAATTTCTTTGCTTTACTTTCCTCAATTAATCAGGCCCATTATGTCCTACAGTGCCCACGCTGTATGCCGAACCGTGGCAACTCATTATATTCCCATGACTAGTATACAGAACTGAACCTAATCTGGTCACTGCTATAACAATGCTAAGCCTACTCTATTGAATAGCATAACACTAAGTCTAATTTTGTAGCTAGTATAACAAAGATAGGTCCAATCTGGTGGTTAGTATAGCGGTGCTGAGTTCAGTCTGGCGGCTGGTGTGATGATGCTGAATCCGGTCTGGTATTTGAACCCAATGGTTTCACTCTCATGTCTTCTCTGAATATTGGAAGTAATTTTAGGCATAGGTGTGGGAAGTGGGTTTTTGCAAAATTTGGCTAATGCCTATCCTGTTGTGATTTATATGAGGCCTGTTACATCTCTGTTATATGACTGGAGTTGTGGGGAATAGAGTACGAGGGAAAATGGAAATGGAAGATTTTAAGAGTTACATGGAAAATTAGTTCAAAACCTCAGTCCACAGGTTTTGGGTTAAAGGGCAACGCCAAAAATTATGTATTAAGCTCCCGACCTCACCACAATCTCTCTATCAAAACCTGTGAAGCTTATCATGAGTGTGGTATAATCTATTAACAATTTTTACAAGCTTCTCAGAATGGTTTGTACATTTGGACAGTTTTATATTTATTAACATCAGTTATTTAATTAAGTCCAGCTTATTGTAATTAAAATACCGTATTTTTCGCTCCACCTGACCATAAGACGCACCTAGTTTTTAGAGGAGGAAAACAGGAAAAAAAATATTCTGAACCAAATAGTGTAATAAAATATTTAATTTAATGCTCAAGCCAAACTCAAACTTTAATGCTCAAAGTGGAACATCATATGTATGGGGTAAATAAAGATTTAATGAGTGATAAGGTTTATTTTTTTTTAATGAATTGTGCCCCCTGCAGCCAACATTCATAGTACCTCAGACAAGCCCAGCCATTGAATAGGGAATAATGCACATGCGCACTGGTGTTCCCGCTGTCTACTAGGAAACGCCGCCTACTACAAACTCTTCTCCAATCAGCGCGACGATTACACAGCCAGCAACAGCACTCACTCCTCGATTGCAGCCTTCCCTCCTCCTCTGTACGATCTCCTTCTTGGCCGGGACCTGCTTCTCCACGCTGCCACCATGGAATTGTAAGTTTCTTGCCTGGACCCGCTCTCCTTCCATGCTGTCCTTGCTTTCTGATCTGGCTGCAGGCTTCCCCACGGCATCATTAAGGTCCCCAACGTGCACTCTTTTTTGCAGTATTCGCTCCATAAGACGCACACACTTTTTTGGGGGGGAAAAGTGCGTAAAATACGGTAAGTGGTGTAAACAGGAGCATACTACTGTGTACTCTGTCAAATGTGTTTGAACCTTAGCATTTCAGACAGGCCACGATTGGCAATTTGACAAAACCTAGAATTTTCCACAAGGTCCCGCTATGTCTGACTTTATTATTTGGCTTGTTTGGGCTCCCAAATTTTTGACAAAATGGGCTGCTCAAATACTCTTCCACTGCACACTCATCACTCCCCTCCCCCCCCCACACCACTGTATTGGGACAGGTGTGGTGCCTGTCATGAACGCCCAGCTGATACAGCAATCTGAACAGCAGTGCCAAAACCACTTATTGATGTTTCACACTTAAATCACATATACATGTAGCATGAGCCTCCCTGGGCTTTGTAAGTTCACAAAGAATCACAGAGAAAATGCTAGATTAAACATATTTTAATCCGAAAAATGTTTCCAAGGCTTAGTTACAAAAAGTTAATGATGAGACATACAATAAATTGCACAAATAAGTTTCAGAAATAAAATAGGAAATAAAACCAGAGTCACTACTTACTAGTTAAAACTTGGTGTGTGAGGGAACACAATTGACAAAGATGGGACATTTCAGTCTTGATAGACCCCCTCATGAAAATGCACACGTTAGTGTCTAAGTCAGAAGATTTTAAACATTTTTCCACATAGCTCTCACCCCCAACCTTTGGAGTTTAGCTGTCAATAAAGATAGATTGATCCCCCAAATGTCACAGGGTTTTCGAAGTGAGCTAGGGATGTCCTCAGATCTGGAATGTTCACAGGACCTTGAGTTCTCACCTTTGCTCGCTCTGCTTGGCTAGATGGTTTACAACTTTGAGGCTTCAAACTTCTCAGAGATGCCGATCTATCCCTGGTCTGGCTAATTTCAACAGATTATTGACACTTGCAGTTCAGACTCATGTTATCTAGCAAAGCACACGTTGAGATTACATTACAAGGTTACATACGATATACATTGCCATACATGAATTCAACAGAAAATAAAAATCAGTCATTAGATATACTATATAATCGTCACAGTCCCAATAGATAAACAATTAGCTCTTGTTGGCTTTGGGTGTGTATATGAACATGGGCTGCTGTTCTTTGTATGCCAGGCCTGCTTTTTGATACCGATCTGGCCATACTTTCAGATGCTGGTTTTTGTTATAATAATTGTAGTACCCTACAACATGAGGTATCACTTCAAACAGAGCAGTAGTGCTGCTGGCCATCTTGGACCCTGGAATTACACATTTCTGAATGCAGTGGGGCAGGGAGTGACGGTGAAAAAAAACAAAGAGAGAGTCACGCTGGATTTGGAAAATTACAGTTTAAGTAGACAAGTTAAACATAGAACCAATTATTAAGACCTTGCAACTGAGGAATCTGCATTAATGTATATCAATATATCCATGAACTTTGAGTTTATTATGGCAAAATGAATCATTCTTCATTTAAACTGCAAAAACAGTATTTTATTGTAAAAATTTAATTCTGTGAAATCTTTAGTAAAACGACCATCAATAAAGTCCGAAGCTTAAATACGAAGACATATTTGATTGCTGGTACTGCACAAAAGACATTTATGTAAGCTGTTTATTGAAGGAAGTGAGAAAACATTCTCATTAGAGGAAAAAGACCGTGTAAATTGTAAATATAGCTATAAAGTTTTTGACCAGCTTCTGAGATTATCCCCTCTACTTTTTAGTGACTGTGAAAGTCACGACAAAACACTGGGGAGCTAATGTAAAACAAAAGAATACAGATACTGCATTGGAATAATTTATTTACACTGCAATTGTCAGAAATAGGTGTATGACAGTAAACTGTGTAGTCTTTACCCCAAACAAACATTTCACTGTCTGGCCTTTCCTATTGCATTCATCCACCCTCCCTCAGAAGTTAATGTACAGTACATTGAATAAGAAGTATGCTTTAGAGAAAAAGCCATTAAACTGCATTTCTGTTAAGACTGTTGCTCACGCAATAAGTTTTCAGATATTTTTGGAGTATATTCCGATTGCAACTAATTGGAGCTGATTAATAAATTGCTGTTATATTTTATGTTAAATTGCATGTTGATTTTCAGTTTCTTTTTATTCTGCTTGGGGAAAAACTACCTGTCTGCTGTGGGGGAGTATTTCATTGCAGATCCAGATCTCACAATGCTTAACTGTGAGCCCACGCATATACATAACATCTTCTCGGTCATCACATAATACACTCAGTAAAGTTAATAATGTACACCATCATCATCATCAGCTATTTATATAGCACCACTAATTCCGCAGCACTGTACAGAGAACTCACTCACATCAGTCCCTGTCCCACAAGCTGACACTGTTTCACAGGTGTCTCTGTATGATATTAGGGCTTTGTGACAGGATGCCTATGCCACCCTGTCTGTTGTTGCTGGGAACCGACTGGGCTTACTTTCCCCCGTTCCCTTTCGTTATCCCAAATGCACCCTCTTACTGCAGTAGGAGGGGCTTATACCACTGAGCTCCTTCTATGGCACTCAGAACCACGTACCTTCTGGGTCACTGACGCTGCTAGTGTACCTCATTGCTGGTGTACCCGGGCTGGTAACTCCGGACCTGTAAAGTGCTGCGGAATTTGCTGGCGCTGTATAAATAAATGTTGATGATGATGACGATAGATCAGGTTTGCTGTGAATGGATCCCCCTGGCCTATCACATTGACCAGGGTTACTGAGTAGCAGGCAGAGCGGTGGCACTGGAAACGCTTGGGTCCCCACCTCAGAGACAGCCGGAGAATGGATTAGATTTAGGATCTAATCTGTAGATCACAGGAATACAGCAATATTGAAGATGTTTCCAAGCAGGTCTTTGAAGCAAGATGTTTATTTGCTCTCACTGGTTAAAGGTCCCAGTGATCAGGTCAGTTGATATCAGAAGAACACATTTCAGTGTACAAGTCAGTGCATTTATACATTTCAGACACATGCTATTTTTAGCATCAGGATATATTCTGTTTACACAAACATGGATTTACATGCATTGCAAAGCTAACAAAATTTGCGGTTATCTATGAAATTCACTCTGGACAACTGGCCACACAGTAACGACCCCCTGCTGGGCCTTTGGCCAGAGCTGGCATAACACTTCATCACAAAACGTCGTTATCACTTCCTGCTATCAGACTCCCTTGCACATATGCCTAATTGGAGGTTTCCACTAGCAACCTTACAAATCCTAAACAATGACACTTCCATACTAAATACATCCCAATACACACAAGACCTCCATCCACAAAGGCCTATTGTATCAGATATATGCATCAGAAATAAGGCATATCCTTTAGTAAGGTGAAACCAGGAAAAAACAGTTTCTACCCTGGTCTCAGAAATAATGATTTACTATCTCAGAATATATACAATATTAAAAATAAGTGCATTGGCAGTTTATATAAATCAGCGCCCTGCGCTATTTCCCTTAAATAAATTAATATCATAAGTTATTTATGAGTGATCCAGTCAAAGACTTATTTGCTAAAATTGCATCTAGCTGAAAATGTACAGTAACCCATAGCAACCAATCAAACATTTGCTTTCATTGTCTAACTTGCAGCAGACTGATGAAAGCTAATTACTTGCTATGTTTTAGTACCAATTTGTAACTAAATTGGAGGTTAGTGAATTAGTCCTATGAAGTGAAAATATACTCTACACATAATTGGGGACTATTTTCTTTTTACAATGCCTTTATTTTGATCAGTTAAATACCTGCATCAATCAATAAATTATAATGTTGCGACTTCAAGAGCTTGGAGATTGCCAGCCAATTAATGACTGGTGTTTTTATTTTAGATATTTCATAAAAAGGGGATTACTGAAAGCAATATACTCAAATTAGAAGACCAGCGTCACATAGGAGCCCTGGTTGTGGGCTAAGTACATGAATCATCTCAAGCTGTCAAGATATCATTTTTTCTTTAACAACACAGAAATCAGGCACTGCAACATACTGTATGATGCTTGGGTATAGCAGATGTCATATCCTCCTCGTATATCATTACAAAGACAGCCAATTTTTCTAATTCATTAGACATCACTTAAATATGATTCTTTAATTTACAGTATTGCTAGAGACAGAGGAATATTGCTTGGTAATCACAATAATTAAAGGAAAAACAAATCCAAAGAAAATCCACAAGGACGATAGGAAGAAATGTTTACTGGATTAATATGTGAGTATAGCCTTATGCAACAAGTATTCTGCTAAAGCTAGTATTGAAAAAGGAATAACTTTTTTCCTAATCATATATTTTTAGGTTGGATTGTCATGTAAGTAATTTAAACTTGGACACATGGGGGGAGATTTAATCACCGGCAATGTGGTATGCGGACTTTGCACATTGCCAGCAATTACCGTAGAAATTTCAGCTCATTTTCCCTTGCACCTCTATGGGGTGCGAGGTAAAATGAGCAGAGATTTCTGTCAAATGTGTGCAGCGAATTATCTCACAGACATTCCAGAAGTTTTTGACATCCAGGACCAACACATACACCTCAGGATGGTTCTTCTCAAAGCATTATATTAGAAGAACACATGGAGAATCAACATACAGATGAATCTAACAGCAGTGTGATTTCAAGGACAAGGGCGGTGTTGGAAAATCACAGGAGTAATGAGGTATGTTGTAGTGATAAACAATATGAAGTTTATTAAAGATATCAACAGCAGACAGCTCTGGAGTTATGTTATTATGATGAATTAGCTAATAATTATAGCTAATTCATAATTTAGCTAATAATAAGTTATGCAGGAATCATGCAGTAATATGACAGTCTGAGACAATGTAAAATATGAACAAGGATATTGAAGAGATTCTCGTGCAAGTTTACATAGTTTTAGATAATGCAAGATAGTGAATAATATCTCTTGTAGTTCAGTAATCACTGTGAAACCCTGCTGGAGAGCAGAGGATCGTTATCACAGTCTGTGCCTGAGGATTCTGAGTTGATGCAGACCAGAAGGCAAGAGCAAGGAACCAAACAGAAGCAGAGCCAGGAAGTATCAAACCTGTATGAAGCAACCAGGTATCATGAATACAAAATGAGCAGAGCCAGAGCCAGATAAACTGTATGTTATAGTCCAGTAGTCAGAATACAAATGGAATACTGAAGAAGGAACTCTTGCAAGGTCAGAAACAAACAGGATAAAATGCAGGAGCCAAGTAGCATGCATGTCAAATGCTATCACTGGCAATGAATGCATGAGTGAGGATTTAAATAGTGATGTGTGTAGCTTAACTGCATAGCAGATCTGAGTGCACACAGGATGCAAGGCAGATTAACTCTAACAAGTGAATTTAAAACTTTGGATATATTGTTGACGCAAAGCCTTAAGCCATTTAAGATGTTCCCCATCCACTAGCCACACTGTTAGACACCTGGGACCACCTTTCAATACCTCCCAACATAAGGTGTATCAGAAGAACTTCATCAAGTTGTCTTCTTCAATCACAATTTTTTTTTTATTATTCCTGAACATATCAAGAGTGTGAAGATACGTGGTACCCAAATCACTCAGACACTGGAAGAGCGTCACCTCTTGGCCAAAGTCAGTCACATACATGTCCAGCTCCCAGGATAGCCTCTTTTTTCACCTCATAATCCCACCTCGGGAACTGCCTGCCCTGGGGAGTTGCAAAAGGTTTTGATTGGTGGGTTTCTCACACTATCCAGTCACCTCCCCAGATGTCTTCCCTCAGGTGACCCCTGCTGGGTCCGGCTCCTGGCTGTCTGTAGAGCTCACTAGTGGACAATAGGGAGCAAACAGAAATAACAATGGTAGCTTAATTCACTCAACTCCTGAGAGTTCACTGTGGAGGTGGAATTTAACCTCTGAAGTACTTTTCCAAGGAGATGTTATAGTTTCTTCGCTGATACTTCCTGATAGCAACATGGCTAAAAAGTGCGCTTCAGATATGGATTAGATTAAGGGGTTGTAACACTTCCATACACAATGCCCGTTGCTTTACATTCCTCACTGTGGTGAGAGATACTGGCTGCACAGTTCCAGGGTCACAACGAGGCTTGGAGTCTGGTTCCTGCTGACGGGACAGGCCATCCGCGTTTCCGTGATTTTTACGCTTTTTGTGAGAAATGGAAAAGTTATACAGATTTAAGGCCAAGCTCCATCTCAGCAACCGTCCATTGTCCCCTGCGGTGCGTTGTAGCCAACTAAGGGGATTATGATCTGTGACCACTGAAAACTCGCACCCATATAAGTACAACTGCAACTTTTTGAGAGCCCAAACTATGGACAGGCACTCCTTTTCGATAGTGGCATATGCTATCTCGCGACCAACAAGTTTCCAGGAGAGATAGGCCACTGGGTGTTCCCAATCATCCTCTCCTGCTTGAATCAAGACAGCTCCTATTCCAGAGCCCGAGGCATCTGTTTGCACAATGAACCGCCATCGGAAGTCAGGGGATGCTAATACTGGGGACCGGGACATGATATTCTTAAGCTGGGAAACGGCCTGCTCACAATCAGGGTTCCAGTCGGGAGTTCATTTTGGTCATCAAATCAGTCAGCAGCTTGGCAATGGTGCTGTATTAGGGCACAAACTTGCGATCATACCCCGCCGTCCCAAGGAAGGCACGTACCTGTTTTTGGTTGGTGGGGTGAAGCCAATTAAGGATGGCATCAATTTTTGCCGGCTCCGGTCGAATATCCACCAACCCTGTGCCTGAGGTACAACACCTCCGCCATCTCCATCTGACATTTGTCTGGTTTGATTGTCAACCCTGTCTGGCTAATCGAGGCTAATACTTGTGCCACATGTTGCAGGTGGTTCTCCCAGGTCTCACTAAAAATAGCTATATTGTACAGGTATGCCTGGGCAAACTCCTCACATTCTGTCATAAAACGGTATACTGTACGCTGAAAGGTGGTCGGGGCATTCTTCATTCCAAAGGGCATGGCAGTAAACTCAAATAGCCTAAACGGAGTGGTGAATGCGGACCGCTCCTGTGCCTCCCTGGTAAAGGGTAACCGCCGGTACCCCTTACTAAGATCAAGCATGGACACATAGAAAGCCACCCCCAGCCTGTCTAACAGCTCATCTACCCAGGGCATGGGATATGCGTCTGTCACCGTCACTTTATTCAGTTTCCTATAATCCACACAGAAACATGTACTCCGGTCTTTCTTGGGCACTAACACCACACTGGCCGTCCAGGGACTATTGGATGGTATAATTACTCCCAGTGCCAGCATTTCATCTACCTCTTTTTTGATCATGCCAAGCACCTAGGGACTCACTTGATTCCCGGGTCCTGAATAGGCCGAGTCTCCCAGGTGTCGACATGATGGGCCACTACATGAGTGCGCCCAGGCTTGCTAGTGAACTGAGACCACTCTACCACCAATACTCCCTTCATCTGTTGAGTCTGGGCTCCTGTTAACTGCTGGCCTATGGGCACCACCTCCACCCCTAGGTACTTGTTGATTGTTGAGAGAATGGCGGGTATAGGGTCAGTCTCTGGGTTGTCCATAGGTGGGCAGCAGATTGCCATGGCCCCTATCTCTCTAGTGACGCACTCCTTTAACCTATTAATGTGATAGGTACCCACCTGCTTCCCGGTTCGATCTACTGCAATAGCATAATCTTTCCGGCCTTGTCTGTCCACTATGGTATAGGGTTCTGCCCAGGTTTCCTGTAACTTGTGCTTTCTGGCAGGTACTAGCACCATCATTTTCTGTCCAACTTATAACTCCCTTTCTTGAGCCCCCTGGTTATAATAATGGCGCTGCCATTCCTGCGCCCCCAAAGTATGGTCACGAGCGAGCTGCATCAACCTCTGCAGTATATCCCTCATTTGTACCACATATTCCAAAACCTGTAACCTCAGGTCCCTGGAATGACCCTTGCCAGCTTTCTCAGACTAGATTGAGAGGTCCCCGTACCCTTCGAACATATAATAACTCAAAAGGAGAGAACCCGGTAGAATACTGTGGCACTTCGCAGTACGCAAATAATAGTTGCTGCAATTACTTCTCCCAGTCTCCCCCCTCCGACTCAGCATATGCCTGCAGCAACTGCTTAAGGGTCCCATTAAATCTCTCACAAAGACCGTTATTCTGGGGATGGTAGGGGGTTGTGCGGAAGGGATGGACCCCAAATTTGTCCCATACTGTCTACAGCAAATCCCTTTGAAATTGCGTCCCCTGGTCGGTGACTACTTCTTGAGGAAATCTTACACGGCTAAAGATATCCATAAGAGCCTGGCCAATATGTTCGGCATCTATGGATGCTAGTGCCACTGTCTCAGGATATCTAGTCGCGTAGTTGACTATGGTCAGGATGTACTTCTCTGTTCGGCTTGGTTTCTCCATGGCTACCCTCCTAAACGGCTCCCCTATGATGGGCATGGACTGCAGGGGGACCCAACATGGGGTTCGCCCGAGGCGTTGGCATACATCGCATGAGGACCTATAGTGTTTGACCTCCTGGTTAACTCCAGGCCAGAAGAAATGCCGTAGCAACCGGGCACAGGTTTTACGAACCCCTAAGTGGTCAGCTAGGGGGATGTCATTGGCTTGTGCTAGTAACCGGTGATGGTATTGCTGGGGAACGATCAGCTTTTTCCTAGCCACTCCTGGCTCGAGAGGATCAGCCTTGGCGGGCACCCGGTACAACCTCCCTTCTTCCCACATGAACCTATCCTCCTAAGGTCCCCAATCTGTTCTTTTCACCACACTGCAGAGACCATCTAAATATGGGTCAGTCCATTGGGCTTCCCTATATGCAGTCCTATCTACCTCCCCCAGATTCATGTCAATGTCAGGTAAGTCTGGTACAGCGTTACTCACCAACAGCGGTGCATGTGGTACGGCAGCTGATCCAACAGGGACTTCTGGCGCTGGTATGTGTGGGTCCTCGGGAGCTGTCAAAGCCCGTGCTCGACTCCGTGTAAGAGCTCCCACAAAGTCACCAGCCAATCCACCCACCAGATCATTACCCAGAATAATGTGGGTAGGTAATCCATCAAAAAGTCCCACATTTACCTCCCCAGAACCCTGGCCACAATCCAAATTAACCCTGGCCATGGGTTAACAGTAATCTGGCTTCCTGCAATTGAAATTTAGTTTTTCTGATTAGCCATTGATTAGGTGGGATTAAACGGGACCGTATCAGAGTAATAGAAGCCCCCAAGTCCCGGAGTCGCTGCAGTTTCTGGCCATTCACTTTTACAGGCTGCATGTGTCCCTTCATATTTGCAGGGGTAGCCTTCCCAATTGCCGCTACCACCTCCACCTGATAGACTACCTCCTCCGCCTCTGGCGCATCAGGATCGTAGTACCCTTTCCCACCCTCAATTGATGTTCCTTGGCACACTGAAACTCAGGGCACAGCTGGTCTCAAACCAGAGAACAGTCTTCCTCCCCATGGGCAATTTCTTTGTATGCATCCTGGTTGTTGGCAAGTGTCGGATACTGCTGGACCACAAGGTCTGGGCGAACTAGAGCGCACAGCTGGGGTACGTGGCAACATGGGGTGTGATGTAGCCGGTGGTGTATCTCAATCGGGTGGGGTCCTTCGAATAGTCGCTCATTCACCTCTGCTAGGTCCCCTCCATCAGGGATGGTTTGCCAGGAATTCATTGGCTAATGCTGCTGCTTTCTATGGGGTAGTGGGATTTCTGTTCACCACCCACTCTCTAATTTCTGGAGCCATTTTATTCTTTAGCTGCTCCAATATAAAGATGTTTTTAATTTCCATTATGGTTGTGGCTTGCCACCGATTACAGCTTATTTGCAATAAACTGCTAAATTCCGTATAAGTAGAGTCACTGCTTCTTGCCATAGTTCTGATCTTAGTTCGGTAGGATTCAGGGGTGAACGCATATCGAGCCAACAATACTTTCCTAATCTCCTGGTAATCTCTTCTTTGCTCTCGGCTCAGGGCATGGTATGCCTCCTGCGCTCGGCCCTTCAAACTAGGTATCAAATATTTCAACCACTCCGCCACAGGTATATCATGCATTGCCATCATGGACTCAAATAACTGAAGGTGAGTGTAAATGTCCGTGGCTGATTCCACAAAGCATGGTGCATCGTGATATCCCAATCGCAGCATCTGTCTTCCTTCCAATACTGACACTGATGCCATTGCAGATACCACAACCAGTCTACCCAGCCCTGCTCCCAATACTGCCCTCTCATGTGCAGCAGCTCCTGGTCCAAGTACATCCAACCAAATCTACAGCTTTTCTGTGTTGCCTATGGTTATTGCAGTTGCCTGGGTTGTTATCCCCCCAGTTCCAGTAATGGGTTTCCCTGACGAGTCCTGAACTGCGTCCTCCTCCTCACCAGGGTTTTTTCCTTCCCACTGAGTCAATTTTTTGATTAGGGACCCCCTGGTATCCGTTGAGTTGATCTTCATTTTTCTTGCATGACAAAGTTCCTGCATGATTCTTTTCTTGGTGTTTCTGTATGTTTGAGCTGCTGCCTCCATTCTATCGTGCCTTTCCAATTCCGTGCTTGTCACTGAGTGATCCCACCGCTTGCCACCAAATGTGAAGATACGTGGTTCCCAAATCACTCAGACACGGTATTAGAGGGAAAACAGAGGGATGATTTATTCTGCAGAACAGGATTAAATAGTGCACAGACCCTTAACGATAGCAGGTCCATCAAGTGAGGAAATCAGTTCAAACATACATGTCCAGCTCCCAGGGTAGCCTCTTTTATCTCCTCATAATCCCACCTTGGGAACTTTACAGAGAGCAAAGCACATCACAAGTGACAATACAGCTTTGATGTTATCATGTGCCAATCAAAGATATTTTTTTGTCACCTGTTACTTCACTCGTTTATTTAAATATTTCTAGCATTATGCAATCCTGTGCAGAGATTTAGAGAATTATCATTGCAGCTTACTTCTTGTGACAGAGGGTCAAAAAGAACACTCTTATGTAAAAATGCTAGTGGTTTTCCTGTTCTGTCCTGTTCAATGTATGTTAATGGACCACCTGGAAAATGAGCAGTTTTGCTGTGTGTTCCTCATTCTCAAATAGACTAATATTTGTGTTACAATATGGCTGAAGCATGATTCAAATTTGTATCAATACTCTATCAAATCCCCCTATTCTACTGGGCATGTAGTCATTCTGGCGACGTTGAATATGTCGATACTTATAGTGTCGACATCAAAATGGTGACAGTGTAAATGTTGAGATATTCATTCTGTGGACATGTTTAAAATGGTGACATTGTGACTTTTGACAGTAGTATTGTCGATAGTCACAATGTCGACATTCAAAGGGCAATGCCAGACGCTAGGTCTATTTGTTTTCTGGGACTTGGAAAGCCCCAGGTTATAAATAGACCTAATGACTGTCATTTTTTCATTATGCGCAAGGTGCTCCTGCAGTCAGGAGCTAGAGTGTGTCATCTGTTCAGTGTTTTGTTATATTGCCAAGCATGATCCAATGGATTATTTTGGTTTATCAAGCTTGAGGAACAAAAGTTGTTTTTTTTCCAAGCAGGGATTAATTTTAGTAGATATTGTTTTGGACAACCATGGACCCTGGGCTTACTTTTAATAGGTATTTTTTTGGACTACCACGGACCATTGGAATTATTACAGATGAAGAAGCTGGTGGTTGATGAGTATTACTGTTTTTTTAATTTATTGACAATAAAATAATTTTTACAACGTGGAGTGTCATTTATTTAAAATTTGTCTTGGTGGTTACCCAAGTGCCAGCATGCCCTGGCAGCCATGGGTATGCTGGTGCTGGTAGTATTGCAACTGTTAATGGCAGCCTTGGCTTGCTAGGACCTGTAGCGCACCAAGACAAAATGGTGTCTTTCTTATAAAAAAAAATGTAATTGCCCCACACCCATTGTGTAGAAAAATGCTATTCTATTACATATTCAAATACAAAATTTTGGCTCTCTGTTAAATATGATTTTTTTGTAAAGGCCACCTAAGGCCTTTGTTCAGCCAATTTTTGTAACTTGCATAGAAATATTATTTGCTAAAAGAGATTATTAATTTTTCTTCAGTTTTACAAGATGTAAGCCCACAGCCTTGAGGTTAAGCTGACATAGAGAACCCCTGAACAATGTATCAAGATATGTGAACAATAGGTAGCTTCATTTTCAGCTCGTGGTGTGGGATCTGTGCCCATGACGTTGGACATGGCATACAGGAGATTAACCTCCAGCCCCCTGTAGATAAGAACAATAGTCCTGAGAAGGGGGAGAAAGTTAAACAGCTCAAGAATACGTGAGATAGTTAATCAGCAGCGCATCCCATAGACTTCCTCTGATGAAATCACCGGGCAGGTGAAGAAACGCGTCAGTTGATTTAGACATTTCACTGAGCCGTTGGATTGTGGAGTACGCTGACCCCTTTGCTGCTCACATACAGCTCCAGGAGGTTGTTATCTATGATTGAAGTTTCTACAGCCGCGAGACACATACCCGTCTGTGTTGTTCCCATCGTGGTAGCCGTAATTGAAGTTTTCATTCCACAGCCGGTTTTTTGAGCTATGGCTGTTCAACGGGCTCCACAGAGTTCTCTTGCCCATTGAGGTGTATGCGCTTACAGACCCAGCAACGGGACTGAACAATGGACCAGGTCTGTATTGCGCTGACTGCATATGCAGTAAGTGATACCATATCTTTGGAGAGACTCCATATCTGGGATTGACGGCTTTTATTATCCCCTGTGAATTATATGCATGTTCTATTGAAGTGGACGTTTGGTATATTTATGATGTCTTTCATCTAAGTTATTCACTTAAGTTATCATCAGTGTGGCCACACTACTACATCCATCACTCCACTTCGTGTTCAGGACTGTCATTTACACGCTGCGGAACATTTTCGTTTTGCTACAGATATATTTGAACGAATGATCAGCTCATTTCCAAATCCCTAATTGAATGTTTTTTTCTGCTGCAGCTTGTTTGTATGATCTGTATAGAGTCCCATTTATATCCACTGGCCAGTGATTATTTTATGTTGTGTATGTTTTTTACTAATAAAGTGTTTTATATTGCCTCTTCACGGATCAACTAGTGGATGGTGTTTATATCAGCAGTCAGCGCTGTTGTGTGTTGTTTAGATGACAGGTGCTCCCTCATAGATATGATGCACAAAGATTTTAGGAAATAGGAGAGTAGAAGGTCTGCAGGGAATTTTTCAAGAAAGCGGGGACAGCCAAAGAAGGAATTGATATGCGTGGATGGAGAAAAAAGGGTGTTGCAAGTGTTAATGTGACAAGAACAAAAGGGGTATTGAGATCAAACCCAAAGAGATTGTTTGGGGTGGCACAGAAAAGTTAAGAGATCTGGAAAGTCACAATATATGTGGATATGCTAAATGCATCAGAAGCTGAATGATGAATCAACTGTTCAAAAACTGATCCAAATGATATAATGACTAAAATAATGAATCAAGTAGGTTGTGTATTATAAAATGTATGTTTGATGCTGCACAGCTGAGTGAAATGTGCCCCTCCCTTATTCTGTGTAAAAGATTTCAGTGTGCTGAGATAAGAAGCACTCTGTTTTTGTTTTATCTGACAATAAATGTAAAATTAATAAAAAGGTTCTTTGAGTATGCTTCAATAATTCAAGAGTAACTAGTACTGAGTGATAATACCATATTGAAGCTCACTTGTAGCAAATTTAATGCTGGGACTTGTTTTTCCACAGCAGTGTGCTGGAAGATATCAGTTAATTTTTCTACCTCTGTGTGTGAGTTTTGTCTCCGTCTTACTGCATGTGAGAGAGATTCGTACTTGTCTGTCTTGACCGTTTTACAAGAGACATGTTTCAAGGTTGAAAAAGTTGTACATTTGTAAATGTAATGCCTGCAGCGCTTAATTGTAAGCTTTTGAAAAGATCCAAATCAAGTTTTGAAATCTTTGGTCTGTCACTGCTCGAGTCAGTGAGTGTCAGAAGAAAACTGGCTGAGGTCCAATAAGCCGTTCCTGTATTTGAAAAAAATAATTTTGTTTCTGAAGTTGAGAAAAATAGCCTTCTCTTTAATGAACTTGAGAATTGTGGGAGTGAGCTTTTACATGCAGATATTATAAGAGCACTATCACAAAAGACAGGAGCGCACTCCACTAAATACACCCTACAATTAGACACAATATCCGATCAATGAGTACATGAAATTTAGCCCCGGTGTTAAATCAATATAGCATCCACGTTTTAAAATTAGGCCTCACTCCTGCCCCAACATTAAAATACTAGTATTCACATTTGATAAATACATCAATTTCCCTCCAACTAGCCCTGGCATTAAATAGTATTCCCATTTAATAAATAAAACTATTTACCTCTCTACAAACAACTCCAGCAAGAAATTAAATAGCATTTACCTTTAATAAATATATCCATTTCCCACAACCACCCCAGGCATTAACTCATAATCACATTTAATAAATAGACCTCATTTTCCCCAAACAGCCCCACATTCAATTAATAGCTCCCAAACCACCCCAGCATTAAATTAAAAATCCAATCACCCCATCTTAAATAGTTAGGCCCCACTATTAAATTGCCCCACCATCACCCCACAAATAAAATAGCACCCAATAATTAGCCCCTTCCTGCAATTCACCATTAGATTAATAGGCTACCTCCCACATTATATTAAGACCCTCCCCCCTCACACATTATAGTCATACACCGGCCCCCACACACATACAGTAGTCATACCCTGTCACACACAAAACATAATATATTTACACTGTAACACACACACACACACACACACACACTATAGTCATACACTGGCCCACACACACACTATAGTCATACACTGGCCCACACACACATACTATAGTTACACTGTCGCACACATACACACTATAATCATACCCTGTCACACACAAAACATACTATAGATACCCTGTCAAACACAAAACATACTATAGTTACACTGTCACACACATACACACTATAATCATACCCTGTCACACACAAAACATACTATAGATACCCTGTCGCACACAAAACAAACTATAGTTACACTGTCATACACAAAACATACTATATTTACACTGTCACACACATACACACTATAATCATACCCTGTCACACACATACTATAGATACCCTGACACACACACAAAACATACTATAGATACCCTGTCACACACACAAAACCTACCATAGATACCCTTTACACACACAAAACATACCATAGATCCCCTGTACACACACAAAACATACCATAGATCCCCTGTACACACACAAAACCTACCATAGATCCCCTGTCACACACACAAAACCTACCATAGATCCCCTGTACACACACAAAACCTACCATAGATCTCTTGTCACACACACAAAACCTACCATAGATACCCTGTACACACACAAAACCTACCATAGATCCCCTGTACACACACAAAACATACCATAGATCCCCTGTACACACACAAAACCTACCATAGATACCCTGTCACACAAACTACCCCCCCTCCCTTACCTTGTGCGCTCCGCGGCACGCTCTGTAGTCTCTTCAATCACATGGGACGGCACCTATCACATGGTGCACTTCCCATGTGACAGTCATCGGCAGAGCCATTCATAGGAGCAGAGGGGAGGAGGAGGGGACGCGCGGCAATCAGGAAGTAAGTGTAGTGCCGACCCCATCGCTCAGCGCACAGACTGTCATGCCGAATTCCGGCATGACAGTCTGTGCGCTGAGCAATGGGGCCGGCCAGCTAGCAACCGGCCCACCTGGCCATAGCACCCACGATTAATAATTAGGCCTTCCTCCAGCCCCAACATTAAAATAATAGTATTCACATTTAATAAACCAATCTATTTCCCTACCTACAAACAGCCCCAGCAATAAATTAATAGTATTTACATTTCAGAAATATACCTATTTCCCGCAACCATCACTGACATTAAATAATTCATAGGCACATTTAATAAAGAGACCTCATTCTCCCCCACATTCAGTAGCCCCAAACCACCCCATCTTAAATTAATAGTCCGCACTATAAAATTGCCCAACCATTACCCCACAAACAAAATTGCACCCATTAATTAGCCACTACCCACCTCACACTACATTGCCACAAGCCCCCTGTGCCATCACATACACACTACTGTGCCCCTTCATCACCATGCTGTGCCCCCTTATGATCACACTGCGCCCTCCATGCTGCTTTTCCCCCTTCACCTGGCCCCCCATCATCACCCTGTGCCATGCCGCTCCCCCCCCCGACTTCATCACACTGTGCCCGACTTTATCACACTGTGCCATCCTGCCCCCCTCTACTTCATCACTGTGCCATGCTGCCCTTTCTCTCTTTTATCACTGTACTATGTTGCCCCCGCTCGCCATCACTGTGCCATCCTGCACCACCCTCTCCATCACTGTGCCATGCTGCCCCCGCTCTCCATCACTGTGCCATCCTGTCCCCCCTCTCTATCACTCGGTGCCTTTCTGCTGCCTACCCCCCTCTCTCTCTCCCCCTTTTTCCTCATGTGCCTCTCTCTCTCCCCCTTTTTCCTCATACTGTGCCTCTCTCTCTCCCCCTTTTTCCTCACACTGTGCCTCTCTCTCTCCCCCTTTTCTTAATACTGTGCCTCTCTCTACCCCCTTTTTCTTCATACTGGGCCTCTTTCTCTCTCCCCCCTTTTTCCTTATACTGTGCCTTTCTCTCCCCCTTTTTCCTCATACTGTGCCTTGCTCTACCCCCCTTTTTCTTCATACTGTGCCTCTCTCTCTCTCCCCCTTTTTCTTCATACTGTGCCTCTCTCTCTCCCCCCCCTTTTTCCTCAAACTGTGCCTCTCTCTCTCTCCTCCTTTTTTCCTGAAACTGTGCCACTCTCTCTCACCCCCTTTGTTCCTGAAACTATGCCTCTCTCTATCCCCCTTTTTTTCCTGAAACTGTGCCTCTCTCTCTATCCCCCTTTTTCTTCATACTGTGCCTCTCTCTACCCCCCTTTTTCTTCATACTGTGCCTCTCTCTCCCCCCTTTTTCCTCATACTGTGCCTCTCTCTCCCTCTTTTTCCTCATACTGTGCCTCTCTCTCTCCCCCTTTTTCTTCATACTGTGCATCTCTCTCTCCCCCCTTTTCCCCTCATACTGTGCCTCTCTCTCCCCCCTTTTTCCTCAAACTGTGCCTCTCTCTCTCCCCCACTTTTCTCCTGAGACTGTGCCTCTCTCTCCCCCTTTTTTCCTGAAACTGTGCCTCTCCCCCTCTCCCCCCCTTTTTTCCTGAAACTGTGCCTCTCTCTCCCCCTTTTTGTTCATAGTGTGCCTCTCTCTCCCCGTTGTTCCTCACACTGTTTCTCCCTTTTTTTTTACTTACATTTGTATTAGCTGTTTTTCTCTCCTCTGCCTTCTCTTTCTTCTGTATTGGTCCTCCTCTCTGACTGTCAGGCGTGACTTGATGACATCACGCCTGGCAGTCTGTGTAAACAGAGCAGAGAGGAAGGAGGAGGGACGCTGACGCCGCGGTCACGTGAGTATCTTTCTTTTTTTTTTTTAAAACCTTGCTCCCCCCACTAACGAAGGGGCGGAGCCCCAAACCGCCATACCGCCGGACCGCAAAAAGGAAATAAAAAAAAGTGAACAGTGAGGGCCCGGGTCGGGCACCCTGGTATGCCCGGGCCTGGGTAATTAGTACCCGCTCCCCCCCCTCTCGACGGCCCTGACCACGACCTTTAACCATTTAGCTATAAACATAGAGCTATAAACCAATTCTGCCCCCTAATAGCAAAATAACCTCCAGGGCTATAAACCAGTAACATTAACAATAAGCGGTACCACCACTACACACAATATACACTGCATTAGAGCTATAAACAAAAGCAAAAGAGCTATAACATCAAAAACTGCAAAATAAGCTATAATCACCTGCTATATTCACTAGCATTATTGTCTGTACCGCATACATTGCTATTCCCCACTCCCCTACTCTTCTCCCTTTCCCACACCCCTTTTCTCTCCACCCCAGGTTGCGCCACGGCAGAGACAACGAAACAACCAACAACAATCACGGGAACTGGAACTCCCAGATCATCCGTAACAGCAGCAACAACCTTCAGAACACACAAGTCAAGCACAGACGTCCAAGGCAAACCCCCTAGAACGGGTCTCCACCACCTACGTCTAGATATTACAAGCGGTTTTAATCAATGGAAAAATGGCGCTGATGAATGTTCTCAGAAATCAGGAAGGTTTGTTATGCCCTTAAAGAAATGTTACAAGATAAAATGGCGTATATTCACTTGTTTAAGTGAATGTATTTGTACTTTCAGCATGGAGATCACAGAATCTGGAAATATGTGTGAATATATGGTGACGGGAGATTTTGTTGAGTGATTTGCAGACACAATGTGTGGTGTCTAACGAGAGTACTCTGATTTATGAGAGGAGCAGTGTTGATTTTAAAATGGCTGAATGCTTAGAAAGTTTTTCGGGAGGCTGTTGGTGATGAATGATTTTTTTCTTCCTGGATTTCAATGGAGTCATTCAAGAGGGCTGTACTAGGTGATGATGACAAAGGAGTGGCTTTGAACACTTGCCCAGGTCACTTCACTTTGACATTCCCTGTTTGTGATATTGGGGACTGCCCCTTTGAGAAAATCATATTTTCATGGCATGGAACGCATAGCATCACACTTAAGCTACATAGAGAAACATTTAAACAAGTGTCTTATTAGCAGCTGTTCACTGCACAAAAATGTTTACTGGTTACCTAATAACGGGGTACTGACAAGGATGTTACAGTTACAGTAATTCCTAATGAATAAATGTTAATCTCTATGCAAAAGTTTTTTTTCTTCACAGAATGTCTCCAGCTACAGAGAAATCCAGATTAAATTTATCCAAATTCCAATGAATAGAAGTTTGCAATATGTGTTGGTCCACAGCCATAACAAACATAAGTAGAAACTAATGAAGGATAAATAATGTAGACTCTGCTGAGTAATGATTACCTTGTTTTGGAAAGAGATATTAGAGTTTGTGGGCTATTTGCTTAGCAAATGCATGAACCAGGTGGTTTGTCTGCATGTCGTAGAAGGTCAGAAGGTATGTTTTTAAAAAGAAAAGGAGAAATGGACTTACATAGTTGAATATGAAATATGGTTTGGGTTTGTTCTTAGGCTTTTTTTTAACCAAATTTTATATTAGAGGTTTGAAAGAAAGTAATGCAATGTAATGTCAAATTATGGCAGATAACAAAAGGTTTTTTTATTTTTATCCTCATAACAGTTTTGAATCAATCAGTGTTGTAAAGACATTCACTGCCCTTATTTACTGTGCTATAATCGTCATATACTGTAAATACTTCTTTGTATCGTGGGTATGGTAATGCATTGTTGGGAATTCAATGTTTGTACATAAATAAAAAACATTTAAGACTTTAAGAGCTATTATCTGTGCTCCTGCATTAGCACTTCTGGATGATAGCAAGCCATTTACACTCTCCTCTGAGCAGAACCAAATGTTTAACCAATTTTAAGCTGAAGTAACTTCAGCGCCAGCACTGGCTTTGCCAGATTATGGCAAGCCTTTCACGTTATTTTGTCATGAAGTCAGTGCAGTGTACAAGGGGTACTGACACAAATACATGGTCGCAAGCTAAGGTCACTTGCATACTACTCTGCACAATTAGTGTTAGGAACCCCTCCAGCCGGCACAACACAACCCGGAGTCTACTCTGCCAATCAGGTGTTCACTGGAGCCCCTGATGGTCGGGACAGGCTGGGCTGCAGACTGACAGAGGGTCGTGAAGTGTGTACCGGCTGGGGAGAACCCAGGCAAGCGGAGTGTGGTCCACGCAGAGGTCAAGGGCCGGCAGCAGGTAGCAAGTCCAGATAACAGGCTGGGGTCAAGGGTCACAGGCAAACAGGAGAAACGGTAAACGGGCCAAAGGTCAGGGTCACGGGATACACAAGCGAAGTCCAAATCCAAGCCAAGGGTAATACACGGGAGATCAGTAGAAGTTCAATAGACAGGAACAGGAACAAAGCAGGTCAGCAGACTGGGTAGCAGAAGCTATAACCGGCAATGAGGCAGCAGACCTCATTGCCCTAAATACTGAAGCAGACCAATGAGAGCCCAGCTCTCTAATTACATCCAGCTGTTTAATTAGCCCGCAGGCTTGCCCTGATGTTGCGCATGCGCCCGGCTGCCCTGCAATGCCGGGGCGCGGCGCTGGAGAGAGGAGCGTCTATCCGTTGCCCCGGCAACAGCAGGCAAGCCCCCGGAAGTGACGTCCCGGTCGTCATAGCGATGGCCGGGACGGAGGTAAGGGAGTAACAGTACCCCCCCCCCCCCCCTTGTGGAGGGGTCAAGGCACCCCGACATCCCGGTTTTCTAGGGAATTATTTGAAGAACTCCTTACGTTTTTTGGGGGTATGGAGTTGTCTCCGCGGAACCCAAGACCACTCTTCTAATCCGCGGTTCCTCCATTGCACCAAGAAGTGCACCTGCCCTTGCACTTTTTTAGAATCCAGGATTTTCTGAACAATGTATCTCTGTGGCTTGCTTGAAGACTGGGCTTGAGCTGGATAAAGTACTGGCTTCAATAGAGAACAGTGAAATGTGTTGGGAATTCTCAACGAGCCCGAAATTTTTAACCTAAATGCGACAGGGTTCACCTGCTTGATGATGGGAAACGGCCCGATGAACTTAGGACCCAACTTCTTGCAAGGCTGTCTGAGCCTGATATTTTTTGTAGACAGCCACACTTTCTGGCCAACCTTAAGGGAGCAGGTGGTACGGTGTCGATCTGAATTTTTTTTTGCAGAAAATGAAGCTTGTCTCAAAGATGACTGTACCTTCGTCCAGATAAGTCTGAGGTCCCTGGCAGTGGAGCGGATCTCCTGGATACCAGCAGACTTGAGTGAGTATAAGGAGTTGGATCTGGGGTGAAAGCCATAATTGCAGAAAAACTGAGAGATTTTGGTGGATGAGTGGCATGAATTATTACAAGCAAATTCCGCCCAGGGTAACAAGGAGGACCAGTTATCATGGAATTCCGATGTGTAGCATCTTAATAATTGCTCTAAGGAGTGGTTAACAATTTCAGTTTGCCCATTCGACTGAGGGTGGTATGCGGATGACAAACTGATTTTAATTCCGAGCAGGGTACAGAAGGATTTCCAGAATTGTGCAATGAATTGTGATCCACGATCAGAAACGATATCAGAAGGAAGTCCATGGAGACGGAAAATATGTTGTATGAAGAGAATGGCTAGATCTCGAGCAGTAGGAAGCCGGGTTAGTGGAATAAAAGTACCATTTTGCTGAAGCGGTCTACCACGACCCAAATGGTATTGTGTCCTGCAGAAGGTGGTAAATCAACGATAAAGTCCATGGACAAATGTGTCCAAGGTTTTGCAGGAGTGGCCAATGGAACCAACTGACCTACCGGGCGAGTCCTGGGAACTTTGTTCCTGGCACAAACTTCACAAGACAGGACGTGACTCTTGACGTCAGCAGACAAAGATGGCCACCATACAGTACGGGAAAGGATTTCTAATGTCTTAAAGACCCCCGGATGTCCAGCAGTCTGACTATTGTGTGCTTCAGCAAGAACTGCCCTCCTCAGATGAACTGGGACAAACAAACATCCTACTGGAGTATTATCAGGAGCTAATCTCTGAAACCTTTGTAAAGTACAGCTCAGGTATTGGGTTAACCCAGCATGGATCATAGACAAGGGAATAATAGGTTCTGGACTAGTAACCGGAGCATGGTGTGCCAGAAAGCTTCTGGACAGGGCGTCTGCCCGGACATTCTTAGAACCTGGACGATATGTAATTACAAAGTTAAAACGGATGAAGAACAGCGACCAACGAGCCTGCCGAGGGTTCAGTCGTTTGGCCGACTGTATATACTGCAGATTTTTATGATCCGTTATAACGGAGATCTGGTGTGTAGCGCCTTCCGAACAATGTCACCATTCCTCAAAGGCCCATTTAATTGCCAACAGCTCTCGGTTTCCCACATCATAGTTGGTCTCTGCTGAAGAGAACTGGCGAGAGAAATAGGCACATGGATGGAAGCGGTGAGTCTGGGAATCTTTTTGAGAAAAGATGGCACCCGCACCGACGTCAGAAGCATCAACCTCAAGAATAAACGGTACCTTAGGATCGGGGTGTCTGAGGACCTGAGCAGACACGAAGGCTTTCTTCAGGGTTTCAAAAGCAGTTATTGCCTGAGATGTCCAGTTAGCTGGGTCGTTTCCCTTGCGAGTCAAGGTGACAATAGAAGCCACAATATCCGCAAAGCCGCCAATAAATCTCCTGTAATAGTTGGCGAATCCCAGGAATCTCTGGACCGCCTTGAGGTTATTCGGTTGTACCCAGTCTAAGATTGCTTGGACCTTGGTTGGGTCCATGGAGAATCCTTCCGAGGAGATTATATAACCAAGAAAGGATACCTTCTGAACCTCAAACTCACATTTTTCGAGTTTAGCATAGAGATGATGTTTTCTCAACTTTTGTAAAACTTGTCTGACATGACCCTAGTGTACTGACAACGAGTCCGAATATATGAGGATGTCGTCCAAGTAAACCACAACGAAATGTCCCAGAAACTCACGTAGCACTTCATTAATTAGATCCTGAAATACTGCAGGGGCGTTACTAAGACCAAACGGCATGACCAAATATTCATAGTGGCCAGAGAGCGTACTGAATGCCGTTTTCCACTCATCACCTGCTCTTATACGTATGAGGTTATATGCACCCCGAAGATCAATTTTGGTGAAGACTGTGGCACCTCTTAGTTGATCGAACAATACAGAGATGAGAGGAAGTGGATAGGTGTTTTTGACTGTGATGAGGTTCAATCCTCTGTAGTCAATACAGGGTCTTAGCCCTCCGTCTTTTTTAGACACAAAAAAACAACCAGCTGCTACTGGAGATTTGGATGGCCTGATGAAGCCCTTTTCCAAATTCTCCCCAATATAATCCTGCATGGACTTGGTCTCGGGAGCCAAGAGGGAATACAGGCGTCCCTTGGGTAACTTGGAACCAGGTATGAGCTTGACGGCGCAGTCGAAGTCACGGTGAGGTGGTAGAGTATCCGCAGCTCTCTTGGAAAACACGTCCTGTCACTCACCGGACTGTGAGTGCTTCTTCCCGGACTATTAGGAACCGTGGACGTCCTCTATCCTGAGGGACTGCGCATGCGCAGCCCTTTCCAAACCTTCAGTGTATGTTCCTTTAACTTAATTGGCAGATCAGGCAACCTCCCTATATTAAGCACCTGTGGTCAACACCACGTTGCCTGATCTTGGAGTCTCATTCCCCATGAGTCTCTGAAGGTGTTCCTGTGTTTCCTTGTTTATTCAGCCCTGCTGATTCCTGTGGTTTCCAAACCACTTCTACCTCTGTGGTTTCCAAACCACTTCTACTACTGTGGTTCCCATACCACTTCTACCATCTACTGTATCATCGTGACTGTGAGCTGATTCCTATCCGCTGCCTCCGTGCACTACAGTCTTCTATCACTTCAACTCTACCATGTATCATTGGGACTGTTAGCTGATGCCTATCCGCTGCCTCCGTGCACTACAGGCTTCAACCACATCCACTCACCTGTTCATGATTGTGACTGCCAGCTGATTCCTATCCGCTGCCTCCGTGCACTACAGGCTTCAACCTGCAACTCGTCTGTGTTTCATCATCGTGACTGTTTGGCTGATTCCTATCCGCTGCCTCCGTGCACTACAGTCTTCAACCTGCAACTCGTCTGTGTTTCATCATCGTGACTGCTAGCTGATTCCTATCCGCTGCCTCCGTGCACTACAGTCTTCAACCTGCAACCCGTCTGTGTTTCATCGTGACTGTTTAGCTGATTCCTATCCGCTGCCTCTGTGCGCTTCAGTCTTCAGTCCTTGTCAACTCTACCGTGTTTCCTTGAGTCTGCTGCTACTATTGCTACCCGCTACTCTCCGTGATCATCTGTTCCAGTTCAACTCTGCTCCGGGGTCCCATCGTTACTGCACCTGCTGGTTGCTATTGGTTACCTCCGTGTTCCCGCAGAGACCCGCTGCTGTTACTTCTCAGCGCTACTCATCCATCTACTGCTGATCCGCTCTCCACGCCTTCCTGTGTTCCCTGCTGGTCTACCTACCTGTGCGCTGCACCTGCTAGACCCCTGCTTCACCCATCCAGGGACTTGTATCCTGCTGGCCTCCTGCCCTTCAGGTATCTCTGCACTCCTGTCTGACTGCCTTCTCCTGAACCACGGTATGCATACTTCCCATTGACTGTGCTGTGTATTGCATACCTTGCTGGACTGTGTTGGTTCTCCTCTGGAGTGTACTATCCGCTGAGTCTATTGCCATCATTGACTGTGTTATCTTATGCCGGATTACTTCAAGAGACTTTCTATATTGGCAGTGTTGTTCAGTCATTTATACATTTATATTGTGCATATTACTGTGGATCAAAGTCAAGGTGCCCGTGTATATATTGTGTTGCAGTCTCTCCCCGTGCACCTCCTCACATATATATTCAGTAGTACAACTTGCTAGCGGCAGACCACTGACTCCTGTTTACAGTTTCACCTGTTCCAGTATCCTCTCACATAGCAGTGGTACAACTTGCTAACGCAGACCACTGACTCCCCGGATACCTCCACTTGGATTCCATTCCTTCACTCTGACAGCGGTACAACTTGCTATCCGCAGACCGCTGACTCTCATCACCTCCTCGTTTCTGTTGGACATTCCTCCTCACTATAGCAGTGGTACAACTTGCTACCGCAGACCACTGACTACCTTCACATGTCCTTTGTCCATACAGTTCCTCGTGTATTACTACCTCCATATTGCCAGTGCTGCTAGTCATAGACTTTCCTGAGCATCTCATCATCTGCTATTTCCTGTTCCGTGATCACCCTGCTACCAGAGTACCATATTACCACCTATACTGCTCTGGTAAGCCTATCACCTGGTGATCCCTGGGTAAAGACTCCTAGTGCCCGTGACAGTAAGATCAGGCCATGACAGACCCAGATACGGAACCTACCGCTAAGGAGATGCTGCAGCATCTGGTCAGCCGTGTGGAGCAACAGGATGCTCGCCAACAGCTGTTACTTCAATGTTACCAATCGTTAACCTCCCAAGGAACATCTGGACAGACTGTTACAGCTAGTATTGAAGCTCCTGTGCTTTCCTCCGTTTCCCCAGTGCCATCCCAGGTGTCTACAGCTCCTACGCTTCACCTGCCTACTCCGTCAAAATATGACGGGGACCCCAAAACTTGTAGAGGTTTCCTTAACCAATGTTCAGTCCATTTTGAACTCCAACCTCAAAATTTTTCTACCCATCGTTCCAGAGTGGCCTATCTTATCTCATTGTTTTCTGGACAAGCCCTGGCTTGGGCCTCCCCTCTGTGGGAAAGAAACGATCCAATTCTACAAGATAGTGCCAAATTCATTTCCACGTTCCGAAGTGTGTTCGATGAACCAGGTCGTGTGACCTCCGCTGCTTCCAGCATTCTTCGTTTGCGACAAGGCTCCCATACAGTAGGACAGTATGTCATTCAATTTAGGATCTTAGCCTCTGAACTTCAGTGGAACACTGAAGCATTAGTTGCCGCCTTCTGGCAGGGGCTCTCCGATAAAATTAAAGATGCACTGACTACCCAAGAGCTTCCTTCGTCACTAGAAGATTTGATCTCTCTTTGCCATCGTGTAGACATGAGATTTCGTGAAAGAGAATCTGAGAAAACAACTTCTGCTAAAGCACCTCTTCGTTTAAACCCTCAATTTCGTCCAGGTTCACCTTCTGTGATTCCCATGGAGATAGGACGTTCCAAATTATCTTTAGAAGAGAGGAAACGAAGAGTAAAGAATAGACTCTGTATCTATTGTGCTGATTCCACACATATGCTCAGTTCTTGCCCTAAGAAATCGGGAAATGCCAGGCCCTAACTAGTTCTGGAGAGGTGAAGTTAGGGTCCCTGGAGTCCTCTCCATTGTCTGTGAAATCTAAAGTCTGCGCTTTCGATGTTACGATTTCCTTTGCTACCAAATCCTTTGAGTCACAGGCATTGATTGATTCCGGAGCAGCAGGAAATTTCATTTCTAAATCACTAGTGAATCAATGGTCCCTACCAGTGATCACTTTAAAAACACCCATTACTGTGACGGCTATAGATGGATCACGTCTCATCAATGGTCTCATCACCCAGAGTACGTCTCCAGTAACCCTTCAGATTGGTGTACTACACCATGAAGAAATTTCGTTTTTAATTCTTCCTGTTACGACAAGTCCGATTGTCTTAGGCCTTCCATGGCTTCAATGTCACTCTCCCCAGATTGACTGGCGCACCCCTCAAGTTACGTCTTGGGGGCCTGAATGTCACCATCGTTGTCTCTCTCAAGTTATTCCTCTTAAAGTACAGCAATCTTCCATCTCATCTTCCTCCCCGGGACTCCCTCCTCAGTATGCTTCATTTGCCGATGTGTTTGATAAAGCTCAGTCTGAACGTCTTCCTCCTCATCGTTCTTGGGATTGTCCGATCGACCTTCTACCTGGCAAGACTCCTCCCAGGGGTCGGGTCTATCCTCTCTCGTTACCTGAAACTCAAGCCACATCTGAGTACATACAGGAGAATCTCCAGCGTGGGTTCATTCGACCTTCCACCTCTCCCGCTGGAGCTGGGTTCTTCTTCGTCAAAAAGAAGGATGGATCATTACGCCCTTGTATAGATTTTCGTGGACTCAACGCCATTACTATCAAGAATCGGTATCCCATTCCGCTGATCACTGAGCTATTTGATCGCATCAAGGGAGCTCGGATATTTACTAAGTTGGATCTTCGTGGTGCCTACAATTTAATTAGAATCCGTTCCGGTGACGAATGGAAGACCGCGTTTAACACCAGAGATGGGCATTACGAATATTTAGTAATGCCCTTCGGGCTGTGTAATGCCCCCGCGGTTTTCCAGGGTTTCATCAATGAGATCTTTCGGGACTTATTATATGTATGTGTCGTTGTCTACCTGGACGACATATTGATCTTCTCACAGGACCTGCCTTCTCATCACCAACATGTGGCAGAGGTCCTCTCCAGACTACGGAAAAACTCGTTGTTCTGTAAATTGGAAAAATGTTCATTCGAGTTACCCCAGATTCCATTCTTGGGGTATATAGTTTCCGGAGTTGGCCTGAAGATGGATCCAGACAAAGTAAATGCTGTACTACATTGGCCTCAGCCAACTACTCTTCGTGCCATCCAGCGTTTTTTAGGTTTTGCCAATTACTATAGACGCTTCATTCAAGACTTCTCATCCATTGCATCTCCCATTGTGGCCTTAACTCGGAAAGGGGCTAATACTAAGCAATGGTCATCTGAGGCTCTCCAAGCCTTTCAAATCCTCAAAGAGTCCTTCTCGTCTGCTCCCATTCTGCGACAACCTGATGTGACACTCCCCTTCTTCCTAGAAGTAGATGCCTCTAATGTGGGCTTAGGAGCTATTCTCTCCCAACGCTCGGAGCAACAAAAATTACATCCTTGTGCCTTCTACTCTCGGGGTCTTCTGCCCGCAGAGAAAAACTATACTATCGGGGACAAGGAGTTGCTGGCCATCAAAGCTGCATTAGAGGAATGGAGATACTTGTTGGAAGGAGCTCGCCATCCGGTGACGATCTTCACGGATCATAAGAACTTGTCATATTTGCAATCTGCTCAATGCTTGAACCCTCGTCAAGCAAGATGGTCTCTTTTCTTTTCCCGTTTTGAATTAATTATAACCTTCAAACCAGCTGCTAAGAACAAGAAAGCTGACGCTCTATCTCGAGCTTTTGTGACGTCCTCTGATGTAGAAGAGGTTCCCAACCATGCTATTCTAGACCCCAAATGTATTTCTCTGGCTGCTTCATCCACCAAAATGCTACCATTTGGGAAGACCCTCGTGCCTCCTACTCTGAGGAGGAAAATCCTTTCGTGGTTCCATGCCTCTCGTTTTTCTGGACACGCCGGTGAACATAAGACCTTTGAGATTCTCTCTCGTAGTTACTGGTGGCCTTCAATGAGGAGAGACGTCAAAGAGTTTATTGCTTCCTGTGATTTATGTTCTCAGTTCAAATCCTCCCGCAGAACTCCAGCAGGGTTGCTGCGACCACTACCCATTCCGTCCAAGCCTTGGACCCATATTAGTATGGATTTCGTTACTGATTTGCCACCAAGTAAGAATCACAATACTATTTGGGTAGTGGTAGACAGATTTTCGAAGATGGCTCATTTCGTTCCTCTGTCCGGTTTACCTTCCTCGTCTACTCTGGCTGAACATTTCATTAAAGAAATCTTCCGCATCCATGGATGTCCGTCTGAGATTGTGTCAGATAGAGGAGTACAATTCGTTTCCAGATTCTGGCGGGCCCTTTGTAAAACCTTGGGCATACGATTAGCACTCTCATCGTCTTACCATCCGCAATCTAACGGACAAACGGAACGAGTCAATCAAGATCTTGAGACTTTTATTAGGATGTTCTCTTCAGCCAACCAAGACAACTGGGTAGAATTGCTCCCTTGGGCTGAATTCGCCCATAACAACATGTACCATGAGTCATCATCCAAAACTCCATTCTTTGTGGTCTACGGTCACCATCCGTCTTTTCCGGAATTTCCTTCCCTCCCGCCCACCCAAGTTCCTGCCGTGGAGACTGCTTGTCAGACCTTCAAAAATATCTGGTCTCAGGTCAAAACCTGTTTAAAGAAGACATCTAACAAATATAAGTCTTTCGCAGATAAGAAGAGGCGGGCTATTCCACCACTAAAAATTGGAGATCGTGTCTGGTTATCTACCAAAAATATTCGTTTGAAGGTTCCATCTATGAAATTCGCCCCTCGTTTTATTGGTCCATATAGGATCATTCAAGTTATCAATCCAGTATGTGTTAAACTTCTTCTTCCTAAGAATCTTCGGATCTCCAATGCCTTCCATGTGTCCTTGCTCAAACCTCTCATCATCAACCGTTTCTCGACTCCTTCCTCAGCACCGCAGCCAGTTCAAGTTCATCAGGAGGAGGATTTCGAGATTACTGAGGTATTGGATGCAAAAATTTCGCGAGGAGTCCTCCGTTTCCTCGTTCATTGGAAGGGCTTTGGTCCTGAAGAGCGTTCATGGATCAAAGCTGAAGATCTTAATGCTCCTGCCCTTCTGAAGAAGTTTTATTCCAAAAATCCGGACAAGCCCGGTTCCAGGCGTTCTGTGCCCACCTTTAAAAGGGGGGGTACTGTCACTCACCGGACTGTGAGTGCTTCTTCCCGGACTATTAGGAACCGTGGACGTCCTCTATCCTGAGGGACTGCGCATGCGCAGCCCTTTCCAAACCTTCAGTGTATGTTCCTTTAACTTAATTGGCAGATCAGGCAACCTCCCTATATTAAGCACCTGTGGTCAACACCACGTTGCCTGATCTTGGAGTCTCATTCCCCATGAGTCTCTGAAGGTGTTCCTGTGTTTCCTTGTTTATTCAGCCCTGCTGATTCCTGTGGTTTCCAAACCACTTCTACCTCTGTGGTTTCCAAACCACTTCTACTACTGTGGTTCCCATACCACTTCTACCATCTACTGTATCATCGTGACTGTGAGCTGATTCCTATCCGCTGCCTCCGTGCACTACAGTCTTCTATCACTTCAACTCTACCATGTATCATTGGGACTGTTAGCTGATGCCTATCCGCTGCCTCCGTGCACTACAGGCTTCAACCACATCCACTCACCTGTTCATGATTGTGACTGCCAGCTGATTCCTATCCGCTGCCTCCGTGCACTACAGGCTTCAACCTGCAACTCGTCTGTGTTTCATCATCGTGACTGTTTGGCTGATTCCTATCCGCTGCCTCCGTGCACTACAGTCTTCAACCTGCAACTCGTCTGTGTTTCATCATCGTGACTGCTAGCTGATTCCTATCCGCTGCCTCCGTGCACTACAGTCTTCAACCTGCAACCCGTCTGTGTTTCATCGTGACTGTTTAGCTGATTCCTATCCGCTGCCTCTGTGCGCTTCAGTCTTCAGTCCTTGTCAACTCTACCGTGTTTCCTTGAGTCTGCTGCTACTATTGCTACCCGCTACTCTCCGTGATCATCTGTTCCAGTTCAACTCTGCTCCGGGGTCCCATCGTTACTGCACCTGCTGGTTGCTATTGGTTACCTCCGTGTTCCCGCAGAGACCCGCTGCTGTTACTTCTCAGCGCTACTCATCCATCTACTGCTGATCCGCTCTCCACGCCTTCCTGTGTTCCCTGCTGGTCTACCTACCTGTGCGCTGCACCTGCTAGACCCCTGCTTCACCCATCCAGGGACTTGTATCCTGCTGGCCTCCTGCCCTTCAGGTATCTCTGCACTCCTGTCTGACTGCCTTCTCCTGAACCACGGTATGCATACTTCCCATTGACTGTGCTGTGTATTGCATACCTTGCTGGACTGTGTTGGTTCTCCTCTGGAGTGTACTATCCGCTGAGTCTATTGCCATCATTGACTGTGTTATCTTATGCCGGATTACTTCAAGAGACTTTCTATATTGGCAGTGTTGTTCAGTCATTTATACATTTATATTGTGCATATTACTGTGGATCAAAGTCAAGGTGCCCGTGTATATATTGTGTTGCAGTCTCTCCCCGTGCACCTCCTCACATATATATTCAGTAGTACAACTTGCTAGCGGCAGACCACTGACTCCTGTTTACAGTTTCACCTGTTCCAGTATCCTCTCACATAGCAGTGGTACAACTTGCTAACGCAGACCACTGACTCCCCGGATACCTCCACTTGGATTCCATTCCTTCACTCTGACAGCGGTACAACTTGCTATCCGCAGACCGCTGACTCTCATCACCTCCTCGTTTCTGTTGGACATTCCTCCTCACTATAGCAGTGGTACAACTTGCTACCGCAGACCACTGACTACCTTCACATGTCCTTTGTCCATACAGTTCCTCGTGTATTACTACCTCCATATTGCCAGTGCTGCTAGTCATAGACTTTCCTGAGCATCTCATCATCTGCTATTTCCTGTTCCGTGATCACCCTGCTACCAGAGTACCATATTACCACCTATACTGCTCTGGTAAGCCTATCACCTGGTGATCCCTGGGTAAAGACTCCTAGTGCCCGTGACACGTCCCAGAAGTCGTGGTATTGTGAGGGAAGTTGCTCCGGAATAGACTGGATCACCCGCAGCGGCAGTGACAAGCAGGACTGTTCACAGTAAGAACTCCACTGGACAATTTCTCCTATTACCCAGTCAATTACAGGGTTATGCCGGGAAAGCCATGGGTGGCCCAGGATCAAGGGAACCGATGAGCAATCGATAAGGAGGAAGGTTATTGACTCTGAATGGAGAGCTCCGATATTCAACTGTAGTGGAAATCTTGCCACCAGGTAACGGACCTCCATCTAAGCCACAGACAGTAATAGCAGACTTGAGTCTTACCATCGGAATTTCAGCAGCGCGGGCAAACCCGATATCAAGGAAGTTGCCCGCAGCTCCACTATCAATGAAGGCTGCCAGGTCCATGAACAAGTACTGAATGTGAGCTGTGCAGGGACCAATACAGCATTTTTCGGGGAGACAATCTGCAGACCTAGGTGAACTTTCCCCTCGTTCCCTAGGCATGCTCTTTTCCCGGCTTATTTGGGCTGGAACGGGAGAAATGGCCTCTTGTACTACAATAAAGACATAGGCCTTGTGATCGTCTCCTGTCTCTTTCCTCAGGGGAAAGACGATATGCTCCTAATTGCATTGGTTCCTCACCATCCGTGGAAACAGGAACGAAGGCGGATTGAGGTGATGATGTCTCCTTTTCGGTTTTCCGCTCTTTAAACCTCCTGTCGATTTTAATGGAGAGGTGCATCAGATCCTCCAGAGAGGTAGGAGATGGGTATTGCACCAAAGAGTCTTTGATCAGTTCCGATAGGCCGAGACGGAACTGACTACGTAAGGCGGGGTCGTTCCATCCACTATCAGGTGACCATCTACGGAATTCAGTGCAGTATTCTTCTGCCGACCACCGGCCTTGTTTCAAGGCCCGTAGATGAGCTTCCGTGGAGGCCACTCGATCCGGGTCATCATATAGTAGACCCAATGCCTCAAAGAAAGTGTCTACGGACTGCATGGCAGGGCTGGTCTGTGGCAAAGAAAAGGCCCTGGGGGTCACCTTGTAGGAGGAAAATGATAATCCCGACTCTTTGTTGCTCTGACCCGGAGGAGCGGGGTCTCAACCGGAAATAGAGCTTGTAGCTCTCCCTGAAATTCCAAAACAGGGATCTATTTCCAGAGAAGCGATCCGGCAAATTCATCTTAGGTTCACAGGTGGAACTTGGAGTGGGTTGTGAAGTTTTTGCGGCTTCTTCTTGAACAGACAAATGCTCAGCCAATCCCTGGATCATCTGATACAAGGACTCAACATGGACCGCTAGGGCTTGTGCCGGAGACGGTGTGGATCCACTTGCATCCATTCCAACCTCGTCTCCGTGTGTGGGCCGGTTATAATGTTAGGAACCCCTCCAGCCGGCACAACACAACCCGGAGTCTACTCTGCCAATCAGGTGTTCACTGGAGCCCCTGATGTTGGGGACAGGCTGGGCTGCAGACTGACAGAGGGTCGCGAAGTGTGTACCGGCTGGGGAGAACCCAGGCAAGCGGAGTGTGGTCCACGCAGAGGTCAAGGGCCGGCAGCAGGTAGCAAGTCCAGATAACAGGCTGGGGTCAAGGGTCACAGGCAAACAGGAGAAACGGTAAACGGGCCAAAGGTCAGGGTCACGGGATACACAAGCGAAGTCCAAATCCAAGATCCGAGATCAGTAGAAGTTCAATAGACAGGAACAGGAACAAAGCAGGTCAGCAGACTGGGTAGCAGAAGCTATCACCGGCAATGAGGCAGCAGACCTCATTGCCCTAAATACTGAAGCAGACCAATGAGAGCCCAGCTCTCTAATTACATCCACCTGTTTAATTAGCCCGCAGGCTTGCCCCGATGTTGCGCACGTGCCCGGCTGCCCTGCAATGCCGGGACGCGGCACTGGAGAGAGGAGCGTCTATCCGTTGCCCCGGCAACAGCAGGCAAGCCCCCGGAAGTGACGTCCCGGTCGTCATAGCGATGGCCGGGACGGAGGTAAGGGAGTCGCGGCGGCTGGGCACCGCCGTGGCTCGTAACAATTAGACCCAATTATACCAGCAGCACCCACCTGTGTAAAAGCAATAAGCTGCAGCTGCTTTAGTGCTTAAAAAGAGTATAGCTATTGTGCTGGGACACCCAGTTACCTTTATGGTACCGCACGCTGTGACATAAATTTTAAACCAAGCACAAACAAAACATTTGTTACCTGCCAGCCTGTTTAAATATGAAGATATACAGCACAATGCACAATCCCTTCTATTGTGAAATAAGTGATATATAACACATGCCGAGCGCACTGTGTATTTTCTCCCTCCCTTTTCTTTATTCCTTACCCATGAAACCCATAGTTAGTAGACAAAAAGGAAGTCTCAGTACTACTGCCAACTGTGATCAGTGCAGAAATCAAAACTCTTTTCCTTGTATTCCACATGCTCCTTACTGAAGCCTATCCTTATGAAGTAGCACTGCTAACTCCCTGTAACGTTACACTTAAACGGTGCACAATGTTGAATCCTGCTTCTTTATTGCAGCAAGTTTCAAAAGATGGGAGAAGTACCTGTATATATCGGGGTTCCCCTAGGGATTTGGGGGAATCTCATCCCAGCTTGAACAGGAAGAAAAAATGCAAACAAAATTTTTCTGAACATTTTCTGAAAATGATTGTATAGAACTATTGAGACAAGAATCTCTGGTTATATCTGACATTAAAGAGAAACCATTACCAGATGCAGACATCACTCTTTTTGTAGATGGTTCACGCTACTACATAGATTGTGTCTGTGACTGGATCACTGATAAATAACTTTTGGTATAAATTTATTTAAAGAAAATAGCGCAAGCCGCTAATTTATATAATTGCCAATGCACTTATTTTTAAAACTGTGTATATTGTGAGATCGGAAATTGTTATCTCTGAGACCAGGGTAGAAAAGTTGTTTTTTTCTGTTTACCCTTGCTAAAGGAAATACCTTATTTCTGATGTATATATCTGATACAATGAGCCTTTGTTTACAAAGCCTTTTGTGTATTGTGATGTGGGAAACTGGCCTGTTTTTGGTTTTTGATGTTCTGTGTGAATATGTATTCAGAACGGTCTGATGAAAGGCCCCATGTAAATTAGATCTTTTGATGTGTGAAGGTCCAACATTGAAGGCAGGAACTTTTAATTAAGACTGGCTCCTGGATTCTCTGCATCTGAAAAACAGATGCAGGACATCACAGGGTTTCTAGAATTTCACATAAAAGTGTAAATATGGCTAGCTTTCCAATGCATGTAAATCCATGTTTGTGTAAATAGAGTACATCCATGTAATGTATTCTTCTGATTTTCATCTGACCTGGTACCTTCCACCAGTGTGAGAGCAAATAAACATCTTGCTTCAAGACCTGCTTGAAAACATCTTCAATATTGCTGTAATCCTGTGACCTGCAGATTAGACCCTAAATCTAATTCGTTCTCCGGCTGTCTGAGGATTGGACCCAAGCTTTTCCAGTACTACCACTCTGCCTGCTACCCATGCAGCTCTGGTTAGTGTGATAGGTCAGGGGGGATCCATCCACAGCAACCCTGATCTATAGTGAGAGGTCAGAAGTACCAGCTAAGGTACACGAGCAACGAGGTACGCTAGCAGCATCAGTTACCCAGAAGGAACGTGGTTCTGAGTGCCATAGAAGGAGCTCAGTGGTGGCAGCAGCTCCTCCCACTGCGGCAGGAGGGGCGTATTCGGAATACTGAAAGAGGTTGGTGGCAAAGTAATCTCAGCCGGTTCCCAGCAACAACAGACAGGGTGGCATAGGCGATCCATCCTGTCACAGTGTCCCTTATACAGGATGTGCTGTAACCCCACACACAAAACAAGTGATTCAATAGACTCTATCGAGTCATGTCAGCACAAGAAGGTGAACTAAAGACCCTGACACTTGCATGCATATATGCAAAAGGACAAAGAGTAAATATTTACACTGATTCAAGGTATGCATTTGTAATTGCGTATGATTATGGCCCCATATAGAAAAGTAGGGACTTTATGGATTCAGCAACCAAACCAGTCAATATGCTGGACATACCAGGGTACTGTTCACCGTATTCCAGCTGCCCTCCAAACAGTGATGAAGGTGAAGGCACACACAGACACACTACCCCCGAAGCTAAGGGAAATAGACTGGTAGACCAGGCCACACGAGAAGCCACCATAGCCCCAGTACCCCAAGGGGAGTCTATTTACACGGTGACCCGCTGACCCCAAGTTTGACTGTACCATACTCCAATTTATGCAGAGACAAGTAACAGAGAATGAGGGAGGGAATGCAAGGAGAGTGGTGTATAGGTCAGCGTTTGTGTCTGCCAAAAGCACTTTATCCCAATATGGCCAATATAGCACACGTGAAAGTGCATCTGGGGAAAGGTGCTATGGTTTTACTCACTAACAGGTTATGAATAGCACCAGGGTTTGCCCAAGCAGCACAGGCGTTAGTGGCAGGATGCCTAATCTGTGCATAGAATAACCCAGGTAAGTCTGTCCCATGGAAAAGCACAGGCCAGACACAGTATCCCTATAAGAGGATACAGATAGACTTTATACAACTTCCCAAATGCTCGGGCTTTGAGAATGTGCTAGTCTGTGTCGACTTCTTCAGTCACTGACTGGAAGCATGGCTGTATAGGAAAGCAAATGCTAAAGCAGTAGCCAAGAAAAGTATGAGTGAGGTAATCTGCAGATATGGGGTACCAGAGGTCATAGAAAGTGACAGAGGGACACATTTTATGGGGCAAGGATTTCAGGAACTGTTAAAAGACATGGGAATCATATCTGCCCTTCACACTCCCTACAAACCCCAAAGTTTGGGATGTGTGGAGCGCTTTAAGGTACTCTGAAATTGAAAATGCAGAAAATAATAGCTGAAACAGGCCTGCCATGAATCTCATGTTTACCTATGCCCTACACTCAGTAAGAAACATTCCTAGGAAAGGCACAGGTTTAGCACCAAATGAGATACTGTTTGGCACAGCAAACAGAACAGGTTGTTATTTTCCATAGCAACTACAGCATGTACATGTTATTTGTTGAACTATGTTGCTTTATTACAGAAGCAACTAACTGAAATACATGGTCAAATGTTCTCTTCCATTCCAGATCCTAATTTTGATACAGGTAACCATAAACTGCAACCTGGGGACTGGATGATCGTGAGAAAGCACGTCAGAAGAAGTCTTGAACCCAGATATAAGGGTCCTTATCAAGTTCTGTTGACGACTCCCATGGCAGTGAAAGTACAGGAAAAAGACACCTGGATTCACACATCACACTGCAAAGTCTTCAAATCAGGGAGTCTTGTTCTGATAAATAGAAACGACTGTCTTATGTCAGGCCGCAGGCCTTCTGAGGTGTATAATGGAGCAAACACTAACCGGTATTAGCGCTACTGAACTGGCAGGTGCGGAGTATAACGTACCCCTGGTTTTCGCCAGGGACCCCCGCAAGGAGGTTTGGACTTCGCTGCACATGGTACGCAGGTCGCGGTCCTACTAGCCAGTTACCGGCGTAGTGTAGAAGGGTCAGACGGTCCGGGTCGAGCTAATCAGGAAGATACGGTACCAAGGAGAATCCAAAGGAATAGTCAATCAAGCCGAGGTCACAGTACAATATGGGTCACACAGAGAATGGGATAGTAGCCAAGCCGGGTCACAACGGAGAACAGGAACAGTAGGAGCACACTCAGGGAGAGCAAGAGCAGGGAAACCAGGAACACTAGTCAGGAACTTGTTACTCTGGCACCCTAATGGCGCCAGAGCCAGATTTAAATAGGGGCAGAGAACAGCTGATTGGGAGGCTCAGGAGGCAGCCCTGCTGTGGAGTGGCAGGGAGCATGCGCCCGACGGCAGCTACAGGAAGCCGCAGCGCGTCTGTTGCTAGGCAACAGAGCGCTCAGCGGAAGTCAGGGGTCCGTCCCCGTTTGACAGGGGATCAGCGAGGACGGCGCCTGACATCTTATGGTATTGATATGTCTTGCCAGAATAGTTGTTACTGACGTAGGGATCAAGGCCTCCCTAACCCAGTATGAAACAGACAGATAAGTGACAAATTGCCTATGCCACTATGAGAAACATATGGGAAGGAGCGCTCAACTATTTGCATTCATAGGAAAGTAAACTCTGAAAATGCCTTTGTGCAGATGCATAACCTCATTGGTAAAGTTGTCAGTAATGATTAATGTTGGATATTGGGAATATTGGCATTAGTAGCAAAGGGTTTGGCAATCCTGTTGATTGTATATGTGATAATGAAACTAACTATATGGCTGATTAAGAAGTTACTGACACTTGACTGTTGTCTCTCTAAAAAGGGAACCACTGAAAATCCCAAACCTCTGATGATGACAGAAATTATCTCTGAAACCAGACCTGATGATGAGCGTCATGAATTATTAGGACTAGCAAAGCCAAAGAACTGCACAGTTGCAACATGAAACTACTAAAGTCTGAACGAAGAACATGCAAGTCTTGCAGAACTACGATAGACTCATTAACTACCTACTAAGAAACCATGTTTTTTAGTCATGGACATCTGCCAAATCGCATCTCCTCATACATCAACTTAGGACAAGGAGGATCACAGACTTATTACTAGTGGGGGATGGGTTGACAACTACCTAAGAGGAACAACTCTATGCAAGTGGCCTTCTACATGTGTATAAGCACCTGCTTAATCGACAATAGGAATGTGGTTCTACAGATAGGCAGGATAGGTAGGAGGAGAAAAGGCTTAAAATTGAATAAAAGATGGGAAATGTTAAATATGATTTTTTTTGTACAGGCCTCATAAGGCCCCTGTTCAGCAAATTTTTGTAACTCGCATAGAAATATTATTTGCTAAAAAAGATTATTCATTTTTCTTCTGATATGCAGTTTTACAAGATGTCAGCCCACGGCCTTGAGGTTAAGCTGACAGAGAACTTCTGAAGAATGTATCAAGATATGGGAACAATAGGTAGCTTCATTTTCAGCTTGTAGTGTGGGAGCTGTGCCCATGACGTTGGACATGGCATACAGGAGATTAACCTCCAGTCCCCTTGAGATAAGAACAATAAACTCATCTGTCCTGAGAAGGGGGATAAAGTTAAACACCTCAAGAATACATGAGATAGTCAATCAGCAGCGCATCCCATAGACTATTGTTTGCTTATGACGTAGGATTCATATATTCAGTAGGCTATAAAGATTTGTATCTTTGTATCAATAAACAGAGAATATTCCTTGTATACAGAACTTGGTCTGTGTCAATTCTCTCCAGCTGATTGAAGTGCTTCCAGATATACAGATCAGAATGTTAGATCTAACAGCCCTAAATGCAGTTAAAAGTATTTTCACAACTTTTTTATTTTAATTTAAAACTCTGCATAGGTGCTTTTATAACACCAAAATGCAAAAAGTACACTAGTGCTCATCTTCGGGCCCTCCTCAGAGAAAGGGTCTTTCTGTCTACAATGACTGAAGCTATATGGTCCCTTATGGGCAAAAGTCTTCAGTCCCTTCTTTGTCTCAAGGCTAGGGGAGTCAATAAAGGGCTACCGCACCCTCAGATTGAAGTGATAAAACACTAGTGCAAGTGACAAAACAAGAGGTGAAATAAATTAGTGCAGAGTGGTTACCTCATGGCTGAGGCATTATAAAAATTCTCCCACCAAGCCATAAGGCCAGGGCATAGGGGGGCAATGTCTACCAAAGAAAAAAGACTAAACGTGCTGGGCAGAGAAGGGCGTGTGTGATTAAAACTGCTGGACAGAGTGGCACATGTGTGACTAAAGGTGCACGGCAGAGAGGGGCATGTGTGATTAAAGCTGCTGGACAGAGGGGGACGTGTGTGACTAAAGGTGCAGGGCAGAGAGGGGCATGTGTGACTATAGCTGCTGGGCAGAGGTCGACATGTGTGTCTAAAGCTGCTGGGTATAGAAGGACATGTGTGACTAAAGCTGCTGGGCAGAGGGGGACATATGTTACTAAAGGTGCTGGGCACTGAGGGGCATGTGTGACTAAAGCTGCTGGGCAGAGAGGGGCGTGTGTAATTAAAACTGCTGGGCAGAGAGGGGCATGTGTGACTAAAGATGCTGGGCAGAGAGGGGCATGTGTGACTAATGGTGCTGGGCAGAGAGGGGCATGTGGGACTAACACTACTGGGCAGAGACGGACATGTGTGACTAAAGCTGCTAGGCAGAGGGGGACATGTGTGATTGAAACTGCTGGACAGAAGGGTAGATGTGTGACGACTAAAACTGCTGGGCATAGAGGGGCATATGTGACTAAAACTGATGGGCATAGAGGGCCATGTGAGAATAAATCTGCTGGGCAGAGAGGGACATGTGTTATTAAAGCTGCTAGGCAGAGGGTACATGTGTGAGTAATGCTGCTGGGTATTTCTAGAATAACAGTGCTACTGTCAGGACTGTGAGCTGGATGGAGCTACTAACTGGTATTAGCTCAACTGTACAGGGAGGCACGGAGTCTAACACACCCCCGGTGTTCGCCAGGGACCCCCGTAAGGAGGTTTGGACTTCGCTGCAAGAGGTATAAAGGTTGTGGTTTTCCAGCTACCAGTGTAGTAGTGACAAGAGTGGTCAGGTCAAACCAGGTTGAGCAAATAGGACAATGCAGTACTGATGAAGAGCCAAAAGAATGGACAGAGAAGTCGAGGTCAAACCAGGAGAGCATACAAGTAGAAACACGATCCAGGAGAGTAGTCACAAAACAAGCCAGGTCAAAATAGGAGGTCTAGCAGTAATATCTAGTAGGAACGCTGGAGGCAGTAAAGTTGATAGGTCGGTGAGAGCCAAAACTAGCATACTGTTGCCTTGCAACAGGGTGCGCTACTGCACATGCTCGGGCGGTGCTCGGACGGTCCGGGGGGACTGCTTCTTTGCTTCTCTATTGAATAGCAACAGTGCTCCCTTGGCCGAAAGTGACAGGCAGCTGTCCCCACTCCATGGTCGCGATGCGGGGATGGTGCCTGACAACTACAGAGCTCCGTCCCTAGACTACAGGAGACCTGTAGCACCAAATGATTGTATCCTCTAACAAGGATATATTAAATTATTCCTTGCCTTGCGCTTTTCACCTCTTAGGCACACCCCAATGACACACAGTCACACCTCCAATGGTATAGCAACACCCCTTTGGCGATGCAGCGACGCTAGGCGGCGACACATGAGTTTACCTTCTAGTCGAATATAGGGTGGCCCCATGAAGTTTCTGTACCGAGGCCCAAAATTTCTCTTGGTGGCCCTGGTCTTGAGCAATGGTTGCTGATGGCTCAGAAAGATTACATAGTTTATACTGAGAACACATCAGCCCACAGAACATCCCAAAAATAGGCAATTAACAGTTCTGGTAAATGTAACATTTAAGGTAAAATATCTGGTAGTTTGATAAATGGCTGTGGCAGTTTGGCAAATTCCTTTCTATGGGATGTTTCATGTGTCAATAATTACATTTGGACCTTGCCTGCTTGCCTGAGACCCCGAATCGTTTGCCTGTACCTTGGACCACGCTGTTTTGCCTGTTGCCCTGACCTTTTGGACAGACTTCTGGACCTCGCTAATTTGCTTGATCTCTGCCTGGCTATTTGGATTTGTTTGTCTGATCACTGCTTTATCCATGAACTCTGTCTGCTTTCCTGGACAGCCTTGTGCCTTCTGGACTGGGGTAAAATTTATAATACCTGTTCCTGCCATTTTTACTATACAGGAACCTGTTCTTATCAGTGGATCTGAGTAATCTTTGTTTGTGTATTTACCTGAATAAAGACACTTTGCTTTACACTTCTGTTGCTCTTTGTGAATACACTGGGATTCATAACACAGTGCTGGAATTTTGTCTGGAGTCTTTCTATACAATACCATATTGTGCATTCTAGTCTACATGTGGACTGTTTTTATTGTACTTTATCGTGTTTTATTCTTATTTTTATATGATTTTTGTCTGTGGTAAACGCTTCCGCAGGTTAACTGTTTAAGCAGTTAACCTGCGTGGTCCTTACATTGCCGCTTTAAATTTAAATTCATTCAGGTCACACTGACTTCATAGCGCTGTCGGAGAGCTGCCCAGTCGGAAGGAGTTCCTGTCTTCCTTCTGCCTCCATCGGATATCTGCAGAGTCGTTTTGAAGGTAAGTCTGTCAATATTCACGTAGGTTTTCATTTAATCCTTGTTTTCTTGCAGATGTTGTTGCTGTCGGATTTTCCATCATCATCCAGCCATACCCAACCCGATTTTTGTATGCTTATTGTATATTTTTTTAATTGTTGATTAAATGTGTTTATAATATAGAGACCCATATTTCTCATATAGAAGTCTTTATATAATTCCTTATATCAATTTTTCTTTTTGGATATTTCTAAATCTACACAACGCTGTTCTTTGTGTGTATAAATTTAAAATTTGATGACAGATTTGTAATTGAGGAAGGGCACATCCTAGTTCAACTTTAAATTTCAGTGTACACATAAGCTATCAAGTATTTGTGTGCTACATGAAGAAACAGACAGTATTTAGCTTATGTGCAAAATAAAAACGAATTTGCATCCCTTGCATTGTAACATGATTTTGTCCAGCAGAAAAATTACTAATTTTTTTGCCCAACTTTCCTTAATGACTCAAGCCCAGTATGCGTACCTTGTTGAATCAGGCTCGTTGTGAGGATCTGCAACAATACCAGCTATAGGTGACAATGCATGATAACAGAGACATCAGCAACAATCTTTATCACAGTAATAAGCACATCACTAAAGGTTAAGTCACGTTAAGATACCTCACCTGTATGCAACCTTTATAAGGCCCTCCCGCCTACCAAGCCTTGCATGAGAAAACTTTGGATTTGCTTCCACAGCTTCTAACACCATTGGCCTCATCTTCAGAACCAAGGTGTCACGGTTACATACAGGAGTACAGCTAGGAGCCACGAATATGGTGAAAACACTCTGTTTATTTGCAGAAAAAGTATAAATAACAGGTAATCAAGAGTAGTCATAGATACCAGGTGAAAGCTGATGCAGGAAGTGATATGAATGTTCAGAAACAAGCAGGTACACAGCTAATGCAGGGAAGCAGGAGGTATGAACAGATTCCATGCAGCATGTAACCAGAGGAGCAAGGCAGGAGGAAGAATCCACAGGGTGCAACAACAGGATATGACATCAATAACCAGCAATGTGTGTTGGGAGTGACAGGTATATAAAGGGAAATGAGAACACACCCAGGTGCATTGAAAAATTAGTGAACAGTGTTAACTGCTAAGGTACTAGGAGCACAACAGGCACAATAGCAGCACCTCTGGTGAGCAGAGGTACTGCTGCTAAGACACAAAATGAACACAAAATAGTAAAGTCTGATAGTCCAGGTTAGGAGCTGCCATGCAAAGCAGTATGCTGCAGGCAGATCGTGACACAAGGGTAGTTCCAGCTTGCTAGCATAGTCCAAATCTGTGAAATTATCCATGGCTTCAGATTTCAAAAAGCCTTCAGTGTCTATGGGGCAGCCAAACCCTCCCCTCACCCCCGCAGGAAAGGGCAATGGACAGCTTAAATTGGAGAAAGGGACATGGAGGAGGAATTACTGGACTTGTGTGGGGAACGATGCTACTTGTAGGGTGTAGCAATTTTAACCTCCAAGAAATAATGGGTACTGACATTTACTGCTCCCATACAAATCTCAGATTCTGTGGTCGGGTCTTTGAGTTGGCAGACTAGCATCTCAGGATGCTTCAAGATGCCAATTTCGCTTTGTGTATCTCTGAGCGGTGTTGACCACAAGTTAATGGGTTGGAGAAGGCAAAATTGTGAGGGATGAAGCCAAAGTGATTGGAGACGGTTGAAAATTGATGGACAAATCTGAAGTCGATGAACAGGCAAAAAAACAATTCGTGTCCATGACCTACCCTAAATAATACAGATTCATCCACATCTCTCACATATCTCCATCATGCACCTACTCAATTTAATTTCTCTGTTTCTCCTGTTCACTGTCACCACACTTCTCTCCAAACTCCTTTTCTCTCCATCATCCTTTTCTCCCTCCCCTATTATGATTTCCCCTTCACTACTTCTGTCCTCGCTAGTTTGCACCACACATGAACCCTTTTGTCTCCTGCATCCAACACACTCCGCAACACATCAACCTGCATTATCAAAAATAAACCTCACACCCACAAATCATCCTTGCATGTCCTCTTTCTCAACCTGCTCCTTCTCATGGCTGTTGGTGACATGTCACCTACCCCTGGGCCCTGTACAATCCCCATTATCTGCTCACGCTCCTTGCTTTACCACAAACCTTTCAATCCACATAAGTCCACTACCCTCTCTTCCCCTCCTGTGCACTATGGAACATCAGATCTTTTTGTAACTAACTTGCCTCCATTCATTATCTATTTATTTCTAAATCCCTCAACCTCCTTGCCATTACAGAAGCTTGACTCACCTACTCTGACACTACATCCCCTGCAGCTCTCTCTTATGGGGGACTCTCCCTCATCCTTTCTCCCAGACTCGTGGTGGAGTAAGCATTCTATTTTCTCCAAGCTGCACCTTCCAAGTCATACCATCTGAATCCTTCCTCTCATTCTCTTCCTTTTGAAGTCCACAATATTCATTTTATCATCGCCTTTGTATTGCTATCAATTATCGCCCGCCAGGTTGAGTTTCCCAATTCCTTGAAAACATTGTGACCTGGCTGTCAGGATCTGCCTCTCTTCTTCTGCAGCATCGTATCAGGATGCTGCTTCATCTTAGCAGCTCCTGCTTCTGGGATTGGATTGGACTTTATTATTATGTTTCACTGAATGTGTTATCGGCAGTACCTCTGATCCACCAGAGGTGCTGCTATTGTGCTTTCCCTCTCTGTCTTTTAGAAGTTACCTTGCTACACCAATTATCTACTGCACCTGGGTGTTCCCTATTTATACCTGTCACTCCTTTTGCATACATTGCTGGTCATTGTTGTTGTTGTTGTTGCTGTTCCATGTTCCATGTTGCTGTGCTGCTCTCTGCTGTGCTCCTGGTTCACCCGTTCCTTGTGATTTCTTTATATTACCTGTTTACCTGCATCATTAGTGTTCCTGGTATTTGCTTTCTGCATCTAACTGCAATCCTCATTCCTACAAAATCCTGTTTGTACCTTCCAGCAATAAACATTGTGTGTTTCACCATATTCTGAGCTCCTTAGCTGTGATTTCTGCATTGAAGTGTGACAGTATGACCAGCCCAAAAAACAGCTTTGGAGCCGTGTGATAGATTCTGCTTCAGATTTTTATTCCTGGGACTTTTCCTGCAATTGTTTTCATTTGCTTACTCCTGCAACATGTCTGCCTTACAAATCACTGAGCTACCTCTGCTACAGGTATCATTTTATTACGATCTCAGCTGGCTCCATTGTCTGCCTTACTTATGAACCCATTAAGGAGACTGTCAGATTTAGTTTCTCACAATTCAAATTTTCTTGATTTGCCTCAACCAACTGTCTCTGCTGCTGGATCAGTGGAAACACCATATTTTAATAATGCTACTACTAATTTACTGTTTACCAAAAACTATTGTGTAACAAACTTCAGGTTCACAGGTGGTCCATGCCCCCATCTGACCGAAGAGGAGCGAAGGCGCAGAAGAACTAATACATTTTGTCTCTACTATGCCAATAATATACACTTTTTAGAAGACTGTCCTCTCTGCAGACTACAGAACTGTCTTCTGTTCATTCCCCTCCTTATTCTGGATTTCTTTGTGCTTCACTTCCTGTTCCCACATTACAGCTGTTCTGCTCCCTGGGATGAGGCCTAGCCTGCCAGTTCTATCCGCCTGTCCCGAGACACCAGTCTTGCTGCCAGTCCTGAAGCGCCAGTTCCAGCCACCAGTCCAGAGGTGCCAGTTCTGGCCGCTTGTCAAAAGGTGCCAGTTCCAGCTGCCTGTCTTGAGATGCCAGTCTCTGCCACCTGTCCTGAGGCACCAGTTTCGGACCCCAGTCCAGAGGTGCTAGTTCCAGCTGCCAGTCCAGAGGTGCCAGTTCCGTCCGCTTGTCTTGAGGTGCGACTTTCGTCTGCCAGTCCCAAAGTGCTATTTCCAACTGCCTGTCTTGAGATGCCAGTCTATTCCGCCAGTCCTGAGGTGCCAGCTCCTATTGCCTGTCCTGAGGTGCCAGCTCCTATTGCCTGTCCTGAGGTGCCAGCTCCTGTTGCCTGTCCTAGGGTACCATCCTCTGCCTCCAGTTCTGAGGTGCCATCCTCTGTTTCCAGTTCTGAGGTACCATCCTCTGCCTCTAGTACTGAGGTGCCATCCTCTGCTCCCAGTTCCAAGTTGCAATCCAGTTAACAGGTACCAGCGTCTCCTGCCATTGTCTCCAATCCTGAGTCTCTTGCCATTGTCTCTGGTCTTGATCCTCCAGCCTCTGCGTCAGCTCCTGAGTCGCCAGCCGCTGTCTCCAGATCCGAGTCGCCAGCCGCTGTCTCCAGATCCGAGTCGCCAGCCGCTGTCTCCAGACCCGAGTCGCCAGCCACTGTCTCCAGACCCGAGTCGCCAGCCGCTGTCTCCAGACTCGAGTCGCCAGACTCGAGTCGCCAGCCGCTGTCTCCAGACCCAAGTCGCCAGCCGCCTTCTCCAGCCCCGAGTCGCCAGCCGCCTTCTCCAGCCCCGAGTCGCCAGCCGCCGTCTCCAGCCCCGAGTCGCCAGCCGCCGTCTCCAGCCCCGAGTCGCCAGCCGCCGTCTCCAGCTCCGAGTCGCCAGCCGCCGTCTCCAGCCCCGAGTCGCCAGCCGCCGTCTCCAGCCCCGAGTCGCCAGCTGCCGTCTCCAGCCCCGAGTCGCCAGCCGCCGTCACCAGCCCCGAGTCGCCAGCCGCTGTCTCCAGATCCGAGTCGCCAGCCGCTGTCTCTGTTCCTGAGCTACAGCCTGATTCAGAGAGGGCGCTGCCCCTACAGCCTGCTTCTGAGTGGGCGCTTCCTCTTCAGCCTGCTCCAGAGAGGGTCCTGTCCATCCAGTCCGCGCCAGAAACAATGATGATGGTTCAGTCCGAGTTGCCGCCTAAATCGGTTTAGCCCGAGCTGCAGCCTAAATCGGTTTAGCCCGAGCTGCAGCTTTTCACCTCTTAGGCACACCCCAATGACACACAGTCACACCTCCAATGGTATAGCAACACCCTTTTGGCGATGCAGCGACGCTAGGCGGCGGCACATGAGTTTCCCTTCTAGTCGACTATAGGGTGGCCCCATGAAGTTTCTGTACCGAGGCCCAAAATTTCTCTTGGTGGTCCTGGTCTTGAGCAATGGTTGCTGATGGCTCAGAAAGATTACATAGTTTATACTGAGAACACATCAGCCCACAGAACATCCCAAAAATAGGCAATTAACAGTTCTGGTAAATGTAACATTTAAGGTAAAATATCTGGTAGTTTGATAAATGGCTGTGGCAGTTTGGCAAATTCTTTTCTATGGGATGTTTCATGTGTCAATAATTACATTTGCACTGAAGCTTTGCCCATGTTTTCCATTTATTGTTATATTATTTAAACTTGCATGGTCAGACACAATATAGAAAGTATTTTGAATAAGTACTGACTATGCACTAACCATTTTTAAATTTGTGTATAACTACATATGCTGCAGAAAGATACTAACTACATTTAGGAACTTTGTCTCTCTTACTATTTTAGAGGGATCTATTATCAAGCATAAATACATCTCAAGTGGGGACATTGTTCTCCCTAATTTGTGCTACACTCGGATTCCTCGGGAGACTGTTGTTTCTATAGTCAGATTCATGATGAACTGTGTCTGCAGTGTGTTACAACTCTGTCTGTTGTTTGTACCTAGCAGCAGTGCTTCATACCACCAGAGGTGCTGCAGTTCTGTTCCTGAACTCTTCTACTTGCCTGTACTAATCTCCTTGCATTATGCCTGATTAGAACTGCACCTTTCGCACTGCTTTTAGTACCTGCCTCTAGCTGTGCTCTGTGCAGTCCATCCGTTTGTTCCTGGCTGCTGCTAACCTGCTCCTGTGATATTTGGTATATACCTGCTGGACTGAACTTCTGTGTATGACCCCTGCCTGTACCTTGGACCTTCCCTGCTTGCCTGAGACCCCGAATCGTTTGCCTGTACCTTGGACCACGCTGTTTTGCCTGTTGCCCTGACCTTTTGGACAGACTTCTGGACCTCGCTAATTTGCTTGATCTCTGCCTGGCTATTTGGATTTGTTTGTCTGATCACTGCTTTATCCATGAACTCGGTCTGCTTTCCTGGACAGCCTTGTGCCTTCTGGACTGGGGTAAAATTTATAATACCTGTTCCTGCCATTTTTACTATACAGTCTCCTTAGGAACCTGTTCTTATCAGTGGATCTGAGTAATCTTTGTTTGTGTATTTACCTGAATAAAGACACTTTGCTTTACACTTCTGTTGCTCTTTGTGAATACACTGGGATTCATAACACAGTGCTGGAATTTTGTCTGGAGTCTTTCTATACAATACCATATTGTGCATTCTAGTCTACATGTGGACTGTTTTTATTGTACTTTATCGTGTTTTATTCTTATTTTTATATGATTTTTGTCTGTGGTAAACGCTTCCGCAGGTTAACTGTTTAAGCAGTTAACCTGCGTGGTCCCGACATTGCCGTTTTAAATTTAAATTCATTCAGGTCACACTGACTTCATACAGCGCTGTCGGAGAGCTGCCCAGTCGGAAGGAGTTCCTGTCTTCCTTCTGCCTCCATCGGATATCTGCAGAGTCGTTTTGAAGGTAAGTCTGTCAATATTCACGTAGTTTTTCATTTAATCATTGTTTTCTTGCAGATGTTGTTGCTGTCGGATTTTCCATCATCATCCAGCCATACCCAACCCGATTTTTGTATGCTTATTGTATATTTTTTTAATTGTTGATTAAATGTGTTTATAATATAGAGACCCATATTTCTCATATAGAAGTCTTTATATAATTCCTTATATCAATTTTTCTTTTTGGATATTTCTAAATCTACACAACGCTGTTCTTTGTGTGTATAAATTTAAAATTTGATGACAGATTTGTAATTGAGGAAGGGCACATCCTAGTTCAACTTTAAATTTCAGTGTACACATAAGCTATCAAGTATTTGTGTGCTACATGAAGAAACAGACAGTATTTAGCTTATGTGCAAAATAAAAACGAATTTGCATCCCTTGCATTGTAACATGATTTTGTCCAGCAGAAAAATTACTAATTTTTTTGCCCAACTTTCCTTAATGACTCAAGCCCAGTATGCGTACCTTGTTGAATCAGGCTCGTTGTGAGGATCTGCAACAATACCAGCTATAGGTGACAATGCATGATAACAGAGACATCAGCAACAATCTTTATCACAGTAATAAGCACATCACTAAAGGTTAAGTCACGTTAAGATACCTCACCTGTATGCAACCTTTATAAGGCCCTCCCGCCTACCAAGCCTTGCATGAGAAAACTTTGGATTTGCTTCCACAGCTTCTAACACCATTGGCCTCATCTTCAGAACCAAGGTGTCACGGTTACATACAGGAGTACAGCTAGGAGCCACGAATATGGTGAAAACACTCTGTTTATTTGCAGAAAAAGTATAAATAACAGGTAATCAAGAGTAGTCATAGATACCAGGTGAAAGCTGATGCAGGAAGTGATATGAATGTTCAGAAACCAGCAGGTACACAGCTAATGCAGGGAAGCAGGAGGTATGAACAGATTCCATGCAGCATGTAACCAGAGGAGCAAGGCAGGAGGAAGAATCCACAGGGTGCAACAACAGGATATGACATCAATAACCAGCAATGTGTGTTGGGAGTGACAGGTATATAAAGGGAAATGAGAACACACCCAGGTGCATTGAAAAATTAGTGAACAGTGTTAACTGCTAAGGTACTAGGAGCACAACAGGCACAATAGCAGCACCTCTGGTGAGCAGAGGTACTGCTGCTAAGACACAAAATGAACACAAAATAGTAAAGTCTGATAGTCCAGGTTAGGAGCTGCCATGCAAAGCAGTATGCTGCAGGCAGATCGTAACACAAGGGTAGTTCCATCTTGCTAGCATAGTCCAAATCTGTGAAATTATCCATGGCTTCAGATTTCAAAAAGCCTTCAGTGTCTATGGGGCAGCCAAACCCTCCCCTCACCCCCGCAGGAAAGGGCAATGGACAGCTTAAATTGGAGAAAGGGACATGGAGGAGGAATTACTGGACTTGTGTGGGGAACGATGCTACTTGTAGGGTGTAGCAATTTTAACCTCCAAGAAATAATGGGTACTGACATTTACTGCTCCCATACAAATCTCAGATTCTGTGGTCGGGTCTTTGAGTTGGCAGACTAGCATCTCAGGATGCTTCAAGATGCCAATTTCGCTTTGTGTATCTCTGAGCGGTGTTGACCACAAGTTAATGGGTTGGAGAAGGCAAAATTGTGAGGGATGAAGCCAAAGTGATTGGAGACGGTTGAAAATTGATGGACAAATCTGAAGTCGATGAACAGGCAAAAAAACAATTCGTGTCCATGACCTACCCTAAATAATACAGATTCATCCACATCTCTCACATATCTCCATCATGCACCTACTCAATTTAATTTCTCTGTTTCTCCTGTTCACTGTCACCACACTTCTCTCCAAACTCCTTTTCTCTCCATCATCCTTTTCTCCCTCCCCTATTATGATTTCCCCTTCACTACTTCTGTCCTCGCTAGTTTGCACCACACATGAACCCTTTTGTCTCCTGCATCCAACACACTCCGCAACACATCAACCTGCATTATCAAAAATAAACCTCACACCCACAAATCATCCTTGCATGTCCTCTTTCTCAACCTGCTCCTTCTCATGGCTGTTGGTGACATGTCACCTACCCCTGGGCCCTGTACAATCCCCATTATCTGCTCACACTCCTTGCTTTACCACAAACCTTTCAATCCACATAAGTCCACTACCCTCTCTTCCCCTCCTGTGCACTATGGAACACCAGATCTTTTTGTAACTAACTTGCCTCCATTCATTATCTATTTATTTCTAAATCCCTCAACCTCCTTGCCATTACAGAAGCTTGACTCACCTACTCTGACACTACATCCCCTGCAGCTCTCTCTTATGGGGGACTCTCCCTCATCCTTTCTCCCAGACTCGTGGTGGAGTAAGCATTCTATTTTCTCCAAGCTGCACCTTCCAAGTCATACCATCTGAACCCTCCCTCTCATTCTCTTCCTTTTGAAGTCCACAATATTCATTTTATCATCGCCTTTGTATTGCTATCAATTATCGCCCGCCAGGTTGAGTTTCCCAATTCCTTGAAAACATTGTGACCTGGCTGTCAGGATCTGCCTCTCTTCTTCTGCAGCATCGTATCAGGATGCTGCTTCATCTTAGCAGCTCCTGCTTCTGGGATTGGATTGGACTTTATTATTATGTTTCACTGAATGTGTTATCGGCAGTACCTCTGATCCACCAGAGGTGCTGCTATTGTGCTTTCCCTCTCTGTCTTTTAGAAGTTACCTTGCTACACCAATTATCTACTGCACCTGGGTGTTCCCTATTTATACCTGTCACTCCTTTTGCATACATTGCTGGTCATTGTTGTTGTTGTTGTTGCTGTTCCATGTTCCATGTTGCTGTGCTGCTCTCTGCTGTGCTCCTGGTTCACCCGTTCCCTGTGATTTCTTTATATTACCTGTTTACCTGCATCATTAGTGTTCCTGGTATTTGCTTTCTGCATCTAACTGCAATCCTCATTCCTACAAAATCCTGTTTGTACCTTCCAGCAATAAACATTGTGTGTTTCACCATATTCTGAGCTCCTTAGCTGTGATTTCTGCATTGAAGTGTGACAGTATGACCAGCCCAAAAAACAGCTTTGGAGCCGTGTGATAGATTCTGCTTCAGATTTTTATTCCTGGGACTTTTCCTGCAATTGTTTTCATTTGCTTACTCCTGCAACATGTCTGCCTTACAAATCACTGAGCTACCTCTGCTACAGGTATCATTTTATTACGATCTCAGCTGGCTCCATTGTCTGCCTTACTTATGAACCCATTAAGGAGACTGTCAGATTTAGTTTCTCACAATTCAAATTTTCTTGATTTGCCTCAACCAACTGTCTCTGCTGCTGGATCAGTGGAAACACCATCTTTTAATAATGCTACTACTAATTTACTGTTTACCAAAAACTATTGTGTAACAAACTTCAGGTTCACAGGTGGTCCATGCCCCCATCTGACCGAAGAGGAGCGAAGGCGCAGAAGAACTAATACATTTTGTCTCTACTATGCCAATAATATACACTTTTTAGAAGACTGTCCTCTCTGCAGACTACAGAACTGTCTTCTGTTCATTCCCCTCCTTATTCTGGATTTCTTTGTGCTTCACTTCCTGTTCCCACATTACAGCTGTTCTGCTCCCTGGGATGAGGCCTAGCCTGCCAGTTCCATCCGCCTGTCCCGAGACACCAGTCTTGCTGCCTGTCCTGAGGCGCCAGTTCCAGCCACCAGTCCAGAGGTGCCAGTTCTGGCCGCTTGTCAAAAGGTGCCAGTTCCAGCTGCCTGTCTTGAGATGCCAGTCTCTGCCACCTGTCCTGAGGCACCAGTTTCGGACACCAGTCCAGAGGTGCTAGTTCCAGCTGCCAGTCCAGAGGTGCCAGTTCCGGCCACTTGTCTTGAGGTGCCACTTTCGTCTGCCAGTCCCAAAGTGCTATTTCCAACTGCCTGTCTTGAGATGCCAGTCTATGCCGCCTGTCCTGAGGTGCCAGCTCCTGTCACCTGTCCTGAGGTGCCAGCTCCTGTCATCTGTCCTGAGGTGCCAGCTCCTGTCACCTGTCCTGAGGTGCCAGCTCCTATTGCCTGTCCTGAGGTGCCATCTCCTGTCGCCTGTCCTGAGTTGCCAGCTCCTGTTGCCTGTCCTAGGGTACCATCCTCTGCCTCCAGTTCTGAGGTGCCATCCTCTGTCTCCAGTTCTGAGGTACCATCCTCTGCCTCTAGTACTGAGGTGCCATCCTCTGCTCCCAGTTTCAAGTTGCAATCCAGTTAAAAGGTACCAGCGTCTCCTGCCATTGTCTCCAATCCTGAGTCTCTTGCCATTGTCTCTGGTCTTGATCCTCTAGCCTCTGCGTCAGCTCCTGAGTCGACAGCCGCTGTCGCCAGCCGCTGTCTCCAGACCCGAGTCGCCAGCCGCTGTCTCCAGACCCGAGTCGCCAGCTGCTGTCTCCAGAGCCGAGTCGCCAGCCGCCGTCTCCAGACACGAGTCGCCAGCCGCCGTCTCCAGACCCGAGTCGCCAGCCGCCGTCTCCAGCCCCGAGTCGCCAGCCGCCTTCTCCAGCCCCGAGTCGCCAGCCGCTGTCTCCAGCCCCGAGTCGCCAGCCGCTGTCTCCAGCCCCGAGTCGCCAGCCGCCGTCTCCAGACCCGAGTCGCCAGCTGCTGTCTCCAGACACGAGTCGCCAGACGCTGTCTCCAGACACGAGTCGCCAGCCGCTGTCTCCAGACCCGAGTCGCCAGCCGCTGTCTCCAGCCCAGAGTCGCCAGCCGCCTTCTCCAACCCTGAGTCACCAGCCGCTGTTTTCAGCCCCGAGTCGCCAGCCGCTGTCTTTAGCCCCGAGTCGCCAGCCGCTGTCTCCAGCCCCGATTCGCCAGCCGCTGTCTCCAGCCCCGAGTCGCCAGCCGCTGTCTCTAGCCCCGAGTCGCCAGCCGCTGTCTCTAGCCCAGAGTCGCCAGCCGCTGTCTCCAGACCCGAGTCGCCAGCTGCTGTCTCCAGACCCGAGTCGCCAGCCGCTGTCTCCAGACACGAGTCGCCAGCCGCTGTCTCTGTTCCTGAGCTACAGCCTGATTCAGAGAGGGCGCTGCCCCTACAGCCTGCTTCTGAGTTGGCGCTTCCTCTTCAACCTGCTCCAGAGAGGGTCCTGTCCATCCAGTCCGCGCCAGAAACAATGATGATGGTTCAGTCCGAGTTGCCACCTAAATCGGTTTAGCCCGAGCTGCAGCCTAAATCGGTTTAGCCCGAGCTGCAGCCTAAATCGGTTTAGCCCGAGCTGCAGCCTAAATCGGTTCAGCCTGAGCTGCAGCCTAAATCGGTTCAGCCCGAGGTAATGAAACTGGCTGTGGGGGTATTTAAAAAACAGAGCAGCTTGGGAGGGGGGGTGGGAGGCAAGATCTATGTTTTGTGGGGCGGTTACAAGAATGCCGTCTATGACCTCTGCATTCACTAAAATACTAAATACTAGTCAGATGAGGCTGGTTGATATTTTTGTTGTTGTTGTTGTTGTTCCATGTTGCTGTATACATTATATGTGTGTGCTAGAGGATAGTTTTATCTGGCCACACCAGAGTGTTGTTTTGAACTGAAGAGCTTACTCCAGGATATGTTAATATTTTGCATTATAATACAATATGTGCATTATTTTGCATATTTTCAAAATAGGACCCCAACTTTCCAGGAGCCAGCTAGAACACAACAAAGCTGCAAGAACAATGAAGAGAGTACAGCAAGAACAGGTAAGAGAGAATGGCACAATCTGTCCAAATTTAAATGCTGGAGAATACTTCTGAATATTAATATCCATAGGAGTATGCCTATATGCATATACAGTGGGGGAGGGAGAGATGTGTTACGTGTGTATCAGCCTAGGGTGGCCTGGCCAGAGCCCTAAATCAAGGCCTGACACTTAGCTTACATCAGATGCAGATATTATACTTTACTAGCCCAGTGGATGGACTCTACACAGTAATAATACAGGCTCTACTTTCTTAATTGAGGACTTTTACAGATCTGCCTCTGGGCTGGCACCCTATCAACTTTGCAAAAAAGAGCTTTAATTATCAGGTTAAATACATCTTTAATTGTAAAATAACTGTCCCCCTGTTTTCTATTTAAATGCACCTCTCTTGGTATTCTCAATGGTAACTAAAAACCTGCGCAGAACTCTTCAGTGTTAGATAATGCTCATTTAAATCTATCACTTTTATTATCAACCTCAACTTCTACAATGTTAGCTCATTGCCTTTTTCAAAGGTAGCAAAATAGAAACAGTTGGAGTCCTATAAAAGATATATGTTGCAAATTGCAAGCTTATTTTGCATCCAACCAGGCCATTATCTGTTGGTGTTCTATATTCCAAAAAAACTTGGTTCTTCTTCTCAAATGCATCTTGAAATCGACACTGCAATGCTGTGGTTGTACATCCCTGCAGGAGTTCTTCCTGCTGCCGCTCCATTAAAATACTATTGCTTCAGACAGAAAGGTTAAGATACACCGCTGCCTCGTGAAGTGTTGGAATCCCTGGGATATAATTTGAAAGTCTTTTGTTCTTGTTTAGACTTGACGTTTGAAACAGTGATCTGCCAGTCTCAATTCCCAGTGATGCCCAGCTGAAATCATCTCCTTGCTAGCCCTTATTTTCTTCTTCGAAAGATTATGGTAACAGCCATGGCAATATGAAGCCACATTTAATAGCTCTTACATAATAAGTTTTTTGTATTTTTTTATAATAGGCAGGAAACTGTGGGATGCTTATCCAGAATGGCAATACACATTCAAGAACGCTTACAGCAACTTAACCGTGGGTGCTAGCACTTTCTATATTTATATCTACATAATGAAACAAATTGGTTTGCAATACGTTTTCGCACTAGATGCAAGAAAAATATCACAAAGAAAACATAATTACATGAGTTATTGATTATGCATAAAAATTATACTAAAATTTGTGAAGTGGAAAGCTAAGAGGTTGAGGCAAGCTGACACATTTGTAACATTTGTATGCTCCTTGCCTCTTAATACGTTTCTACAAAGTTTGAGTTTCAGACCTATACTTCCAAAGCCAACAGAAACTAATTTTAAATAGCTATAGAAAATGTTTGGAAAAAAAAATGTGTGAAATAAAGTAAAGCTTGAATTCTATTGTAGTTTAAGTTCAATGCTCTGTAGGAATTAGTCTTTTCATTTTAAATAAGGATTATAATAAAAAATATTCCACAGATCACAATAAAATAGAGATATAATGCACAACAATCATGGGACTCCAACGTTTGTAAAAAGTAAATACATCAGGGGTATCTACTAATCATGACACTTTCCAAGGGCATAACTATAGCCATATCGATCCACTGTCTTAAGGGGCCCTACAGCACCAGAGGTCCTTTCCCAGAAGAGGAAAAATGTTCCATAAACTACAAACTTGAAATGGCTTCTTAATTAATATATTTATAAAATAATGTGGTAAAATGACTGTATATACAGAATAATTCAGACTAATGTGCCATATTGCTATTAATGACACTCTGCTGTATTCATTACTGACTTCTGGATAGAGCAGTCATTGTGGTGAGTAGGACTTTTTGATATGTAGATGTCCCATGACAGTTTTGCTATGAGGTCTAGACATTTCTAGTTATGCCCCTAACTCTGTATGTTCATGCCACATGGTTATATTCCACATCATACATGGTTTTGGCTTTCTTGGGACAAAATGAAGGATGCGCATTCCCTTTAATGCCCAGACACATAAAACCAGACATGATATCTACTCTTCAGGCCAACAATAAATTGTCCAATGTAAGCGACAGACAGGTACTTATTCATAATTGAGAATCCTATGATGTTGCTCTATCCCACCACTATCAATACTTTTAAGAAAGGCAGGACTGGGTAGATCCATGAAAGTATTGAATCGCGCCTCCCATATAGGACAGCACTAACAGATGCATGCTGTTGTGGATCTAGTAAAATTTAGTGTAATAGTTACTAATAGAATCGGTTTCTATTGAATCTATAACTGCTGATAATATGTGGACAACATGCTGTCTTCTGCAAAAGTTGCCAACCTGGGGGCAAATGTATCAAACCCCAGTTTTGTCAAACCCATGGTTTTCTGCGATTGTGACGGTTTTAAAACAGAAAATTTTTTGAAGGCAAAACCCACAGTGTGAGACACCTCAGAGCCCACATAGTAATACAAAGTTGTTATATTGTAACATAGTACACCATGATAAAACCCAATTTTAGCATTTATTTACTCTTCAGTAACAGTTGCTGGAATTGTGCAGTATATCTGTCGCACTGCTCGAGACAGATTATCAGCTACTCTATATTATTTTTCAGTTAATTATTTACAAAAACTAGATTATTGTGTGTCGAACTAATGATTGAGTTTGGGCAGAATTCTAATGACTAGTGTCCCCAGAGGACAGGCTCTGGGAGGCCTGCATAAAGCACGTGGGCAGACTGAACCTTATTTGACGTGCTGAGACGGAAATAACAAGATCACAATCAGCACCAGATAACTGCCTCTGCAGGCCTAAGGATATTGATTTGTTTTATATTAGATCACACAAGTCAACTTCTGCATATTTAATTTGGATTGACTCATAATAACAGAAACCATGCAATAATAATGATAATGCTGAATATTAAGCAAATATTCTAGTTCAGTATTTCTCAAATATATCTCAGTTGACCTATTGTTTTCTATGGCAGCATCAATGTTAGACCTTTGCATTGCATTGGAGTAAGTTTTATCAAATTTTTCTACAAAGGTTATCCAAGTACCAACTTATGTCTATAAATGACTTCCCAGGAGCCTCTCTATGTCCATGAACAGACCTTCATTATAGGCTTATTATGTAACGCTGCCCACAGTCATTCTTTTTTCTAGCTTCTAAACTAACAATAGTATTACTGTACATCACATTAATAAGCAATTGCTAAGAGTTTTGGTAGTGTCATTGGTAAAGAAATGTCTAGACTGATGATGTTGTGAAGGTGAAAGTGACAGGTTTGCTTGACTCGATGTGGGGTGTAAAGGAGAGTTAAAGAAGACACCCAGACAGCAGACATGAAGGACAGATGAGAAATTAATGTTGTTCATAAAGAAGGAGTGGTGGGCAGGTATGGAGACGTGTTTGAGTGAAGAAGATGAGCTCTGTTTTAGACATGTTGGGCCTGATTCATTAAGGAAAGTTAGGCAAAAAAAGGAGTAGATTTTCTCCTGGATAAACCATGTTACAATGCAAGGCATGCAACTTGGTTTATTATTTTACACAGAAATTAAATACTGTCTGTTTTTTCATGTAGCACACAAATATCAACTTTACATTTCAGTGTATAAATAAGCTTTGAAGTATTTGTGTGCTACATGAAAAAACAGCCAGTATTTAAGGGCCCGATTCATCAAAGTTCGCAAACGCATACGCCTTGCATACTTTGAGTGACGTAAACCGAAATAAGCACCTCAAACAGCAAAAACACACCCCCATGTGGTCTAAGTGACGGAAATAAGCAGCGCAAACGTTAGAAAACACACCCACCTGCGGATCTTTAAACATGCTACACGCATAAGCGACGGCTCTCAACTGATTGACGACAAGCCAAGCAATGCAAACCTCACGCCCACTGTGGGAGGGACCAACAGTTTGTTTACACACAACACAACATAAATGCCTGGGGCTTATTTTTACGACATAGCTCTCTACTCATTAATCACTGACAAATAACAATGATGTGCAACACTCTGGACGGTTGTTTTTCCTTTGCTACTAATTAACATAATACACACTTGTAAAAAACACATTGCTCACGATCTGTGTTTAGGATTTCTTCGATTTCAAGTCGCCGTATAGTATGCAAAATGCATGCACATGGCTACATTAAAAACACATGAATAACGAATGTATTAAAATATATGTGGTTTGAATACATCTTTGCCTTTTCAGCAAAATGAATGCATAGCATACTCTTCCATAAAGGATACACACAAGAGTGTATACAACCTCCACACAGAGGAAGGGTTTCTGTCTGGATTACAACTCAGGAATGACTGTATGCAAATGGGGACAGCTACCCGCTACCCCAACCTGAGACATGAAAATACACAGACAACACCAACAATACAGCATGCGTGCTACACAGACACCTCACACTTAATACTACTCTACATTATTCACACAAATTACTTACAAAATACCAATCTTACAGGTAGCTCACTGGTTAGCACTTTGGACTCACAACACAGCAGACATGAGTTCAAATACTGAGCATACCCATAACTAATGTGTGGACTGGAATCATTATCCTAACAAGAAATGGGACACAATGCTTTCTTTTTTTATTTTGCATTTGTTATACACGCTCAACCATATTGTAAAATATGCCCTCTGATTTATACTGTATTGAAAGTAAATATTTATTTGGAGGGAAAATCCAAGAAGCCTCACGGCCTATACTTCACATGCACAGTATTAGGTGCATGCTGACATTGAGTATTCTAAATGGACTAAGAGGGGGGGGGGTGTTGTAGGTGACAGCTTCCTTGGAGGTAAATGCAACATTATCAGCAAATAGACTTTCATCTGGATCCATGGCGTACACGTTATGTCATGTACTCAGCTGTATCCAAACAGGCCGCTCTCCACACTCCAGTACCATGGTCCTTTGCCTCGCTTGCACTTCTGCCTTACACCACTGACGCCACTTCTGGGTACACTTTCGAGGCTTTCTTCAATGTGTCACTGGCTTTGCTCTGTTACTTGAATGTAACCTTGGACTATCACTACAATGACATATGTATTTGGGGGAATTGGTAACTAGCTAGAGCGTTTGACATTTTTGGATTTTATCTTGCACACAGGGCCTACAGATGCAATACCTCTTATAGGGGTGGCTTGTTCGTGGAGGGCACATGTTACTTTTGGATAACATGCAAGCAGCTAAAGAAATCCTTTTGTGCTATACAAATGATGTTATAAGCAAAACATCTTTCTTCATTACTCTTTTCGGACTATTATTTATACCCACATGTTGTGTAATGAGATGAATAAAGACACACACACCAAGGTTTGTTTTTTGATAAACGTATATATTTATACAACGCAACAATGTTTATGAACTATTTACATCAGAAAAAAAAATACAAAAAATTTATCATTGAAATGACCCCCAGTACGCCAATTTGAAGCGAATGTTGGCTACAATGTTTGCCAAATGTAGGTGGAGGCCTTCCAGGTCGTCCGCTATTTCACCCATGTGGGCCATAACTTCTGCTGCGGTGGGTGGTGGTGGAGCCCAATTGGCAGCTTCCTCAGTGGGTGCTGAAAGAAATCAGAAATTAAACATTACATACATGGATACATATTTCATCAAACAGACAGGATTTACTAGAGATGTTTACTGTTACATTACTTCCAAAAGTTATGCCTCTGGCCACAAAACCATTTGCACGCACATTAGACATTGAGAAGGCATTCGAATCAATGTACTAAATTCTGGTGAGCCACGGGGAGAGGGCCATGTACAGGGTTGTCTTATCCAGCATTATTGGCCCCAGGTCTATGCACTACATGGGCCACTACCTATACAATCACTCACAGGAATTCCAACGATTTTGGTGTATATTAGATTTTATAAACAAGTCATTAATATACTGACGAGTTGACCAGGCTAGCGGCCACATTTTTTTGCCCAATGCCCTGCGTGCCCATGTGTTAAGATGGCTATGGCTGTGGTTTGAGTGTTTAATGCGCCTAAAATGTATAGGCAGATATTATAAGTGTTCAACCTGTGGCATTTAAGGCACCATTTAATCAACATATGTCACAGCAGGGATTACGTACAAGTATAATGCACATGTCAATCTTATATAACTATGTCCATCACTTATCACAAATACTTACAATCTTCCAACTCCACTGCCTCTTGGCTGCCCGATGTGGAGTCCGCAAAATCCTGGGGCTCCCGGTCAGCCTGCTCCTCGTCCTCCTCCACCGCTGCTGCCACTGGCACCGGCACTGCCACCGCCTCCTCCTCCTCCTGCTCCTCCACTGCCACTGGCACTGCCACCGCCTCCTCCTCCTCCTGCTCCTGCTCCTCCACTGCCATTGCCACTGGCACCGCCTCCTCCTCCTCCTCCACTGCCACTGGCACCACCTCCTCCTCCTCCTCCTCCACTGCCACTGCCACTGGCACCGCCTCCTCCTCCTCCGACGACACTGCCACTGCCACTGGCACCGCATCCTCCTCCTCCTCCGATGACAGTGGCACTGCCACCGCCACTGGCTGCTGGTCCTCCTCAGCTGCCTGCGCCTCGACGAATGCCCGGCGGCGTTGGCGGCGTTCCCAGCGTGCCCGGTCTGTTTGAAAAAAGGAAATATAAACAAAAGGACATGTTAACACAATCACCATTTGAAAAAAATTATAGTATTTTGACAATCAGGTGATCATACATATTTAATCAACTTTACATTGTCAGCAGGCATAAATATTTGCTACTAACAATGCAAGGAGGTAAACATGATGAACACAAAGCATTTCACATGACTTGTCAGCCCAGCACAGTGGTCTAGTGGTTAGCACGTCTGCCTCACAGCACTGGGGTCAGGAGTTCAACTCCCTGATGATAGTTTCATATGTGTGGAGTTTGGAGGCTTGCTCCATATTTGCATGTGTTGTCTACCACACTCCCCAAACATACTACTGGCTGCCTAATTAGGTTTGTTCACATTTGCCCGTAGTATGTTTTTTTCATGTAGGTGCTTTTAAGTCAGCAAACTCCCTTGGCCCTGGTCAATTAGTTCTCTCTTTACAGGACCACCGAATTAGTGGATGGAGGGCAAAATCTTTGAATGTTGAGTATACTTTGGAAATCACCCTTTGTTGGGAGTACCTTACAGTCTAAAAGAGTCTAAATAGGCAGTTAAGTAATGATTGATTAGCTATATCTAGCACACTATCTAATCTGTTTGCATCTTATGGAAGCTTGCAAAAATCAGTCTAAACACTAAGGTGTTTTATCTTTGAAACGTGCCTTTTAAATCTTGACCCAATAATGACAACACATCTTCCACTCCAAAATGTTTTTAAGGTTAGACTAGCAAGTTACAGCACTCGGGTCAAGACTTAGAATGCCTGATTTCCTAAACCACACTTATTGGTAAAAATTGTCACACAAAAACATTTAGGGCAGTAAATGGATAGCACACAAATTTAGGACACAGGAGCCAAAGCTTATTGGGTGCACTGGAAGGGGCATGACCTTTATAGTGTGCTTGCACATTGTTATGTAGGCCATGTCAGGTGTTTAGGGTGAACATATTTACAAACATAGGGCCTGATTCATGAAGGATCCTTAACTTGGGAAACTTCTTATTTCAGTCTCCTGGACAAAACCATGTTACAATGCAAGGGGTGCAAATTAGTAATCTGTTTTGAGCATAAATTAAATACTGACTGTTTTTTTCATGTAGCACACAAATATCAACTTTAAACTTCCGTGTACAAATAATCTATCAAGTATCTGTGTGCTAAATGAAAAAACAGTCAGTATTTAACTTATGTGCAAAACAGAACACTAATTTGCACCCCTTGCGTTGTAACATGGTTTTGTCCAGGAGACTGAAATAAGAAGTTTCTCAAGTTAAGGATCCTTCATGAATCAGGGCCATAGAGCAAATATATATATATATATATATGTTGACTTTTTTTTTGCGATTAGTAGAGAACTCACTTATTCTGATCTCCCTACGGAGCTCCTCCAGAAGCTGGGGCTGGCAGCGCCAGAGATCGCTTCACCGCCGTTGTAGCTGAACGGTGCTCCGCCGAATGTTATATCGGAGGCGGAGGTGTCTGCGGACCCTTTGATAGGCCCGCACCTTCACCTCGTTGGACACATACCTTCCAGAGGGTACATTGTCCATACCCTCTGCAAGAACTCTCAACTCACGCCTGGTGAAAATTGCAGCCCTCATTTTGGTATAATGTCTATAACACAAAATGGGGGCCTCTGCGTTCCGATTGGTTCGCTGAGCACGTATGGGCGTGCTCACGTCACACGCGGAGCTTTCACACACCTGTGTTGTGACTGATTGTCTCTCCCACCAAGAACATGGCGGGCGCCTGCACTGAGACGAGTACAGTGTGCTCCGCAATTAGGAAGAAGAGTGTACACCTGGTTTATTAATTCAACACTCCATTTAAACCCACCTGTGCTTTGGTCTAGTGCCTGTTCATTTGCTTTTTAGCCTGGATAGAGCACAATCAAGATTTCATTACATTTGGATGATTGGTCTAAGAAGCCAACAACAAACAGTAAGTACCAAACTAAATCAGAGATTGTAAGATTTTAGTATTTTTTGTGTTCTCCTAATGTAGCAAACTGTTTGCTCTGCAATAAAGTTTTCAGCCTACAGTATGCTAAGTTCTTTTGAACCTTATCCATAATCAAATTAGGAGGTTAGTTTGGTTTACCACATTACCTTTCCTTGCTTATAAAAATTAATTTGGTTTTTTTATTGCAGGCCATACCACGCATTACCCAGTTGACTATCAAAATATTTTTTGTCTTTTGTGCCAAACTTTGGAGACAAGTAAGTATAATAATTTATCTGAAATTTCTGGATAGTGCAAAAATATTTTTATCTCCTAATGTAGCAAACTGTTTGCTCTGCAATATGTGTGGCCGGAATGTAAAAAAAACTGGTAAGCAAAGGGCCCCTGCCCTCACATTTAACATGTAAAGTTTTCAATAGTAGCCTACAGTATGCTAAGTTCTTTTGAAACTTATCCATGTTCAACGGCATAATAACTAGCTCATTGCATTGATGGACACATGGGTCCAAATGTATAAACTTATTTTGCCCACATACCTCCACAATTGCATTTGGAGTACACACTTAAGTGTGTTTCTGGCTGATTTGTAACCAAATATTAATAATAATTACACAATATAGGGTTTGCAACTGAGTGATATCCTTAATTTTGGTGTGTTGCTAACCTGTAAACCAATTTTATGGTTTGAAAAGTGAAGAGTAGTAGTAGTAGGAGAATGTTGCTATAGTATTTGACTAATATGTCAGTCAAAATGCAGTGGTCAAACTAAATGGCCGTTAAATAGACAAACCACAATGTTTATTATAATAAGGGGCATGTGTTTTAGACCTAGTTAGAAGTTTGTGAAATTGTACCTTATGTAGGGGGTGACTGTGCTTAGATTCTGTATCACCACCTGACTGTGTGCATTGCCTATAAAGACACAACTTATCTTTGAAATAGGAATATGTCTGATGCTGGCCCAAGTAATGTGGAGGCACCAGGGCTGCCAACTAGGCGTAAAAACAATTTCATAGAGGAGGAGCTGGAGGTGCTGGTAGAAGAGGTTCTGGCGAGGTTCCACAGTGGGAACCGGCAAATAACCGGACGCGAGCGCCAAACGCATTGGCATGAAATCACAAGGCTCATCAATGAAATATCTCCGTATGAGCGTACAAAGGTTGAAGTACAGAAAAGGTACGAATTAAATTTAAAAATAATAGCCCTGTTTAACTTTACTGACTGTGTCTATTTGTCAAATAATATATATAGATATCGCTAGAGATAAATATGGATATTGTGACATAGTAGCATTAGTCACCTGTGAGGTGAAACCACCTTGTGACTCCAATGCATTTGTTGATCAGGTCCTTTGTTTTCAGAAACTAACACCATGGCCCTTGGTCACATTGACATAATATGTTTACCACATTATACGCGCTTCAAAAGAGCAAAATCTGTATTACTGTATGTGAAGGTTAAATTGGTGTGATTAGCAAACGTGCAATGTATTTTATTGAAAAATGTGTCATTTTGAGTTGAAGGTACTATGTGAGGCAATAATGTTTGTCTATTCCACAGATGGGCAGACTATAAAGGATGCCTGAAAGCGAAGCTTGTTGAGATTCACAGGCATGCTCAAGGCACTGGTGGGGGGCCTCGACTACGTACTATATTAACACCCCTCGAGGAGCGGGCGAGGGCTGCAATAGCCCTGGTGGAGATAGTTGGGGTGGGCGACATAGACACTGGCTCTAGCCCATCCCGAACAGGAGAGGCCGCTCCACTAGGTACATGATGAGTTTGCTTACTTAATGTCTGTAAAGCTTTGTATCTGTCTGAGTAAAAGTGTCAACTCTCAGGATGTGTGTGTGAAGGTAAACTTCAATTGCACAATGTGTTTGCCTATCACATAGTAGGAAATTAAATTTACACACTGAAGACAAATGGTCTCAATATGTAGGGCTCATCCTAAAATGTCAGACCATAAGCGCCAATGTTTGTATTTGGGGAGCGGAAAGGGCTGCTAGTACATTCAAGGGAAGCTGACACTTTACCAATGCTACATCACGCGTTGTAAGATGTTTTTGCCAATATAATATCGCACCTTACTCATTGATTCTAATTACTTTATTTTACTTATTATCTCTCTACAGCATGTGAGCAGCAGGCGCCTGCTTCACCAGTGGATGATGAAGTTGCCCGTGATGTGGAGGAGCCTCAGCTGCCTCCAGCTGAATATGTAAGGCAGCGGACACTCGCACACGCAGCCCAAAATCTTAAAGACGTCACTCTTGCACAGAATGTTCACCTGTCACAAATATCAAGCACTGTCCAACACACGGATCAGCAAATCACCAGTCTCACTAACACACTCTCCGATTTCATGAGCACACACACCTCTTTACTGATGACACTCGCCACCAAAATGGATAATTTAAATACTTCAGTGACAAATATTGCAACACTCCTGGGTGATATCTTGCATGCCCACTCCCAACGCACCTCCGGCACAATCCCTTCACCCAGCTCAGATTATTTGTTCGGCAGCCCCCATACCCAGTTGTCTGTCGCCTCCGCCCTCCCTGATGTGTCTGTCGCGTCCGCCCTCCCTGATGTGTCTGTCGCGTCCGCCCTCCCTGACCCCGAACTATGTCGTTTTATGTGTTTAGCCTTTGCTCGTGGCTATGGCCAATCCCCTGTTGTGCCCACTTCCCCCTCGCCTGTCGTGGCCCCATCCCCATCCCCTGACCCTGCACCTTCACCTCGTCGGACACAACCCGCTTGCCTTGCCCCATTGCCTGGTTCCTCTGACTCCTCTACATCACGGGTGACAAGAAGTCGGAGTAGGGGAGCCTCCCTTCCAACCCCCTTTAAAAAGACACGGAAAAAATAGTTTGTATTGTTTTAACCTAATAAATATAGTTTAATATATGACGAAAATATGTATATATTTTTTTTTTGTAATAAAAAAATTCCTACTACTGAAATGTGTATTTATTTTGTACGGCAGATTCCATAATGTTTTTTTTAATAACAATACTTGTTATCAAGTCTAACCAAAGTATAATCTCCAAACAAACTGGCTGATTCATTAACATATTCAAATATGTATCTAATATCAGTGTGCTGACCAAAACCATGCCATGGCCCTGATTGAGTAATGAACCTAGATGTCAAGGATACATATTTCTGAATGCTGCTCAAAAGCCTTTTAAAATGCAAGTGGTGCAAATTAGCAATAGGTTTAGAGCACGAAAAAAAATAAATGTCTGTATCCTAATGTACCGCACAAATACTTGATAGCTTATTTGTACACTGAAATTTTCATGTCAGGTAGGACCTCTCCTACCCCAAAATTACATCTCCAATGACATTTTTGGTTTACATCCCCCTCCAAACTCACATGCTTTGCCCTTGCTTAGTTACTTTGCCTTACCTTTCCAGAATGATTCTGGCCCATGGTTTGCTGAAGAAGACTTAAACAAGAAGTGTATCAAGGTAAGCTTCTTAATGCTTTTGCCACAGTGTTTCTTTATTTGCCTGACTAAATAATTGCAAACACAACGTGCAACTACAGTGCCCCTTTAGAGGTAGGGCAAATCATTCTGTCAAGAAAGTATTGCATTTGCAAACTGTAACCTGACACAAAGGAGCCACAAAAGACAGGTGTTAAGGTAACCAAAATAAATTAAAAAAAAATTTTCCCCATGATGGCACAGGACAAATATTGTTAACTACTATTTTGTACAGGTAATAATCTGTGCTAATTCTAAAAATCTAATAAGGGATTTGTATTTAAGAATAGTGCTAATGCACAGTGTGTGGTACACTGGACGTCATTTAGCATAACAGTTGTTTACATGTAACCTCATGACCTTATTGCACTAAGCACATATAGGTTGGGTCTCACATTTGGATCTTAGGTGCACTTACCCCATCAGCCGCTGTCATATCACGGCTACCTGGGTGCCTTCTGGTCGTCAGCAACATTCCCGTCCTCCACAGCTCCGTTTGTAATCAAACACACACTGTTTGTTCTGCTGCATGTGCACAGGCATCTTGGATGCAGTCAGGTGATCATTCCAGATCAACCAGATTCAGCACCTGTGATCCCATTAAGTGCTCAGCCAATAGTTGCTTGGGACAAACTATTTAAAGCTGCTGCTGTGATCTGTTCATTGCCTGAACAACACACTTCTCTCCAGTGGATAGTTATTGGCCCCAGTGTTTCTGGCTGCATTACAAAATCAGTGTTTGTGTCCACATTCTCAGACTGCTCATTCCCCTGCTAGATTGGACAATCAGCAAGAACATGAGCAGGAAGATCACCCAGGCTGCTCTGTTCAGATTCAGACCTGCTGCAGGTAATCCCAAGGGTCCCTGATTCGGATCAAGAAATACAGACTAACGTGACAGTTTGACACACTATAAGGGTGTATGTAGTGCTGTGTGTCTGACTAATCATGTAAGACGCAAATGAAAAAGCTTGGAGTATAGATATGGTTTGGTCAGGCAAAGAAGCACACTCTGTAATACAAGTAAGTAGACTCCAAGAGGTAGTTTGTCCACCAAACTCCTCTATCCTGTAAAGACTTTTCCAAACTCTATGATCTGATCCCCCAATCCATGATAGTTTAAACCAATCTGGAACCTTGAATACATTATTATAACAAACAGACCCTAGAGTTTCTTACGTAATGTACACTGATACATTCATTGTTAAAGTGGGCACGTCACTTGGATTTGGCTCCCTTCCAGTTTTGGAAAACATTTATGCAAGGCCAAGCTATTTTATATAACGGGCAACATATCATTTGAAGCTTGGTATGTTGTGATTTCTTGCCAATACAGACACAGGTACCCATTGCACACGTTCACCCTCTATAGGCCAAAAAAACTGGATGCCTCACCTAACAATGTAAACATCAACAATATCTACCAGACATTAATCCCTCAAATTACTGTGTGCTCGGCCCAACACTCTTGGATTAGATCAGGGGTGGGCAAACCTGTCCTCAAGGGCCATATCCAGTTCATGTTTTGAGGATTTCTGTCTGTAGAAACAGGTGGGATAATTACTGACCCAGCCAAATAGATTAACTCAGCTGTACATGATTAAAGAAATCCTAAAAACATGAACTGGATATGGCCCTTGAGGACAGGTTTGCCCACCCCTGGATTAGATGGTGGTAAAGGAATTTGAACATGGAGCCATAATCCTAAAGGGAGGATATCTGTACATTAAGGCTTTGTACTTCCCTTGCCCAAGGCATGGACAAATGCTGCAAATTATTGTTAACATTGACTAGCATGTTTAAACAGACATAGGTGGTATTACGACACACACTTTGAAGAGAAACAAAGGTGGAATGTGAATTTGTCACTACTTTCCACTTTCAGAGGGCAATCTACATGAAAATGGTATTGAGAATAAATTTCACATTTCTATACCACAAGAACATTGGAGACCTACATTATCAGGTTCAGCAAACATGTTAAGTGACTGCTGCCTAACAATGTGTAATCAGACTAATGTAACTAGTTCTCATGTGGAGTATCTATGTTGGCTGTAAGTTTACATATAGCTGCCTTGACCAATTAGCAAACTAGGGGCCTGATTCATTAAGGATCTTATCTGTCATTTTTTGCTTATCTTAAGCTAATCCACTCTGTTCATGCTCAGAAAAGGGAGATAAGAAGCAAAATCCACTGCATAAGTAAAGAATTTCTTACGTTAAGAGTGAAGCAAAGATGGATTTTCATCCTATCTCCCTGTTTCTTCGTAACAATAAGCATCTTACCTTTTGCACAAGATAAGAAGATTACGAATGAATCAGGCCCTAGGTGATGGTATTATGGCCTTGTAGCAAGACTCCACTAGCTTAGTGCCCTAATGCATTCCCCATAATTGTTAGTGTGGGGTTTGTGTCTGGCATGTGGGTGTTGGACCACTTTAAAACAACGTGCCACTAGCACAAGCGATAAATATTGTTATCCCATTTGGCCAAGGGCCAAAAGTTGGTAGTGTGTGACCTGACACTGCTAACATTTTTGCTTTCTTTATATACATTTACCTGTAATGTGATGCCTATATTCCTACGCACATCACATGTTCGCTCCAAAAGCTGAAAGTGTCCAAACAATTTACTAGTAAGCGCCAAACACACATACAAACCTCCACACTATAGACATTTTCTAAAACTATACATTTACCCCATTGAGCGTGTTTGTAGGCTATGGTGTATCTGTGGCAAAGGAGAAAATAACCACACCTAGATTTCATATATTCATTTAAAATAAAACCTGTTCCACAATAGTTTTGAAAGCACTACACATGGATTTATGGGTATTAAAATATTAATCAGTGCACTGTAGTAATGGTACAAAATGGCATGACAACTGATTGCTGACACATTTGCAGCATAGGCTAGATTTATTACATATATTAATTCAAACGTGCTGACAAAAACAAAGCAAACAAGGTAATGGTCTGTGTGTGTAAAAGTTCCTTGGATTAAGAGATGACAATCTGGCCAGACTGAAGAGACATAAGCAGGCTTGGAGCTCTGGAGAAATTCAACAACATGTAGTGAGACACGAATTGCACAAATCCAAAATCCACGCCAACACACCCTGTTGAACGAAAGGCAACAAATTAATATGGCAATATTAGCTCAGACAACTTGCATTTTGATATCAAGAGATTGAGCAATGTATTGGCATGTGTAAAAAAGCCGGTAATATTATAGTGAATAATAATGGCTTGTGTGTTTGGACTATACCTAGGATTCTGAATGCACTATTTGACTTAATTTGAAACACCAAACCCATATGTTACATAGCTAGCATCTGCCCATATGTTTTGTTTGTGCAACCACACATTGCAGGCTTAGTAACGACAACATTATTGTATGGAGCACACTCACTGGCCAATCACATTTTAGTGCAGATAGCACTATACTACTTACATTTGACAACACCCTTCACCATGGCAACATCCACCAACTCCAAAAGGAAGTGCAATGGCAGAAAAGCCAGCACTGCAGTGTAATCTAAAGGCTGTAGATATAAGAAAAACAAATAAAGTGTCAATAATGTGCACTCCTCAACACTATATGTGCTGATCAATAAACTGTAGAAAAACCAAACAACAATTATGTTGCCACATTAGGCTGTAGATTTAAACTACCCCATTAACGTGCATTTAGCTAAAGACATTAAGGCTAAACTTAGAGGCATGAAGCTATACTTTCTACACACATTGTAAAGGTAAAATACAGGTAGCCATGTTTTTCCACTATTATTACACATATAAACCATTTCACTAACACACCAGACCATGTCTATTCATATTCCAATTTTGAATTACCATACCTTAGATAATCAACCCTTGACTAAGCTTGCACATGATTTGACCACTGATCTTTTAAATGTGAAGATATTTATGTTTTGTTCCAAAAATAACCAAAAAATACATTGACCCCTTACATTGTAACATGCTTTGTCCACTAGAACATTTACTTATTTTTTATCCTTTGCTCTCCTTAATGACTCAAGCACAGAGTGTTAATGTGTCTTTAAGGTAAGGTCTGAAAAACCACACTTCAAATAAAAGGTATTAGAAAAAGAAAAAAAAAACAATTTATAACAGCATGGACATTCTTAATGCAAAGTGTTTTAACAAGGGGTATGTAATAAAATAATATCTGGTTTCTACTTACCACACACACAGACAAATGTGGAATGTCAATAAGCAAGCACTAGACACCCAAAAAACACAATCCAGGACCAAGATCTGTGGGGGGAGGGTAAACAGGTACAAAATAAATCAATATAGATGGATAATCTTTATCATACTTGCCAACATTTCTTTTTCTTTTTCCGGGAGATGCCGGCTGGGACGTGGGCGTGCAGGTGGCAGGGCCGCGAAATCACGTCATTTTGGCCCCGCCCCCGTGATGGAATGACACAAATCGCGTCATTTTACAGCGGGGGCGGGGCTAAACGCCGCGATTCCGGGTGAATCGCAGCGTTTAAACTGAATTTTTCCCACTTCCTATCAGGGAGATTGCCACACTCGTCCGGGAGACTCTCGCAAAATGCGGGAGTCTCCCGGACAATCCGGGAGAGTTGGCAAGTATGATCTTTATGTGTGTCACTACAGTCGAGAGGTATCTATGCAGAGACACATCCCAGGTCTACACAGTTGCCTCAATATTCAAACTCTGCAGCTAATTAAAGACTTTTCCACTAACCTTCAACATAAAATTCTTTACCATTAGGACCTTTCAGCATAATTTTCTCTCTGTATCTCACCAATATCTTTTCCAAAAAATAAACATGAGTGTTGAGCAAGGTACAGCAATAAACTGCAGCGATTATGAAACATTTCACCATTAAGGGCTCCTTACCCAGAACTGTGACTCTCCCAACAACACAGAAGGCCAAGCAAGGCATTTTTAAGTAGCACTGTAATTAGTGAATTAAATGCAGGTGAGTAGGCCGGAGAGTATGCCGGACACGTCATTAGGAGCACGCAGGTGCGTTCTAATTAGCCAAGTGTGGTTTTGTGTAAAAGTGACCTGACATGTGAGCAACGTTTATTTTCTGTAGGGTAAGTACAGATTATAACGATTATTACAGATGTCATTAATGAGCTAAGCTGTTAGTGTTGTGGCAATAGTATGGGTAAAATAGTTTTAAGTACAATTATATGACGTATGATTCATTTGCATGTGCTACATTTAGATGTGCCACGATAGTGTAGTGGTTATGTATTTCACCCACCAATACTAAGTGCAGAAGTTTGAGGCCCCAGGTCAACCCTAAGCACCAAGTGAGTTAATAAAACACATTATTAAGCATACTCCTAAAATTAAAAAAATATATGCAATTGCTTGTATTTAGCATAGGATTCGCAAACACGCTTAATTCGCGTTTGTTTGGTGACGTTTTTGCAGCTCCTGCTGCTTTAGTAAAACAGTGTTTTTATTCATGTGTGTGTTTATCTAGGGTTAATATTTTAATACCACGTTATCCATTATGCTGTTCATATTAATTGCAACATGGGCAATTTATCAGGTCTAAGACAGTCATTCAGCTGTGCTAACTAGTTAATGTGCAGTTTGGTGTTGGTGTTTCAATGTGAAGTATACCTTAGTGAATAAAGAAATGAGCTTACAACAACAAGGTAATGAGTTTGAATCCTGAATGATGCATGTATGTGGCTAACCTTGGTATATTTACAAGTTTGAGGGTATTTATTCCACTCTGTGACTTAGTATATGTTTTGGTGTGTAAGGTGGCTATATGTAATGTTCAACAGTGTTATCAGCTACAACACAGCAAAGCAAATGTTGGCAAAGACTTTGGATTTCAAAGACATAGGAATTCTGTACTGGCAACAGTGGAAAAAGCTAAGTGCTCCACCAAATCAAATTGTAGAAATGGGAGCAATAAATGTTCTATTTGAGATTTGTATTTATCAACATGGATATATTTCGATATGCATAAATTGTGACTCTGCATGCACCAAATCTTTCTGGGTATAATATTTCCAAGTATGCCATCTTTCCCCATGTTTTAAGGGAAACAACTTATGCTAGAAGTTGCTGGTATTCTTTAATTTGTATTCTATTCCCTTGACATCACCACTTGTACAGTGGTGTAGCAGTTAGGCAATCCACCTTGCAAGCTTGCTACGTGGGTTCGAGTCCTCACCAATTCTCTCGGCTCTTAGGGATCATTAATATCCTTACACTATTTGTGTTGCTGTTAAAAGTGTCCCTGTGGTAATAGTACACTTGTTTTAAATTTGCATAAATCATGTGTGTAAAACCCTAAAATATAGTTTCGAGTTATTATATGTCTATTAATATTATTTGTTATTGCAAACGCACCATCACCAACTGTCAAATCAGGCATGTAACATATTTAGACTAATGATATTGGTAATTGTTCAGAATGGTTGGAGATTTATCATAAATATTTATGACAAAGTCTATTGTTTGGGAGACATTTTACATAAAATGAAATAATTACCCATGCAGTGTGTACAACAATTCCGGCAGTGGAATGAATGTGGAATGCACTGAGGCAACCATTCCGGCAGTGGAATGAATGTGGAATGCACTGAGGCAACCATTCTGGCAGCCGGAATGAATGTGGAATGCACTGAGGCAACCATTCCGGCAGTGGAATGAATGTGGAATGCACTGAGGCAACCATTCCGGCAGTGGAATGAATGTGGAATGCACTGAGGCAACCATTCCGGCAGTGGAATGAATGTGGAATGCACTGAGGCAACCATTCCGGCAGCCGGAATGAATGTGGAATGCACTGAGGCAACCATTCCGGCAGTGGAATGAATGTGGAATGCACTGAGGCAACCATTCCGGCAGCCGGAATGCACTGTGACCTGGATTCTCCCCATAATGCTGAGAAGATATGTGGCTAGCAGTGTACAGGCCTATAAAAGGCAGTCCTCTTTACTGAAGAGGCAGTAAGCAGCAGAGGGCGCTATTTCCAGCTAACTAATTCCGGCATTCCGGCAGTTCCGGATTGAGGCCAAAGGGCCAAAATAACATCAAACATGTTGCACTTGCGAATTGCATTGATTAGAAAGGGGTATGTAAAGCAAAAAAAGCTTAATTTACACAAACATACTAATGTAACATTTGTAAGATATCTAAAAGCTCAATAAAAAATTTTTTTTACAAAAAAAAAATAAAATGGCACAGGCAGTCTGTATTGATATGTATGTATGTTGTGCATATTTCGTTTTGCATTTTAAACGCAAAAGATGCTCCTAAAGGCGTTTAATAGTGGTTTTAGCTAGCTGTATTGGAGTTAAACATGACCCTGGCCTTCCTTAACTTTTGTGAAAGATTTGAGACAGGAGTGACGTCAGTTTCACTCATCTGGGCAGAGGGAACGCCTACTATTCTCAAGTGAAAAAGCATAACGCCTACTTTACTCAAGTACTATCTCATCTCCGCCCAGTCCGCGCCTACTCTCCGCCCATTCCCACCCATATGTTCTCAAGTGGTCAGCAGTCATCTCAAATCTATTTGCGTTGCAGTTTGAGATTGAGTCGCCTTTTGAGAGCTGTATCTGCCGTGCTTGAGTAGCATATGTAGTGTTTTGCGCTGCTTAAGTGTTGTTTCGCGCATGCGCAGAGCCATTTTGCAGATGCGTATGCGTTTGCGAACTTTGATGAATCGGGCCCTAACTTATGTACAAAATAAAAAAAATCATTTTCACCCCTCATTGGAACATGGTTTTGCCTAGAAAACGTAAGTAGGAAAACATACTCAATTTCTTGCTTCACTTCCTTAATGGATCAGGCCCTGAATTAATAAGGCACACATACTGTGCCTGATTCATTAAGGAAAGTAAGGAAAGAAAAAAAGGAGTAAGTTTTCTCTGGGACAAATCATGTTACAATGCAAGGGGTGCAAATTAGTTTATTATTTTGCACATAAGTTAAACACTGGCTGTTATTTCATATAGCATACAAATACTTGATAGCTTTATGTTTACACTGACATCTAAAAAGTTGATCTAGAACATGCTCTACCCCAACTATTAATCTGCTCCCACATTTTAAATTTATTTCCCCCTCCAATGCAACATGGTTTTGTCAAGGTGCAAAGTAACTTCTTCTTTTTGCTTTACTTTCCTTAATGAATCAGGCCCACTGAGTGCAGCGTGCATTTGTTTTAAAATACATCTAATCTGAGTATTTGTACGCACAAATTCAACAAGGAGCGGATCTGAAGATACGTGTGCCGATGAATATGGGTGCAAGTCTGATTTGCTCTACTACACAGGACACTGCAGGATGCGTCCAATATACATTTTATGATGAATAGAAATTCTCAAAAGGACGCACAGAAACAAAAGATATTGGGGCATATTCAATTAGGGTTCCGGTCCGCGGTAACGTGCGTTACCACGGAAAAATGAGCAGTATTAACGGTAATACGGTATCGCAATAACGCGGATTTTCCTACGCAACCCTATGGGGTGCGCACGATTGACTTTGCGTCCTGTTCTGGCACGTCACCGCGGACCGGAAACCTAATTGAATATGCCCCATTGAGTTAATGTCACCTATTATTAATATAGGCATTTATAACAAAACATAAAAAAGTAGTTTATTATAATTTTCACCCCATAAAATACGTTTATTAGGACGCTATTAAAGTCTACTGTACATAAAATAAATTTTTACAGTTGCTAATGATTGCAAACAGCATGCATACACAACCGTCATCATTAGTAAGTTGTACTTAGACTAGCCCTGGAGCAAGAGATATGGCTAAAAAACAAATACTTTTGAGATGCCCATAGCTTGAATCTGACAATGCTGTGTTCGCTCGAGTTTCTCACTCCCTAACTGTTGATTCACTACACCCAAACGCCCCTTTTCCACCGTGTTTCCTCCCTGAAATCGTAAGCTGTAGTAAGTGTCCTTTGCATTCAAAAATTAATTGAATGTGGCTGTGTTCTGTGACAAAGGGTCCAGCCCTGGGTATGTGCAAAGTGATTTTGCAGATGATACCCACAAAATTACCGTTTATATCCCTTGATGAATCAGGCCGTTGACCTTAAGATAACTTTGGGATATAACTGAGGGATATTATTATGAATATTCTCATTTATTTATATGTCGATGCAAAGTTCTTCAGTGCTGTACAGTATGTGGAAAGAAACGGGTAAATGTAACAAGTGGAATGACATAATATAGCATGATTTATAAAGTATAATGCAATTGGCATGACAAAATACTGTATAGTATGACAAGTAACACAGACAACAATACAGGAGTAACAGAGGACAGGTTACATGGAACAATGCTGGCATGCTTTGGATATACAGTAAAACAAGTTAGAGGGATGGAGCAATACACTGTACATATGACATAAGTAAGAACTAGAATGTGGGACATTAGGGCCTCGCTCATGAGAGCTTAGAATCAAATGGGGGGGATGAAACAAAGAGAGTTGACACAAAGAGGTGAAGGTGATGATGAATATGATGAATGGGGGAGAAGTGAGGTGGTGGATTGGTATGCTTTCTTGAACAGGTGAGTTATACGAGAGTGTTCCAGAGGTGGGGAGCAGCACAGGAAACCTCTTGGAGGCTAGAGTAATATGTGGTAAGAAAAGAGAAGCTGAGGTCATTGGCTGACTTGAGTGGTCGGGAGCGAGTATGTAGGGAGATGAGATTGGAAATGTATGGAATGGTTAAACGGGTGAAAGCTTTGTAGGTGAGGAGTTTCAATTGGATTTTATATGGAAAATAGAGCAGTGTAATGTTTGGATGGGAGGTGAAAGATCAAGCTTGCTGCAGCGTTGAGGACAGGTTGAAGACAAAAGAAGCGGGTGAGGGGGAGGACAGTGAGGAGCAGCTTACAGCAACCGAAGAGAAATTAGAGAGTGGGTGAGAGTTTGGTGGCATCAACGGAGAGAAAGGGTCTGATCCTGGTGTTCTTGTGAAGCAGGAAATTAAAGGATTGTGTGAGTAATTGAATGTGGGGTATAAAGGAGAGGGAGGAATCAAGGATGATGCCCAGGCAGTGAACTTGCTCGACAGGAACGGGGAGAGGTCAGCGAAGGAAAGGAATATTTGTGTGTTGTTGGCATAGAGATGATGCTGGAGAGGAGGTATACACAGAGAAGATCAGTATGTCAAGGACGGAGCCCCAAGAAACACCTATGGGAAGTGAAGGGGAGTCAGAGTTAGACATTGAGAAGGAGAGGTTGGTGAGGTTGGAGGTGAACCAGGAGTTCACAGAAGACCAATGGAGTGAAGGGAGCACAGTAGTAGAGGGTGGTCCAGGGTGTCAATGGCAGCAGAGAGGTCCAGGGTAAGTGGTGTCAGTAGAAGGAGGGCTGTTTTGGTGATGGATGGATTTTAAGAGAATTGGAGACGAAGATTCATGGATGGTGGCCAGTTTATGCAAATGGATCTGGTGTTCCAGAGAGCACAGAAGAAAGGGATAGAGAGAGAAGTGAGTAGTGGTGGATGAGGTTGGTTGGGTTGTTGGTGCATAAGGTGGTGATAACCTGAGAAGGGAGAGAAGATGTGAATAAAAGGAGAGGAGGGGGCTAGGGTTAGGGGAGATGACCCCAGCAATCATGAAAAGGAGAGAAGTGGGGAGTAATATGTGGTATGGGTTGATAAGGGGAAGGAAGAGGGGAGGGGCAGTGAGATGGGAGGATAAAGAAGGGTATGAAGGATGGGAGGGAGGTGCAAGGGTGAGGATACTCTAGCAATAGAGCAAGGGCAAGACAGGAACTATGGAACGGAGGGTGGACATCAGGTCCATGGAGTGAGGTAGAGGCCAGGGTGAAGGTAAGTCTATGGTCATCCAAAGTGTAGTGGGGTATGGGGGGGGGCACAAAATCCAGATGGCCAATGAGCTCAGAGCTGGGGCTCCAGGAAGGGTGTAGTCTGACGATGGTGAATATGTTGACAGTTATACTGTTAAACTATTGACACTAAAATGGTGACAGTGTGTTAGGCTGCTGGTGGTCAGATAACGAACCTGCAGAATAGACTGGCGGAGGTCTTCACCTATAGCAGCCGCCTTTCCTGTAGAGCTGGACGCGCTCACAGGTACTCAGATGCCCCCAGGACTTAACTCCAAGTAGTGTAGGTACGTTATACTAAACCGCAGCTGGAGCTCAGGAAGCAGCAGAGATGGCAAGGATGGTCAGTCGAAAGCCAAGGTAAACACGCCAAAGGTCGAGGTCACAGGCAAAACAGCAAAATCCGAGGAACAGGCCAAAGGGTCGGGGTCACAAGCAGGCAGGCGGAGTCCAATAGACAAGCAGAGGGTCACATCGAATAATGATCAATCCAAGGGTCACAGTACAAAAACTGGGACGCTATAACCGGCAGGGAGGCTAAGCCCTCCCTGCCTTATATGCTGATGCTGGCCAATCAGGGCTTAGCCCTGTAATGATTATCAGGCCTCGTAAAAAATGTGCCCCAATTAATTAGCCCGCAGGCACAGTGTTAGCACATGCGCCCGGCTGCAGCACCTGCCAGAGCGCACCGCTCATAGCACTCAGTGCGCCTGCTCAGAGCATTCGGGCCCCGAGTAACAGTAAAACAGGTAACAGGAAATTACGTCATGGAGACTGCCAGGACGCTCGCAGTGAGGGGAAGTGAGTCGCGGCGGTGCCCGTGGCCACCACGGCTCCTGACACAGTTTAAATGAAAACATTCATTCAGCTGAAGTGTAAAATTGCGACATTGTGACTTTCGAGCATAGTAATATCAAGAGTCACAATGCTGACATTCAAAGAGTGTTACAACTACGGGACCCACCAGCAATACAGCTAGTGGGTCTGGTTAATATTAAAAAAAACAAAAACCTCAAATATTAACTCCCAACTAGTTTTTCTTTTGGACAGGCACTGACCCTGGGATTAATTTTACTAGGTAGGGTAGGAAACCAGCTGGTAGGCGCACAGTTGTTCTAAGCTGTACTCATCAGGAGGAATGGAGAGGAGAGAGAGGAAAATGATACCTGGGACCTGGTGGCAATGATTGTTCATGTGGGGGTTTGTAAGTGCCTGGCACTAGCTACTTTTTGACACAAGTTACGGAATCACTTATTAAATTTTGCAAGAGATATGGCTTTGCATATTACACTTGGCACCAGATTTGCACTACTTATGTTTTAGAATATCAGACTTGGCACCAGATATGGCTCAAATTTGTATGCTGACCACCAAATATTGCTAAACATACTATACTTGACACACTCAGTGTTAATATGTATGCTTGGCACCAGATATTAATCAGCATAATATAGCTCAACTTTGTATATTTAAGTGTATATGTATGTATGTATGTATATATATATATATATATATATATATATATATATATATATATATATATATATATATATATGGATTAATATATAATACTTGGTATCGGATAAATATGGAGTAGAATTGTTTTAGATGAACAATGCATTTGAGCATCAGTTGAGCAGTGAGTGAACTTAAACATGCCATGCTGCTGTTGGACAATGTTTGTTCTGACATGTTCATGTGGATTTCTTCTGGGTGCTCCAGTTTCTTCCAGTAGTCCTGAAACAAACTGGTAGGTTTCTTGAATTATAACCAAATTGGCCTTGTGTTTGTTTACTTGTGGTAGAGCAATTGGATTGTAAGGTCAACTACAGCACATCAATGTGGAATAAACTGCAGAATATCTTGACTCTATGTCAATAAAATTATAATGATAATAATTACTGGCCAAGAATATTTGGTTGATTCACCTGAGCAAATTTAGGGAAAGTTAACGATGAAGGTCTAGATACTCAACAGGGTAGTTTATTAACTCTTGTTTTAACATTTATAAAAAAAATGCTCTAAACTAATGATATTCTTATATACTGTCAATTTAGCAACCTATTCTGCTTCCATTAAAACATATTAGTCTGTACTTATGTATCTCACACGTCTGACCACTTGTGTTACCAAGAACAAATAAAATTGGTATTAGCGTGACTCTTGATTCAGGTTCCTTGTATTTTGCTTTTCCCAGTGCCACACATCTTTTTACCTGGAAATCTGTGACTTGCTACATTTATTTGCCTAGATTCCTGTTTTCTGATTTTCAAAATTTAACATCAATAGCAGAATGTTCTATAATTGTCTTCACTGTATTTGACTCTTATTGTAATAGTAGGTGGGCCATGTGAAATTAAACATTGTATACGGTATATTGGGTGACTCTTAAAGGGGATCTATCAACAAATTTGTGTTTCTTATATATGGTCCCACACTTCCCAGCATTGATGACTGCTATGGAGATCTCAATGTTCCTCTTCACATGCAGCCACTAGCTAACACACATCTCAGGACTGGCTGGTGGCATAAGCCTTAATCCAGCTCTGGCTTTATTAGCAATAAATAATTACTTATTACCCCACATCACTGATTGACGGGTAGGGAGCAACCAGTTTCCACAAGGCTGATTATTATTATTATTATTAGCCTTGTGCACATCTCATTTATCTGATGGTGCAATCTCATTCATCCAATTAAACTAAAAACAGTCTCGGACTGCCTGTCCAGTCTTGAGTGCAGTACAGTGAGTTCATAGGGTTTTATCTAGTTTGAGGTATACTACCATAGTGAAATCCCCTCTGCTCTGCCCCACAGAGGATAGTTTCTTAAAGAATTATTCATAGAAGCAAGATTTGTTTAAGTTGGGGGTATAAATTGTGACTAGTGTGAGTATGTACTGGCAGTGCAATCACACTACTATGAAGTATCTACCTGTGGGATCTACATATGTCTTTGTGGTAGTGAAGGTATAGTGTTGATTTTCCAGAATCACAATCCCGCTGTATTTGCTACCCATACAGATAAATAGGATTGTACAGACTGGTTGCTTAGTAGCATCAGATGCAGAGACTTAAGATGTGTCTCTGGTAAGCTTAATATTATACAATGTGAGCTCACTGAACTGCTAAGTTGCTTGCAAGTGTACCACCTAGGGAGGAAAGTGCAAAATTATTCAAACTTTAAAGATATGAGAGCCTAGGGAGCTCCGCAGAATGAGCATTGCCAATGCAGGGCTGTAAGTAAATAGCACAGCAGGCGTATTAAGTAAAATTTTTGTTTTATTACTTATCAATCTCTTTTCCACTTGGCAAGGATTTTTTGGGGGGTAATATGAAGATCACAGGGATAGGAGCCTTCCAAAGGTAGGGAGTTCTGCTGCTTCAGACATTTCAGCAGCTCAGCACCCTAGTCGTGTGTCTTGGCTGAGATGATTTTCCCCTTAGGGTGGAAGTGTAGTTGGAAGGTAAATCCATGCCTGTTTTAAATTATGTTATGTGATGGGAATAATTTCTCACTTTGTGCAGAATGTCAAGGCAGCCAAGATCTCCACTCCGCAGTCATAGTCCTGTGATCACATCAGTTGGTGGCTCGTTGATCTAAGGATTAGTTCTCTGGTGCAGCATCTGACTGTTGCGACAACCAGTGCGGCATAAAGTTATAGAACAGGTATAGGAGGTCTTTACCTATAGCAGCCGCCTTTCCCGTAGAGACTGGTTACGCTCACAGGTGCTCAGATGCCCCCAGGTGCTAAACTAAAAGTAGTATAAGTTTATGCTCACAAGGCTGCGTACGGGTACAGGTGATGGCACACGGAACAGCGGTGGACCAGCGATCTGCAGACTGGAAGGAGCACCGGAGGAGGTGTCAGGAAACAGCACGTCAGGGTCACAGGCAATGGTTCGTAATCCAGGGACAGGCAATGGATCAGGATCACAGGCAAAGGTTCAGAATCAGTAAACAGGCAAAGGTCAAGGGTCACAGGCAAAGGCTCAAATTCCAAGAACAGGCAAGGGGTCATACACAGGTAATCAATATCCAAGGTTCTTCACCAAACAGCACAGTAGCAAGCTACAGACTGGCAGACAGAACTATAACCGGCAATGAGGCTAAGCCCTCCCTGCCTTATAAACAGGCAGAGACCAATGGGAGCCAAACTGTAATCAGCCCTAGAGGCTGTCATGACAGGGTCCAGGTGTGTTAGCGCGCGTGTGCCCAGCTGCTCCTAATGCCGGTACGCGGCGCAATGAGACTGCAGCGTCCCGACCGTTGCAGAGGGACTGAGTCCACGACCAGAGATAATTACCCTATAAAAATAACTACACTTACATACTTGCAATCTTTTATCCCTACACCAGCTATTAGTCAAACCATCTTTTGCAATTTCATTCTTAATTCATATGTACTTGAAGAACAAGCCTTGTCCATTTTTGTGGCACTTCATTTTGAATCTTTTCCATGATGGAATGCATTACAGTTGTGGAAAGCAAAATATATATATGAAGAAGTCATAATATATATGAGGGTAGGATATTTAGGTCCAAAAATGTTTTCAGCTTTTGGGCCTTACTTACAAAACCTGCTGCAATCATTATGTGCTATGTATCTTACCTTGTGCCGTTCACACAGAATAAAATTCTGGAATCCATCCTAACTAATGATAATGAGATTTACATCTTCCATCAAGGTTCATCTTTTTAAAGAAATCAACACTAATTCAAGTCTGAAGTGGACAATTACACTTACAGCTTGCTTCATGGGAACCCAATGAAAGTGAAGTCAGATTCCTGTCCTCATTATAAAGAATCTTTCCGCCTAAGTTAATCACATAGATTTTGCCTGTCAACAATAATCAGCAAGGCAGTTGATGTTATTGATTTTTTAAAACCTATTTGGATTGTGTGGATTTGACCATCAAAAGAACAGAAGCCGACAGCAGTTTACTCCTCAGTGCTCAGTAGTTCTTTATGCTCTTAGAGCTATAACTAGACATTTTAGTGCCCAGAGTGAGAGAAAACTCTGGTGCCCCCCCCCCCCCCTTCATCTTGGTGTGAAAAAATAAAGGTGCTGCTTGGCAGAATTAGAGTGCATGCCACTATGTCTATTGAACATATAGATGAATTTCAGGGAAGGGGAGGAGCAGTGAGATGTGCTGCTGTACAGGTGAGGCACCATACTATTGGATGTCACCTTGCTTGTTAGTATTATAATATTTCTCATCCACAGTTATTTTTTTTTTTCATTCTTTAAGTTCAGCTTCAAGTTCCATTGTGCAAAACACTCTCTGTGAAAGCTGTCTCTCTGCCTTTGCCATGCCTAGATATATACCAATTCTGCCTAATGTTACATCCAGCCACATATGCAGGTATATATCAAGTAGATCTGCAAGCTCAATGGACAAACAGCAAACAAAAAACAAAAAGTCTAAAAAATATGACTATTTCAAGACATATTATAAGACTTAAATAGTTGAGCTTTCTTCAGCATATGTTGTCTCTTGCCATTCAGAAAGGCAGAAAGTTAAGTCATATCTAAGCTGCCATAAAAATGTAACAGTGTAAATACAGTTAGGTAAATAATTGCCTAACATAAACATCCTTTTGTTCAATTCTTCATTCTCAAAAAATACTTTTATAACCTTTTATATGGAGGTAATTTTCTGTTTATTAATGTAAGCATTGTTTGAATATTAACACTTGGCAATCTACTAAAGGTAGATTGTAATTTCCCATCCTTTTAAAATGGACCAAAATAGCTACAAATCACAAAAAAAGAAATTCATTGTCCCAGCTATGTAATTTTCTATCAACATGCAATTTATAGAAATATCTATCAATATAACAAAAATGTGATTTCGCCAGCGATGTTTTAAAAATCTCAGAGCTTTTCCCATTCATTTAAATTGTCTGGCAGGACTTAGGGCTAAATTTACTGAGAATCGTGTTTGTTGGCGGTGTAGAACCGCCATTCATCACCACTAATTTCCAGCAGTTTAGAGGGTCAAACTGAGACTTTGACTGAACAGTTATCAGAAGCCTTCAATTAACATAAAGCGCTGACTGCCAACATTATAGTGCTGCCTTTCCTAAATGGTTCATCCCCACGATCAGCCTGCACCTCTGCTCCTCATTGGGAATAATGTGTTCTAATCCCATGCCAACCTTCACTCTCCTTTTTACTATTATGCTGAAGTCGATGAGATGGGAAGAGCTGAATAAGAAGAATGATTATGGTGGCTTAGTGATTAGCACTTCTGCCTCACAGCACTGAGGTCATGAGTTCGATTCCTGACCATGTCCTTATCTTTGCGGAGTTTGTATGTTCTCCCTGTGTTTGCGTGGGTTTCCTCCCACACTCGAAAAACTCGTAGGTTAATTGGCTGCTATTAAATTGACCCTAGTCTTCTCTCTATTCCTCTCCGCCTGTGTGTGTTCGAGAATTTAGACTGTAAGCTCCAATGGGGCAGGGACTGATGTGAGGAAGTCTCTGCACAGCGCTGCGGAATTAGTGGCGCTATATAAATAGCTGCTGCTCATGATGGTAATCTACAGTCCAGGACCAGGGATTTGTGCACCTTCTCTGCCAGGAGTGCTTTCATTGTGCTGCAATTCATTACACAAATGACACAAATCTCCGTATTAACCATATGTAAGCAGCACACTCTTATCAAAAGTGTAGATTTCAAGTAGGAATCTATGCATTTTCATACCTGCTGCAGTGCACAGAGAAAGTCCAACAAATAATACTAGTTTGTGTTGTAAAAATGGGTTACTTTCTTTTCCAATGCAGTTGCCTTTTAGACTACTTTGTCTAGATATAATATAAAAGTCTTGCATTTTAGGTACCAGGATGCAGCTGATGGTTATGACAGATGAAGAGCACAGATCTGAAGGTAATCCTGTACAATAGGTAAAATGTGTAGATATGAATTGACATGCTGATCAGGACTTTTGGAGCAAGCACAGATGTCATCTCCGGGAGAGCAAGAAGAAGTCACATTAGTGACACTACACCTAGTTGATGTTAGGGATGTGCACCGGCGACTTTTGAGGTCTCGTGTTTTGTGTTTTGGATCTGGATTTTCGTTATTTTTGGGGTTCGGATTTGTCTCGCAAAACACTTGACGAAAGGTCTCGGTTCGGATTTAAGGTTTTGGATTCGGATTTTTTTTGAAAAAAACATAAAAAGTTTAAAAATCAAGTTTTTGGGCTTATTTTCACTCCTAGGCTATTATTAACCTCAATAACATTCAATAACAAGCATTTCCACTAATTTACAGTGTATTCTGAACACCTCACAATATAGTTATTAGTCCAAAACGTTGCAACAAGGTATCTTTCTGGACTGCGTAGAGGAGTGGGTCACCACAATATATATTAAAAACCCTGAACTTTTATGATTCGCACCAATAAATGTACCTGGACTGCGTAGAGGAGTGGGTCACCACAATATATATTAAAAACCCTGAACTTTTATGAATCGCACCAATAAATGTACCTGGACTGCGTAGAGGAGTGGGTCACCACAATATATATAATAAGAAAACCATCAACTTGTTTGATTCGCACCAATAAATGTACCTGGACTGCGTAGAGGAGTGGGTCACCACAATATATTAAAAACCCTGAACTTTTATGAATCGCACCAATAAATGTACCTGGACTGCGTAGAGGAGTGGGTCACCACAATATATATAATAAGAAAACCATCAACTTGTTTGATTCGCACCAATAAATGTACCTGGACTGCGTAGAGGAGTGGGTCACCACAATATATATAATAAGAAAACCATCAACTTGTTTGATTCGCACCAATAAATGTACCTGGACTGCGTAGAGGAGTGGGTCACCACAATATATATAATAAGAAAACCATCAACTTGTTTGATTCGCACCAATAAATGTACCTGGACTGTGTAGAGGAGTGGGTCACCACAATATATTAAAAACCCTGAACTTTTATGAATCGCACCAATAAATGTACCTGGACTGCGTAGAGGAGTGGGTCACCACAATATATATTAAAAACCCTGAACTTTTATGAATCGCACCAATAAATGTACCTGGACTGCGTAGAGGAGTGGGTCACCACAATATATATTAAAAACCCTGAACTTTTATGAATCGCACCAATAAATGTACCTGGACTGCGTAGAGGAGTGGGTCACCACAATATATATTAAAAACCCTGAACTTTTATGAATCGCACCAATAAATGTACCTGGACTGCGTAGAGGAGTGGGTCACCACAATATATTAAAAACCCTGAACTTTTATGAATCGCACCAATAAATGTACCTGGACTGCGTAGAGGAGTGGGTCACCACAATATATTAAAAACCCTGAACTTTTATGAATCGCACCAATAAATGTACCTGGACTGCGTAGAGGAGTGGGTCACCACAATATCTTAAAAACCCTGAACTTTTATGAATCGCACCAATAAATGTACCTGGACTGCGTAGAGGAGTGGGTCACCACAATATATATAATAAGAAAACCATCAACTTGTTTGATTCGCACCAATAAATGTACCTGGACTGCGTAGAGGAGTGGGTCACCACAATATATTAAAAACCCTGAACTTTTATGAATCGCACCAATAAATGTACCTGGACTGCGTAGAGGAGTGGGTCACCACAATATATTAAAAACCCTGAACTTTTATGAATCGCACCAATAAATGTACCTGGACTGCCTAGAGGAGTGGGCACTGGGCACCACAATAAAATATATAAAAAACCTTCAACAGGTCTGCATTACACTACACATACGGCTGCTCCTCCATCCTCTCCATCATATACATGTTGGAGTTTTAGCGTGTGACAACCTCTTGTTTTTGATAATGTCAGTGCATTTTGAATATTTTTCAATTTGCCCCACACCACTGAATGTACTTTATCTATGATACGCATCTATCTATCTTGACTGCGTAGTGTGGTGGCCCCGGTACACAATTTGGTACCGAGGCCACAATATAATTAAAAAACCCTCCACGTGTCAGAATTCCACCAAACAAGTATCTGGACTGCGTAGTGGGGTGGCCCCGGTACCCAATTTGATACCGGGGCCACAATACCTCCTCCAAACATGGTACAGACAATTCGTCATTGAGATCCCATCAAGTATGTTAAAGACAGACAGGGTCGAAGTGTTTAGGTTGACTTTGTAAACCAAAAAACTGTCCCTGTTGCACATAGTCGTGCAATGAAGACTGACTTTTTCATTTAAAGGCACCATCTTTCAAGTGTAGTGTTTGTAAGTCTAAGTCATATTATACTTTTGGTAAAATTGGTTTATTTTGTTCCTCTTTATGGTAACTACTAATAGAATTAAAGTATTAAATAGAAGCGGCAGTTCCTCTTTATGGTAATTAGTAATAGAATTAAAGTATTAAATAGAATTAAAGTATGAAATAGAATTAAAGTATTAAATAGAATTAAAGTATGAAATAGAATTAAAGTATTAAATAGAATTAAAGTATTAAATAGAGTGGTATAGAGTTGTAGTGTGGTATAGATAGAGTGGTCCCCACAATATAATAATAAAACCCTCAACTGGTCTGAATTCCACCAAACAAGTATCTGGACTGCGTAGTGTGGTGGCCCCGGTACACAATTTGGTACCGAGGCCACAATATAATTAAAAAATTGGGCATCAACTGTCACCGTTGTTTAATATCTGATACACCTAAATATGGACTGCACAGTGGAGTGGCCCCGGTAGTAAATTTGGTGCCGGGGCCACAATACCTCCTCCAACTTCCAAGTGTAGTGTTTATAAAGACAGACAGCGTCGAAGTGTTATTAGTTGACTTTCTTAACCCTAAAATTGTCCCTGTTGCAAATATTCGTGCAATGGACAGTTACTTTTTTATTGAAAGACTCAAGCTTTCAAGTGTAGTGTTTATAAAATATAAACAACAATACAGTAGTTTTAGAGCACGTCAATACCTCTTGTTTTAAATTATGACACGGCATTTTACTTTTGGTTTAATTTCTTGAATTTTTTTAAATTTGGTTTTACTTTTTGAACATGGCAAACGACTGTTGATTGGTCATATAATGCAAAAAAAAAAGTTCCAAGATGGAATTGTCCTTGGGCCCTCACACCCACCCTTATGTTGTTGAAATAGGACATGCACACTTTAACAAACCAATCATTTCAGCGACAGGGCCTACCAAACAACTTTGGCTGAAATGATTGGTTTGTTTGGGCCCCCACACCAAAAAAGCTATTCATCTCTCCCTGTACAGACTAAACAGGCTCTACTGAGGCAAGATGTCGTCCTCATCCTCAACCTCTGATTCCTCTCCCCCTACAGTGTGTACTTCCTCCTCATCACACATTATCAATTCGTCCCCGCTGGACTCCACAACCACAGGTCCCTCTGTAGTATCTGGAGGACAGTGCTGTACTTCATTGAGGAATTGATTATTCATTTTTATAAACATCATTTTTTCAACGTTGTGAGGAAGCAACCTCCTTCGCCGCTCACTGACCAGGTTCCCCGCTGCACTAAAAACTCTTTCCGAGTACACACTGGAGGGGGGACAACTCAGGTAAAATAGAGCCAGTTTGTACAGGGGCTTCCAAACTGCCTTTTTTTCCTGCCAGTAACAATATGGACTGTCTGACATCTCTACTTGGATGGTGTCAGCAAAGTAATCATCCACAATTTTTTCTATTGTGACAGCATCCAATGCAGCGAGAGTAGACATGTCTGCAATGGTTGGCAGGTCCTTCAGTCCGGACCAGATGTTATCAGCATCCCCGCCAGTGCCTCTTTTGGGAAAACTGAGCTTTTTCCTCGCAGCCATAGATGTGGAAGAAAATGAGGGTGGAGCTGTTGGCATGTCACGGTCCTTTTCAGAGGACAATCTCCTGACCAGCAGGTCTTTGCACCGCTGTAGACTTGTGTCCGCCGGAAACAGAGACACAACATACGCTTTAAACGGAGGATCGAGCACGGTGGCCAGAATGTATTCCTCTGACTTAAAAAGAGTGACCACCCTCGGATCCTGGCAAAGCGTACGAAGGGCTACATCCACAAGAGCTACATGCTTGGTGTAATCGCAATGGCTTACCAGCTCCTCCCTCACTTTCTCCAGCTGCTTCTGCAACAGCCTGATCAGGGGAATGACCTGACTCAAGCTGGCAGTGTCGGAACTGACTTCTCGTGTGGCAAGTTCAAATGGCTGCAGAACCTTGCACAACACGGAAATCAGTCTCCACTGCGCTTGACTGAGGCGCATCCCCACTCCTTTGCCTATGTCATAGGTGGCTGTGTAGGCCTGAATGGCCTTTTGCTGCTCCTCCATCCTCTGCAGCATATAGAGGGTGGAGTTCCAGCGCGTCACAACCTCTTGTTTGAGGTGATGGCAGGGCAGGTTCATGCTTTTTTGATGTGCCTCTAGTCTGCGGTAGGCACTGGCTGAATGCCGAAAGTGTCCAGCAATTTTGCGCGCCACCGCAAGCATCTCCTGCACACCCCTGTCACTCTTGAGGTAATGCTGCACCACCAAATTAATGGTGTGGGCAAAACATGGGACGTGCTGGAAATTGCCCATATTTAATGCCCGCACAATGTTACTGGCATTGTCTGACACCACAAATCCCCATGAGAGTCTAAGTGGGGTAAGCCACTGGGAGATAATTTCCCTCATTTTCTCTAATATGTTGTCAGCGTTGTGCCTCTTATTAAAGCCTGTAATACACAATGTTGCCTGCCTTTGCATGAGCAGCCATTTTGTAGATGCTGCTACTGATGCAGCTGTTGCTGTTGCTGCGGAAGGGGATGCATCTACCCAGTGGGCTGTCACAGTCATATAGTCCTTCGTTTGCCCAGAACCACTTGTCCACATGTCCGTGGTTAAGTGGACAGTGGGTACAACCGCATTTTTAAGAGCACTGAGGACACTTGATCGTACTTCTCTGTACATTTTTGGTATCGCCTGCCTAGTGAAGTGGAATCTCGACGGGATTTGGTACCGGGGACACAATACCTCCATCAACCCTCTAAATCCCACTCCACTGATGGCGGACACCGGGCGCACGTCTAACACCAACATTGCAGTTACAGCCGCAGTTATACGCTTTGCAATAGGGTGACTACTATCGTATTTTGTGGTCATGGCAAACGACTGTTGGACGGTCAATTGTTTTGTGAAAGACTTAGCGGTCTTACGACTTCCCCTCTGGGAAGATGACCGACTAACAGCAGCAACAACAGCAGTGGCAGTAGTAGGCGTACCGCTGCAGGATTCCTCGGATGAATCCCGTATTGAGGAGGACTCAGTCTGGCTGCTGACTTGGGCTGCAGGACTGAATCTGATGGAGATTGTGGAGGAAGTTGACGAGGAGGGTGTTGCTGGTGTGTATCCAACTGGACCACGGGATTTAGGTGTCCCTGTACCGATGAGGGTCCTAGCCCCAGTTCCTGAACTAACCACTGAACTATGAAGGTTATTCAGGTGACGTATAAGGGAGGATGTTCCTAGGTGGGCAAGATCCTTACCCCTGCTTATTTGAGCTTTACATAAGCTACATATGGCCATACATTGGTTGTCTGGATTTGGATAAAAATAACTCCAGACCGAAGAGGTGCATTTTTTGGTCTTCTGACCAGGCATGACGATGGGCTTTTTCATCCCATGGACATCAGCTGTTTCCCCCCCTGGTGCCTCATTTACAATAACCACATCACCATCCTCATCATCAAGTTCCTCCACAGCGCCAGCTACATCATCAATAGCCTCCTCCCGAGCCACCTCTTCCCGTACAGTGATGGGAAGGTCAGGCTTGACAACCACCAACATCCTTGGACTCGCCTTGTGGATTTGTGATAATTTCTCTTTAGAAGGCAGAGTTGTTTGCTGTTTTGTTGCTGACAGCATAACTCTCTTCAATTTTTTGTAGGGGGGGGAGGAGGAGGAGGGCTAAGATCCGTGGGTGAAGCTGAACCACTAGTCATGAACACGGGCCAGGGCCTAAGCCGTTCCTTGCCACTCCGTGTCGTAAATGGCATATTGGCAACTTTACGTTTCTCCTCAGATGATTTTAAGTTTCTCTTTTTGCTACTTTTTCTTAACTTGGGCTTTTTGGATTTTACATGCCCGGTACTACGAGATTGGGCATCGGGCTTGGAAGACGACGTTGATGGCATTTCATCGTCTATGTCATGACTAGTGGCAGCAGCTTCAGCATTAGGAGGAAGTGGGTCTTGATCTTTCCCTACTTTATCCTCCAAATTTTTGGTCTCCATTATATGTAGCACAAGATACTGCAGAATGTGTGAACTTGGTAATATTGCAGTACCAATGGACTTATACTGCTGTATTGGTTTTGCAAATTTGGTTATAATTATTATATTTTTTATTTTTTTTAAATTTTTTATTTTTTTTTACTTTTTTTTTATTTTTAAAAAACTTGGGAATAATGGGGAAATAACTATGCCCTTAGAAGCACAGAGCACAGGACACAGCACCACTGGACTGAACAGGACACGGCACAGGACCCAGCAGCACTACGGAACTCAGCAGGACAGAGCACAGGACACAGCACCACTGGACTGATACTGCAGAATGTGTGAACTTTGTAATATTGCAGTACCAATGGACTTATACTGCTGGATTGGTTTTGCAAATTTAGTTATAATTATTATATATTTATTTTTTTTTTTTACTTTTTTTTTATTTTTTAAAAACTTGGGAATAATGGGGAAATAACTATGCCCTTAGAAGCACAGAGCAAAGTACACAGCACCACTGGACTGAACAGGACACGGCACAGGACCCAGCAGCACTACGGAACTCAGCAGGACAGAGCACAGGACACAGCACCACTGGACTGATACTGCAGAATGTGTAAACTTTGTAATATTGCAGTACCACTGGACTTTTACTGCTGAATGTGTGAACTTGGTAATATTGCAGTACCAATGGGCTTATACTGCAGGATTGGTTGTGCAAATTTTGTGGTAATTAAAAAAAATTAAAGTAGTTTTTGGTATTTTTTTAAAAAACTTTTTTTCATTTTTTTAAACACAGGGGAATATTGGGGAAATAACTATGCCCTTAGAAGCACAGAGCACAGGACACAGCACCACTGGACTGAACAGGACACAGCACAGGACCCAGCAGCACCACTGACCTCAGAAGGACAGAGCACAGCACACAGCACCACTGGACTGATACTGCAGAACACAGCACAGCACAGCACAGCACAGCACAGCACAGCACAGCACAGAACTAAACAGCACAGCACAGAACTAAACAGCACAGCACAGAACTAAACAGCACAGCACGAGATCTACCAGGACAGAGGACCACCTAACACACCCTCCCTCTACCCTGATCAATGCCCGAGTGAAGATGGCGGCGACTAGCGGGGAATTTATAGGATCCAAGTATCGCGAGATCCGACAACGGGATTATGAGTCAGAGCCTCAGTTTCAGATTTGAATTTGGCGCCAATACCCGGATCTGTCTCGGATCCGACTCGGATCCGCAACGTTCGGGTGGACTCGGATTTCATAAATCCGAGTGCGCTCATCCCTAGTTGATATTCCAAATTCTAGCCTCTAGGATGGACCCACTGACCCAGCGGGAGAGTCACAGCAGCAGCCATCACACCCTCCTTTACTTGAACTAGGTAGAGAAATGGCACAATCAGGGGGGCTCTGGTGGGCGCCACAGAATTAAAATGCTTTTATTATGGTACTTTAAAACTGTGCGGCGACCGCTGAGCATACCTTTCACGGCCGCCGCACAGCTTCAGATAGATCCACGGGGAGGGGGGAGGGACTATGGATCACCACCGCCGCCCTCCCCTCCAACAGCTGATGGGGCGCTCTGTCTCCTCCCCTCCACTCACTAACTGTCGGGCGTGACATCATCATCACGGCTCGACAGTGTCAGTGAGGGACGTTAAGAGCCAAGTTAAGATAAGGAAAGACGTGAAGGAGGGCCCGGATTTTGACATTCTGCCTAGGGCGCCGAGGACCCTAGCACTGGCCCTGGGCACAATCCATTGCTAATTTCCAGCCGCAACACTCACAGTTTATGGAGACACAAACAAGAGACATGTCTCAAATTGTAGCCCAATTGAGGCCCGGGTACCACACAAACACTGAAAGCAACCTCGGTGACCCCTGGTGGCCGAGGAAGAGGAGAGTGGGCCGCAGGAAACCAGCATTTACCTGTCAAAAGACACAAGTACAAAAATATATGTCAAAAAACATTAATATAATGTTACGCATTTATTTGCAAACCAGCACAGTTTATTTGTTTTTAGGTCACTAATATGGTATAGTCATTTTTGTGGCCTTTTATTTATGTTTGGAGAACATATATGCATCAGTAATGTGCACATTGTTGTGCTCGTGATTTTAGCAATCTGTTATACTTTATCTTACATACCAAAAAATAAAAATAAATGAAAATTTCAAACAATTCTTTTCTGGTACATAAACGTCATTAGTAAACTTGGAAAATATAACTGACTGTGTATTGCACAAAAAACAATCACACTTGTATGTCACTTACCAAACAATATTCAAGGGTACAAATGAAGAGGACACACTATCCTCTGCTCCAATAATACCTACTCTAAAAAATGTATAAAAAAAAAGGATTGCATTGCTCACACATAACACGAATGAGCAATGATTTTGGGTATTATTATTAGCAACTTACATGTAAAGTAGTTGTCAATCAGACGGTCTCTAATTTGCCTGCTCCCCTCTGTAGTCTGCACATCACCAGTTGGTACACAGACCCCTACTTTTTGCATCACAGACAACCTGCACATTCAGGTAGTGGTAGTGGTGGCAATTAATGAAAACCTCTGCCCTGTGTGGAGGTAGTCTCATCCCAATATGAGTGCAATCTACAGCTCTCAAAACATTACGTAGTCCTGGGAGCCTATAGAAAGCTACCTTTAGCTCATGCCACTGTGATTCCTGACTGGGGAAGCAGTGGCACACGCAGGGGGGGGTTTATGGATCTCCAGAAACCCCCCCTCCACTTAACTAAGTGCCCACCATAGCGGCACTGTACTATACAGCAACCGTGGGGCTATCAAAGACGCGTCCGCGACGGTGCTGACAGCGCCGCAGCTGCTGTATAGTACAGTGCTGCCGAAATGGAGCTGCTGGGAAGCAGCAATATGTAGGTAACATTTGTTTTAGGGCACTTAAGGTCTGTGAAAAATGTCTAGGAAATGTGGTCTTTGTTATCCCACTTTATGGCCACGGGCTCCTTTTCAGAGACTGAAAAGGAGCCCAGAGACTGAAAAGGAGCCCGTGGCCATAAAATGGACAGCACACAATAATTTGTGCAGGCCAGACATTGCATAGGAGCATGATGTTTCTGGCTCCAAATCCATTTTAAATTGATCATAAAACCTCAGGAGGTTAGTGTGGTTGAGGTGAAACATTTGGACTACCTCCTGATCAGACAGAGAATCCAGTTTAAACCGTAATGCAAAAACACGTGGTCGGCATAGCCTCTACAGATCCTGGGACTGCTGTTCAGCATCATCATCCTTCTCCCTCCTTTCTGCCTCCATCAAATGAAAAGCAGCATGCATGCAGAAGCAACAATGAACAACATTACCAGAAAATGACATTCTCCAATAAACCCACACCTGCGAAACACTTGTCGGGGCCATTTTATATCATGATTAACTGCAGGCAAATTGAATGTGATTTCTTCAGTCTCGTCACTCACATCCACCTCTTTTGTTCTGGCCGTTTGTGTGGAGGTTTTGCAACCCCCTGCTTAGTAAATCCGGCTGTTTGTATATTTATCAGTGTAAAAATCGGGATGGAAATCTGTAAAGTGGTGGTTTTTAAAAAATGTTCATTCTGGCGGTTTGAATGACGGTTTAATCTTTAGTAAATCCGGCAGCTTTAAATCTACTGGAAAAATAGCCTAAAACTGGCGGTTTCATCAAATTGCTCTTTAGTAAATCTAGCCCTTAGAATCCAGAGCTCTGTGGGTATATTTACTAAACTGCGGGTTGAAAAAAGTGAAGATGTTGCCTATAGCAACCAATCAGATTCTAGAGGTCATTTTGTAGAATGCACTAAATAAATGAAAGATAGAATTCTATAGGCAACATCTCCACTTTTTCAAACCCACAGTTTAGTAAATATGTCCTCTGGTGTCTTTGAAATTTGGTATAGTACATACAGCCACCAGTGGTGTTGCTGTGTTCTGAAATATGCCAATTCCATCAATGCCAGAGTTAAGTCTTTCTGGACTGATAGGCTTGACCTTGTGTTTAACATCTGTGAAAATGGTAAGTTTTAAGGGTGGCAATAGTCAAACGTATTATGTAGAAAATATAGCATAAATACAGATATTTTCGGTCACTGTTTAAAAAGTATGTATTTGTAATCTTACATTTTTATTTTATTTGGACAACTTGTTAATATATGAAATAAATGCATTGGTTCATTGCTAATTAATAGAGGTGGGTACGATTTTCAGACAGTAATAATACTGATCGAAATAATACAGACACGAAAATACCTATAATATAAATACTGACATGGATAACATACCTACATGGAGAAAACATTGACAAGGACAAAATATCTACAGTGTAAACACTGACATGAATAAAATACCTATAATGTAAATACTGACATGAAGAAAATACCTGTAGTGTAAATACTGACAAGGAGAAAATACCTACAGTGTAAATACTGACCTGGAGAAAATACCTGCCTACTTCTGACATTTAGAAAATCCCAACATGGATACAATACCAACAGTGTGATTGATGACAGTGAAATTGCCGAAAATCACACTACCGGCATTAAGACGTCAATGCAAGCGGGACCGGCACCTATATAGCCCACCTGCAGTAAACTGTGAAAAAAATAGATAAATGTAAAAAAAAAGTGCTGGTCGGAGGAAAAAAGGGGGGACAAACAGCATGGTATCCACCCAATTATCTTCCACCCAGCCCTAGGCTTAGCCAGCCAGGGCAGGTGGCACTATGGCATGGGAACCCTCAGCAGGAGGTCCCCCTGCCATGATACTAACCAGGCTGGTCAGCACATGGCTGGATTCCCTAGGGAGTTGGGGTCCGCAATAAAATGTGGGCCCCCTCCATAGGGATACCCAGTTCCGTGCTAATAGTAGTAGGGATCTTCCCACACCCTTGGGCGGGGAGTGTGGTGTAATAAATGTGTACAAATAAATAAATTAATGAAACACTCTTTTACATTGGTGAATTACATGTCACAGGAAGCCCAGGCTGCCATGAATAGTCTGGGCGTGCTTGTAGTACTACAAGCACAAGAATACCCATGGCTGCCAGGGCGTGCTGGCACTTGGGGAACCACAAGTGCCAGCATGTCCTGAAACCCAGTGCCTGCTGTGTCCTGCAGTTCACCAATGTAAAATGTAAATAAATGACTCCCCTGGTTAAAGCCACATTTTATTAAAAAAAACAAACACGCAAACATAATTACCAACTCTAACTCTGTTCTTCTTTCTTATTTACGATCCAGTCTTGTGAGCTGAGCTGATGCCATCGTCAGAAATGCTTTTTCCCACGCTGTCAGATGGAAGCCCCAGGTTATAAATAGACTAGAGATGCTCACTGACCCCCGTGAACTGGTTTTGGCTTTGGATCTGGATTAGCTTTGTGTTTTGGTTTTGGTTTTGGCAAAACCGCCCTCGTGTGTTTTGGATTTGGTTTTCGTTTTGGAACTGTATTTTTTCTAAAAATTGCTATAATATGCTAAAATCACATGATTTTGCTCTTTTTTTGTTCCTACATTATTATTAACCTCAATAACACTATCAAGTCATTTGCAGTCAATTTTGACCACCTCACAGGTCACAATATTATTTTCATTAGAGATGCTCAGGCTCGGTTCCTCGGAAACTGAACACACCCGAACTTAGGGGATCCGAGTACCGTGCCGACTCGACTCGGTACTTTTGCGCTTTTTCTAATTCCAAAATGAGGCAAAACGTCATTGTGACGTTATCGGATCTCGCGAGTTTTGGAATCTATAAATACCGCCCTCCACGGCGAACTAGCGCCATTTGAGAGAGGGATACAGAAGGGGTAGGATAGAGTGTAGAGCAGTTGGGCTGGCAAACTTAGAGAATTAAAAGAGGAGGGTGGTAGCAGTGTTAAAGAAAGCTCCATTGCTAATTGTCATTGCTGAAATACAAATACAAATACAAATATATTAGTCCTTGCAGGCTTTTCTTCTGAATTTGCACCAAAATGTGTAGGGTGTTATATACACCCAAAGACAAAAGCTCCATTGCTAATTGTAATTGTCATTGTTGAAATGCAAATATACTAAGCCTTGCAGGCTTTTCTTCTGAATTTGCACCAAAAAGTGTAGGTGTTATATACACCCAAAGACAAGAGCTCCATTGCTAATTGTCATTACAGAAATACGAATACTAGTCCTTGCAAGCTTTTCTTCTGAATTTGCACCAAAAAGTGTATGGTGTTATCCAAATGGATTCACAGCAGTACACAGAAGAGCAGGAGCAGCAAGCAGCTGCTGCCACCAGTCCTGATGATAGTAATCCCTGTACATCATCTGGTAAAGCCTATGTAAAAGTATTGTCATGGTCACAAACAGGAGTACAGCTAGGAGTCACGAATATGGTGAAAACACTCTGTTTATTTGCAGAAAAGTATAAATAGCAGGTAATTGAGTGCAGTAGTAAATACCAGGTGCAAGCTGATGCAGGAAATAATAAGAATGTTCAGAAATCAGCAGGTAAACAGCTAATGCAGGGAAGCAGGATGTATGAACAGGTTCCAAGCAGGCATGAACCAGAGGAGCAAGGCAGGAAGAAGAATCCACAGGTTGCAACAAGGATATGACATCACAGGATGGGACAACAATAACCAGCCATGTATGCTGGGAGTGACAGGTTTAAGAAGGGACACACCTAGGTGCAAGGAATAATTACAGTGCAGGTTAACCCCTGATACAAACAAGTAGGGCACAATAGCAGCACCTCTGGTGAATGAAGGTACTGCTGCAACACACAAAAAGAACAAATAATAAAGTCCAAAAGTTCAGGAGGCAGGAGCTGCCAGGCAAAGCAGTAAGCTGTAAGCAGATCGTTACAAGTATATAGTCTTTTTAAGTCAGGGAAACAAACATCTAAAAAAACACCTTTTACCATGGTCAAGAAAAAAAGACCTGTAATCCAGGCAATGTTATCTGCCGGAAAAAAAATTGCCAACATGCCATTCTACACACGCAGTGGCAAAGAAAGAATGAGGCCTTCACCTTTCTATATGAGTGCGAGATCTGAAACTGTTACTGACAGTGTACCCATAAATAAGGCCCCTTTCAGCATTTCTGCAGATGTGTTCTTGAACAGCCCGAGTGTAGCCGGTGATACACCAATTGAGGATGCCACTTTGGAATTGCAACAGGATGAGGGGGGTATTTGTGAAGCCGATGAGGGCGCTTATGAGGATGTTGAGGCTGAGGATGATGACAACAACATCTTGCCACAGTAGAGTTAATTAACAGCACTGTAACCTTAGGTGAATTAAGACTATTGTTACCTTGTTTTGTGGGGCCCAAACAAACCAAGCACTTTAACCACAAGGAGTGGCACTTTTGTGGCTGAAGTGCTTGGTTTGCTAAAGTGTGCATGGCCTTTTTAAAGATCCAACATAAGGGTGGGTAGGAGGGCCCAAGGACAATTCCATATTGCACCACTTTTCTTTTCTGCCACTGCTGTGCGCCAATGTGTCCTAGATGTGGTAGGAACTGCCATGTGTTTTAGTCATTGCTCTGTCGCTTAGCATCCAGCCAGGTCACTGCAGTATGTGTTCGAAAGTATATGAAAATAATAATGTGACCTGTGAGGTGGTCAAAATTGACTGCAAATGACTTGAAATTAGTGTTATTGAGATTAATAATAATGTATCAAAAAAGAGCAAAATTATGTGATTTTAGCATATTTTAGCAATTTTTCTTTAAAAATACATATCCAAAACCAAAACCAAAACCACAACACACAAGGGTGGTTTTGCCAAAACCAAAACCAAAACACAAAGCTAATCCAGATCCAAAACCAAAAACCAAAACCACTTTACAGGGGTCAGTGAGCATCTCCAATTTTCATACACTTTCAAACAAAGACTGCAGCAGTTCTTGTCAGTGATAAGAAGAAGGCCATTGTCAAGCCTGGGCATAAGACCAAAAAATCCACCTCTTATGTGTGGAATTATGTTTACCCAAATCTTAACAACAGTTGGCTAGCCATTTGTAGTGTTTGTAAAGCCACAGTCAGTAGAGGTAGGAGCCTTAACCATCTAGGATCCTCATCCATGTTATTTGAAGCCAGTTCATGGAATGCTCTTCTGAAAATCAGAAACTTATGCTAAAAAAATAACAACAAGCAGTTCAGCATCAGCTACCTCCCTTCTCTCATCTAGATCCCAGCACCTGCAATCTACACCCCCAATACTTTCATCATCAATACCCTCATAAGTGATCGGAGTTAGTCCTGCATCCAAGTTGCTAATGCGAGATGACTCCTCTCCTATCCAGGACTCCTCAGAAGCATAATTGTACTTTAGGCCTACTGCTGCTGCTCCTGCTGCTGGGGGGGATCTTCAACCCAGAAGCAGACCAAGAAGAAGAAGACTACTAGTAGTTTACAACAATTGACTATTAAACAATCCTTAGCAAGATTGAAAGCTGCCACCCATTCACAAAGCGGATCACAGATGCCATGATGACTATGGTAGTATTAGATCTGTGTCCAATATCCACTATTAATGCAACTGGTGTTATACAATTACTTGAGGTCTTGTGTCCCCGTTACGAAATTCCATCACAACACCATTTTACTAGAAAAGCTATTCCTCACCTCTACCACAAGGTCCGTAAAAATGCAATTATTCGGCTACAAAATGCCATTCACTATACACTTAACCACAGATATGTGGACAAGCGGAACTGGGCAAACTATAGATTATATGACCGTGACAGCCCACTGGGTTGGTGATTCACCTTCAACAGCAGGAACAGCAGCAGCATGCAGGGTCGGACTGGCCCGCCGGTGGACCGGACTATCCACCGGTGGGCCCCGACCCTGAATCGCTCCCCTCTTCTTTGGTGGGGGGAGCTAGAAACTTTAATAGTAAAAAAAACCAAAAAACTCACGTGACCGCAGCATCGGCTCCGTTCGCACTGAATGCCGGGCGTGACGTCATCACGCCCGACGTTCAGTGAGGAGTGCCTGGCAAGACAGAGGAGAAGAAAAGGAAGAAGCAGATAGAAAAGGTAAGTGATAGGGGAGCATGGAACAGAAATAGGAGTATGGAACAGAGAAGGGGGAACATGGAACAGAGAAGGGGGAACATGGAACAGAGAAGGGGGAACATGGAACAAAGAAGGGGGAGCATGGAACAGAAATAGGAGTATGGAACAGAAATAGAAGTATGGAACAGAGAAGGAGGAACAGATAAGGGGGAGCATGGAACAGAAATAGGAGTATGGAACAAAGAAGGGGGAACATGGAACAGAGAAGGGGGAGCATGGAACAGAGAAGGGGGAGCATGGAACAGAGAAGGGGGAGCATGGAACAGAAATAGGAGCATGGAACAGAGAAGGGGGAGCATGGAACAGAAATAGGAGCATGGAACAGAGAAGGAGGAGCATGGAACAGAGAAGGGGGAGCATGGCAGAGTGAAGGGGGAGCACAGACAGTATGGCAGTGTGTGAAGGGGAGCCAGGAGAAGGGGGGAGCAAAAGCAGCATGGAGGGTGCAGTGTGATTATAAGGAGGCACATCATGGTGATGAAGGGGCGCAGTAATGTGTGTGTGTGATGGCACAACGGGCTTGTGGAAATGTAATGTGTGTGTGGTAGGTGGTGGCTAAATAATGGGTGCTATTTTCTTTGTAGGGTGAAGATGGGGCAATTAAATTTTATAGAGGGGACTATTAATTTAAGATGGGGTGGTTTGGGCGCTTTTAATTGAATGTGGGGCTGAGTTTGAGGAGCATGAGGTATATTTATTAAATGTGAATATGAATTATTTAATGGCAGTGACGGTTGCAGGAAATAGGTATATTTATTATATGTAAATGTGATTAATAAATTGCAGGGGCTGTCTGTTGGGAGGGAAATATTTTTATTAAATGGGAATACTATTACTTTTATGTTGGGGCTGGAGGAAGTCCTAAGTATTAAATGTGGGTCCTATTGATTTAACGCCGGAGCTGGTTGGAATTTTCTAAATGTACCCATTATTTTTTCCAAATAGGACCCCTCAACATTCCAGGATCCAGACAAGCCGCAGCTAAAGAAACCAGCAGCCACAGGTGGTGACAAGAACAGGTAGGACAGTCTGTCAAATGTTTTAAGTCTAGTGCAGGCTTGGCTAACCTGTGGCACTCCAGGTTTTGTGAAACTACAAGTCCCAGCATACCCTTCCAGCAATAGGCTGCTATATATTGGTAAAGCATGCTGAGGCTTGTAGTTTCACAACACCTGGAGTGCTACAGGTTAGTCAAGCCTGGTCTAGTGGGATAATCCCGATTTTTGGTGACTGTTCTGCCCAATATAAGGTGCAGATCAAGACTGTACTCTTTATACACACTGCATTCTTTATATACTACACTTATGTGCTAGCTGTCCTTTGTGTGCTGACCACTCCCCCTCTAGTGTCTGGTCTCGCCTCTTTGATGGTTGGCCACACCCCCTCTGGTGGGCCCCTAGCATTGCTGTCCCCTGGTGGGCCCTTCATGCCCCAGTCCGACACTGGCAGCATGTACCCAAGTACGTCACATTTTTCTGAGGCAGGCTACTCTGTGTATCATCTGCTTCACTAAGAGGCATATTATTATTATTATTATTATCATAGATTTGTAAGGCACCACAGTGCTCCACAGTGCCGTACAGTAGGGAAGACAAGGATATACATCAAACAAGACATACGTAAAACAAGCACAGACAAGGCAGACAAAATGAATGGAGACATGAAAACAAATGCTATGGAGGACCCTGCTCATTAGAGTGCTTACATTCTAAAGAGAAGAAGGCACAGCTTATACAAGAGGAGCAAGTGTGGCTCACAGTGGAGTTTGGGATAGTTGTGAGGGTGCATTAGTGTGAATAGTTAGTGTAACTTTAGTTAGTGTAACTTTTCTGGAGACAGTGTTTTGAACGTTCTCAGTTGCTGTCTCACTGTTTACCTTCCCTCTCAAGGTCTAAACTAGTCTCTCAGTTACAAACTCATCCCAAGAGAAGTCAAAAACATTTCAAAAGTCGACAGATTAGGAGGCAGCTCAGGAGTGGTCTTGATAGTGGGGAGGACTGGTGGCTAAAGCTATCAGCCACTTCAATCAAGTTCCAACCCTCATTCTATTCAATTCGTTCTAACTAGTACCGTTACTTTATGTTCACACTGGTTTGTGGCTAATCAAAAGTATGTAATTTGTTACCACTACTCATATATTATACATGTATTATCAATAACATGAATACCCCTATCACCTATTATAACTCTAGGGCTATCACATTGAATAACAAAAGCTTTGAGTATGACACAGTAATACATTAGACACATTTCAATACACCTTTACCCAGACATATTTCATCGATACACCAGTGTATACTTGAGGATCCTGCAAGGTGGTAATTGGATGACGTGGATTTGTTTTACCTGGAGAAAAACCCATCTGCAGGAGGGATATGGGATGGCTCTATTGGTATCATCTTCCTGACATTCTCTCAATCAAGACAGGACGTTGCCGTCCTACTAGCTTGAGAAAAAACGTCCGGTGCACTCCAATATACTCTTACCAGCTTGCACATAACTTCTGTACCCAGCTGAGCCAGACCATGTGCTGCCTCCGCTAGGTCTGGAAGATAGACTCTGGGAGCTACTGGTCTACCTTGTCCATCTCTCCAGGGTCCACCAGACTCCTAACCACATCTCTTCACCTTCCAGACAGTTTATTCTTCAGGTAACACAAATCTTCATATATTAACTAATATGTGTATGCGTGCATGTGTGTGTGTGTGTGTGTTCACATTTTAAAACAATACAACGAAAAGCAAAACAAAACATAGATTTGTCAGCTGTCACATACAACCCTGCTGTCTATTTGACAGCTATGTTCGCCCTGGTGTGACAGCCATGTATAGTCGTGTGTAAGTGTGGATTTTACTAGCAGCTACTTCAGTTGGTAACTGTGTCACTGTATAAAGTCCTCTCTGTATTGTCCTACTCATGTGCTGATACTGCTATAAAGGATTTTTTTTCAGTCACCTCAACGTCGCCCCCTAGACTAGAAAAATGCTGAAGACCAATGTATATCAATCGATTTTCCCTCTGCCAACTCACATGCCATTTTCAGTACTCCATGTTCAGCTACTTGGCTAAGTGAGAAGGGCAAAGTGGTCTATTTCTATAACACTTTCTTCAAAATATACCAGTATCCAGTACATGTCTGTCTAACAGTGAAAAAATATAAAACACGGAAATTCTACATTTTCTAGGGTTTCACATTATGTTGTATCTTGTGGCAAAAATCCTACTCCAATGTTGTACACAGAGATGCATACTTGTATGTCTAACCTCTAGCGATCCATCCACCCTTTGTGCATAAATATAAAGGCACACTTTGTACAGGAGGCCCAAAACAAAAAAAAACAAAAACAGATATGCAATCTATAAAACGTGAATCGTATTTCCACAATAGAACCTTTCTGCTTAAAATTAGCAGTTTCTATACGCATGAAAACAAAACCCCTGACTGTTTCTGTGACTCATGTCAATCTAGTGTGTGAGTCCCTGAGTCCGTCTTATGTCAAAAATATCTTAGCCCCATTAATGAGACCGTGTCTACGTCTTTTTGTATCTCTATACAAGAGAAGAGAGAGAGATACTAACATAGATGTAAAGAATGAGAAAATAGGAGATCAACGAATAATAGGAATAGAAAGATTTGAATACAAGGGTTTGAAAATAAATAGACATGCAGAAAGGGAGATTTTACAGCAAACATGGCAGCTAGATTGGACACTATGGGAAAATGGCTGTATTCATTCCACTAATCCCCTTAGTTATTCACTAAACTATGACCCCTCCCCATACTTGACTAGGGGGTCATACATCAACCGTGCAATCCAGTGTCGTCCGTCATTTTGTTCATTAAGAACTCGGTATCACCATAACGATATACCTTTGCGACGGACTTCCTGACTTATAATAGAGAAATGAAAAATTAACTCTTAGTGACTCATACTTATCTGAAATACATAAAACGATATTTTAGAGCAAATTATGTATATACTTAATTTTTGGATAATGATAATGATTCTCAGCCAAACAAATTATCATGAGTCACTGGAGCCTAAAACAAAGAGTGTTCCAATGATCCATTGTTAATTTGTCTTTCAAGAGTAATTTTTCTACTTCTCTATCCCACCCCCCCTCAATCACTAAGTCTATATTTCTTTTGTCTACCCTTATCTGTGAGAAGAAAAGACAAGATAGTTATCTTTAAACAACAAACGAAACAAACATTTTCATGCTTTACCATTGGCCAGCGATCAGGAAAGCAAACATGTGACAACATAAACCAAACAAGCAAAATCAACAAAGTATACTTTTAAATCAGTTTCTAAACCTGCACGCTAATACTTACCACAGATTAACCTTTACCTTGCCTGGTTGTAGGACTACAGATATTACCTGACTTCTAGAGTTGACAATAGTTCTTCCTCAAAGTATTTGTTGCTATGAGGTGTGCAGGCACTGTTGAGACTTGTGTATGCCTTCTTTGTGGGTGTCTTTGATCTTTTCTCTTTACAGTATCTCCTTATGTGTCCCTCTTTATGGCAGTTGTAACACTTTCTTGTCTCATATTGTTTCTGTTCCTTAAACCAGGTGTTATTATACTTTGGTCGTGTGTGCAGTCCCTCTAGTGCTGGGATACTTACCATCATTACCCTATCACTTAGTGTCTCTTTCTGTTTATTTATACTTCTGTCATGTCCTATAGCTGACTCCCTGAGAGCATTTACAGTGATTCCTTTCAAGTGTGGTAATGAAGTTTGCCCCCTTCTTTTCAAGTTTTCCCTGAGGCCATCCATTAGAACTGAAACAGCAACCTCCCTGTAGTGTACATTATCTTTTATGTCTGATACCCCAGTGTATTTGGCCATTTCTGGAAAAATAGTCTGTTGCTTTTTCACTATCCTTTTGTTTGATAGTAAAAATTTTACTCCAGTTCACTACCATAGGAAAGTATATGGCCAACTGAGAAATTATGCGTTTAATATTTTCATGGTTATCACCCTCTGTTGAGGATCTATCCTTCTCCAAAATACAATCCTTAATAAACTTTGTGTATATCAGTATCGAGAGGAAGACAGGTCTTCAACACTACTCGCCAATCGTTATTAGTTGGCTCGTACACATTACCATAATATCTAATAAACTTCTGACATTTGGCCAAATCTTTTCTAGGATCATACAAAATTGAAAACATTTCAGACCTAGTCCATGGATCATGTTTTGCTCCATGTTTTAAGGGAACTTCACCATCTTTGTCCGCCTTCCCATTGGGAACTGCTGTTGTGCGAACAGGATGTAAGCCTACCAAATCACTATATTCTGAACTAGTTGCTGGAGTTGCTGTTCCAGTACAATGGATGTCTCCCCCTTTGTTAATCTTTACATTATTCTCACCACTTTCAGCCGCTGCCCCTGCTTGTGGGATCATTCCTTTTCTTTGTCCTGAAACATTACTTTTAACATTACTTAAAACAACATACAAGTTACTAGTTACAGTTTTTACATTTTTGGTATTGGCTGTACTTACCGCCCCGACCACATTTGTCGGGGGCGAGCTTGCGCTCAGTTCTCCACGCTTTTCAACGGCTATTTCCGCTATGCGCGCACTTTTCGCCACACTTACTTCCGCTGTGCACTCGCTGCTCTGCCACGTGTTGCCTTCCATGTGCCACAACTTTAAATAATCATTATGTCTAGTTCTCACTTCTCTTGATCTAATCAACCACACTTTTTCTTTAACGTTATCCAGTACCTCTGAATTAAAACTCCCTATTGTTGGGAAGGGCCTAACACAATCCTTGGTCATCTTGACCCACTTGTCGCAATACGCCGTTGCGTATGCACCATATTTCTTACACATAAGAAATCTCGCTGAACCAATAGGCCCTTCTCTAAGCAGTACATTGGCCATCTCTAGCGTATGCTTATAACCCATGTTGAACAATACCCTTTATGCAGACCACAGATAACACCTCAGTGCTCTGTCCCTTCCAGCAAACAATACCCTTTATGTGGACCACAGATAATACCGCAGTACTCTGTCCCTTCCAGCAAACACTTTTAACCCCTTGCTATAAACAATCTACCGCTAGAGAACTCTTACTGACTGTGGACGTATTTGCTCAAGCCGCGTCCACTCGCTTCCTCTCGTACTAAACGAGGACCACTTACACAGAAATATCACCGTGAACCACAGGAATACCGCAGTACCCTGTCTCTTTCACAAATCTGCTGAGTTTATTATCACTGGTAGCACAAAGTCGATACAATCAACCAGCTTTTCCAATATAATTCCTCCAAGCTGCTCTCCCAAGACACAATCACGGCTTTCCTTGCCGTGCGGTCAGATCGCACTGCTTAAAGATACTAACTATCAGTAAACGTTGCGATTACTATTGGGCGCGCTTTGCGAAAACCCCCTTTGTTTTTGCCCTCGGTATACCTGCCCCGTATACCGTCCTTCAGTTGGGCAACCTGCCTCGTCAGACAGCAACTGAGACCAATCAACAATAAAACAGTGTATCTACGTCACAAAATCACATAATATACACCTTTTCTGCGCAGAAAATCAAAGTTACCAACAATAGTAATAATATTTCACAGGCTTTAACAAGTGATTATACTATGCATGTATAACAACTATCAAAACGATTGTTTAAACACGTGGCAACAATACCGGAAGAACACATACGCTAAGCAGGAAGTACACATACCCTATGCAATGCAATAATTTTTTGAAACATAAAACGACAATAAAAAGAAACATTTTCTGTTTTGTCCCTAGATTCAAGTTAGCGTTCCTTCAGATTATGCAACAAACGATATTCTGTTTCTCAACACAGAATGAACAACAGGTTTTGAACACATTGCATTCTTTCCCGTATGTGACGCGTCAATCCACCTTTTGTTGAGGAATCGAAATCCGTAAGCGTTGCATACCTTCCGGTAACGTAACCTCGCTGCTAAGAGCGCCCAAATTATTAAAGTAATTTTATAGTTTTCAAATAAGCATTGCCCAAGCGAGTGTATTGTGTTTCCAAAGCACAAAGTAACTTATTTTAGCAGATGTAAAATTTAGCAGTTCAATACATATTTATAATACAGTACAGCCAATACCAAAAGATAAATACATACCGCTGCATTCGCTTGCGCTAGCTGCGCTCCCACTGGTACCAGCGCACAGTACTTCACTCCAGAATACAGAGAATGACTGAGGCCAGTGCCAGCACAGCTATATTATATACACTCAGTGTTACAGAGAAAACAATGCAGATGACGTGGCTTGCTTCTATAGGTCCAGACTTCAGGTGGGTCCAGTGAAAACAGGTCATAGGCTAGTTCAAACAACCCCCTCCAAGGCTGAGGGTCAACATTCCAGATGATTCTCCTGCCCAGAAACCAGTTTAATCTAGTCTATTTACACATTACAGTCAGTATCATTTTTAGTATTTATTCCCTAACATCACTAATGTGCGATCTCTTCGGCTAAAGAACCGGACAACTGCTGATGAATAGGGGATTAAAATGATACCAGACATGACACATTTCCTATAACCTGGACCTTAAATAACACTAAATACTATCTGCTCATAAATCACTGTGGAATGGAATCAATATAAATATGAAATATATAAATAATAAAATGTTAGAGTGCGTGTGTGTGTGTGCGTATTTTACCTGTGCGCATTTTACTGTGTTACATGGCATACTGATCGCAATCGCACGGCAAAACAATATTAACCAATATACTTTTGTTCATCCAATTATACGACTTCGACAGGCTTTGCAGAATCCAAAGGTTAGTGCTGTGCGCATGCACACAGCATTTCCTCCTGTAACTGGCAGCGCTAAGCAGAAAAATGAGATTGCAGGAGAGGGGTCATAACGCCAGGGCCCCCAGAGTAGCCCCGGCATGATGCATTCAAGTGGTGCATAAATATGCATCCCTGCGATGTGCAAGGATGCATATTTAGTTGCACTGCATCTAATTGATTCATAGACCCCATACAGTACTATAAGAGCTCAAAGCCATTATGCCATTATCATCATATGGGATACAGTCACAATATTGCCATAAATCAGTACATGTTTACAAAGTTTAAAAGAAAACTTAAAACAATTTGGCCCACCAAAATGACTTAACCAACTGTAGTGATGCCAATCTAGACAGGAACCACCAATTTCAATATTATCTTTGCCTGCCTGGGCTGGTGGCACTATAGCAGGGAACTCCACAGCATGTGTGGGGTAATATTAATAGTAAAATGCATGAAAGTACTTTGTCCTTGGTGCACTACAGGTCCTAGGATGGCCAGGCTGCCATTAAGTAGCACTAGTGCTACAAGTACAATCATACTCCATGGCTGCAAAGCCATGCTGGGACCTGTAGTATCCCAAAGAAACATCGAACTACAACACAGACACAAGTGTAAACATAATTTTTAATGCCATAAATTAAACACTAATACACATACATTGACCGTGTTTATTGATCACCTACATGAAAGGCCTGACACAATACATTGTGTGATTCAAATAAAACCAAAACTCTGCTAGATGATGGAAAATCCATAAGAACTCCCTTGCAGAGTAAACTCAAGCATCCCTAATAATAACAATCTAAATGCCTAGTGTACTCTAATGTACGTGAGCCGTATAGTTACATTGTTACATAGGCGGACGCAGTGGTATACCACACCAATTTTATGTGACGTAAACGTCTTATGAAAGAATTCATCTTGCTACATATCTTAAAATCCATCCCTTGATGAATTTGGGAGGGGGCAAAGCCTAAATTCGTGTGTAAAATACTGAGCATGTGTTGCATTCAGAATGTGTGCCGAGATGAATCAGGCCCCTAGTGTCAGACCTATTTATGTGCATTTTACAAATATTAAAGCTCTTATAAAAAAAACATTTAAATAACGCCAGTGTAGATGAGGACTTATTCTCCCAGTAATGCAATAAAGCAACTGTGCAAAAGTCATAACAGGACAGTATGATGCAGTCAGGCCCGGTGCTCCCATTAGGCAAGGTTAGGCACTTGCCTAGGGCGCCGGGCTCTGGAGGGCGCCACAGATTAAAAATTTCTTTAAAACTGTGCGGCGACCGCTGACCATACCTTTCACGGCCGCCGCACAGCTTCACATACATCCACAGGGAGGGGGGGAGGGACTATTGCTCACCACCACCGCCGCCTCTCTGCTCCGTCTTCTCCCCTCCACTCACTGACTGACTGTCGGGCGTGATATCATCATCACGGCCCGACAGTGTCAGTGAGTGGAGGGGAGCAGACGGAGCAGAGAGGAGGCAAGTTAAAAGCAGGTAAGAAAAGACGCACATTTTCAAAATCGGCACCCCCACCCTGCACACTTACACACTATTAAGTAAGTATGCAGGTGGGGGGGCGCCGATTTTGTAAATGTGCCTAGGGCGCCACGGACCCTAGCACCGGCCCTGGATACAGTGATACATGTTAGAGAACTATAGATAGATAGACACTGGCAAAGATCATTATAGAGAACTTTCCCTCCCCCACAGGGGTACCTGACACGTATATAAGTATCTTACATCTGATGACAACATAATGATAACAGGGTAATTGAGCAGAAACAGAAATATCATCCAATCTCTCTGGAAGTGTGTAGGAATTATTACAACAAGCTATCTTCCCTCTAATCCTTTGTTATGCTATTAGGACCAAGAGAATGCACATCTCCTCCATTCTGATAAGGAATTCCCACTTGTGACAATAATATGGACCCATGCAAATAAAAATTGTTACATAAAGTAGTTTGTTTCTTACTTTGGACTGTAAAATTGTGCCAGGAAAGGTACACTGTTATAGTATTACTTCGCTATAGACTGCTAGTAAGATATTTTATACTAACATAAATGCATTTACTAGAAATAAAAACTAGAAATGTTCTTCAAAATAAATGTTTCAGTAAAACAATACTTCCTTAAAAAGACTTTTTACATATGAACCATAAGATCAAACAGTGTTTCCCTAACATTTCAATGCAGCTCTGCTATACAGTGAAAGGGTGCGATAAAGAAGCATGGTGTGGCCAAAAAAGATGGGAAATAGGATGAAACAGATAGAAGAAAGTCAATGAAGATTTAAGTAGAAATAGGTGGGAACAAATATGAAAAGAAATATATACAGATTACCATTGACCACTACTAATTATTGCTAAGCTGCAAGTCTATCTTATGTGTATTGTTATTTAACATTACACCTGACACCTATCTGCACTTTTCCACCCTTCTCTAATTCAGCACTTGCATTTACACACCACACCTACATTCTATGTTATTAGTTCATTGTTATTGGTGGCATGCGGGCGGCAGTTGCAGATAACTGAACATTAGATCAGCTCTGTGCCCTACATCCCACATAATCATCATCCCATAAAGTAAAGGCAAACGGTGGTTATCACACCAAGGACAAGGTTGGTTAGAAGATCTTCTGAATAACTGTTAGGAACTCCCAAGTCAGCACAGTGAAACTCTGGAACTACTCTGAAGGCCAGGTGTTCGCTGGAGCCCCTAGTGGTGGGGACAGACTGGGCTGCGGGCCGACCGAGGGTCGAGTAACGTATACTGACTTAAGGAGTTCCCAGAAGTGGAGTGATTGGTGGACAGTAGTGTAAGAAGAATCCTAGGTCAAATGGTCACAGGCACAGATGCAATATCCAAGGGCAAGCGAAGGGTCAAACTCACAGGCAGAGAAGCAAAATCCGAATTCCAGGCAAAAGGTCAAGGTCAGAAGAGAAGGGTCACAGGTCCAATAACAAGCAGGGGTCAAAACACAGGTAGTCAAATCCAAGGTAGCAGGAACCAAAAAAGGGATAGCACAAGCAGGCAGCAGGACTGAGGACAGAACGCTATAACCGGCAGTGAGGCTGCAGACCTCACTGCCTTAAATACCAGGAACAGCCAATCAGAGCTTAGCTCTGATATCACATGAGCAGGTTCTGATAGCCACAACTAATTAGCCCACAGGCTTGTGAGTGCTCCTGCGCATGCGCCCGGCTGTCCCCAGCTGCTGGGACGCAGCGCTACTACTGCTGGCGTCCGACCGTTGCCTTGGCAACGGTCGCGTGGTTTCCGGAGGCGACGTCCCGGTCGCCATAGCGATGGCCGGGACGCCTGCAAGAGGAAGGTAAGAGTTGCGGCGGTGCCCGCGGCCGCCGCAACTGCTGACAATAACATCTCAGCTCAAAAGCTGAACCTAGTGAGATTCACTGTCATTGCTGTTGCCATCTCTTTTCCTCCTGTGCTGATCTCAGCTGTCTCCTTGGTGACAGCAGCGAGCATTGAACATGGGGACCATCTGCCCTGGCTCTTTTTCCAATGGCAATATCAGCACTAAAGAAGAGCACAGGGCTGCATACAATTATTCCAAATGGACAGATAACCACAAAAGAAAAGGCCTCCTCTTGAACCAGCAGATGAAGATGCTCAGTAATGATAAATGGTGAAGGTCAGTTATGGTTGCCAGCAGGTGACTGTTTTAAGTTTTTTACAGAGACTGGTTCATGTGTTGTGTCTCTGCCTTCTGCTGTCTCTGGTCATTCCAACCATAATACACCACTGGTGGCAGCACAGAGATGTCAGATACCAATGACTGTATTATTATATATTATTGGAGGCTGATAATGCTGCTGCCTAATAATAGCCACCCTCATTTTTCCCAACAATTGATATCTTGCTACATTTTGTATTATGTGTTCCTTTTTAGATTGTAAGCTCGTTAGGGCACGACCATCTTTAACTTCTGCTTCATGTCATTGTTTTTAATTTGTTTGTGTCATGTTTTAATCCCCACAATGTACGGTTCTGCATTAGATGTCAGTGCTTTATAAATAAAAATATTATCTATCTATCTATCTATCTATCTATCTATCTATCTATCCGTCCATTATATACTGTGTGTATGTATATATATATATATATATATATATATATATATATATATATATACATATATATATATATATATATATATATATATATATATATATATATATATATCTATATATATCTATATCTATCCTGTCTACTCACTCTGCCACTGTTACTTCCATTCCAGGGGCGCATGGAGGATTTTTCAGGGGTGGTTTCCTCCACCCCCGGAAAAAAAACAAAACCCTAGAGACCTGCCGTGCATGCTCGGCAGCTCCGTTTCGGCTGCACTGTAGTATACAGCAGCCGTGGCCGCGGCTGTGCTGTATTGTATAGAGCACCACCGCGGAGGCTTCTTTGACAGCGCCGCGGCTGCTGTATACTACAGTGCCGATATGCAGGGCACTTTTTTAGTGGAGGGGGGTTTCTGGAGACCCAGAAACCCCCCTGCGTGCGCCAGTGCATTCCCATAATGCGGACCCTTATCACTGGGGCAGCTGAGCCGCCGTGGTGATATTTTTGAGATAAATTGCAGCAATAAGTCATACTTGCCTACTCCTGTAAACCTTTTTCCGGGAGATGGGGCGTGACTGGAGGGCGGGAGGGGGCGGGGCGATGCCAATCGCATCATTTTGGCCCTGCCCCCCGCAAAACCGTAATTCAAGTCACGGGGGGCGGGGCCAAAATGGCGTGATTGGCCTCGCCCCGCCCCCTCCTGCCCTCCAAAATGGCATTATTCACAGAGAATCGCACCAAATGACGCGATTCTCTATGAATTCTGGGATGCTCTATTCTCTATGAATTCTCCCGCAAAATGCCAGCTCTCGCGGGAGCCTGGGAGACTGACCCAAATTTCGGGAGTCTCCCTGACTTTCCAGGAGAGTTGGCAAGTATGCAATAAGTGATTTTTTATCGCTACATTTTGATAAATAGGGGCCTGTGTCTTAGATTCACAACGGGTGCACTGTCTGTCAGGAATCTTCTGGCTGTCATTATTCTTGTACCCCTGTTACTTCTTTTGATTTTTGTACGGAGAATATTGTATTTTCCTCTACAAAGTAGCCCACTGTACACTGAGTGGGCGGAGCTAATAAGAGGAAGCTCATTTTCTCTGTCTCATGTACTGAGTTGTATGTGCTATAAGTTCCAGTTACAATTGCTCCATCGTCATATGCATTATGTAAATATCTATTAGTTTATCTTGCTGGGAAGGTTTTTTAAAACCTATATTTCTTTGTATGTATTTATTTCCATTCAATTATACACATAACTATTTATATAGGGTGTTTATAGCTATGTTATATGGAAAATAACAGCTTTGAGTAGGCTTATCATGTGACTGGCTTACATCATAAATAGCTAGTATGATGTCACTCATCCTGGGTATAAAAGTTAGTGCTTGGCACAGAAGCTCAGTCATCAGCTGCCTGTAAGTAGGTGTGCATTGTATATATTCACTGTTTATTTCAGTGACTGCCTATGCTAGATTTCATATTGTATAGTCTAAGGTAAGTTTATTTTATAACTGTAAAAAATGTTAAGTTTATTCAAAAGGTTTTAGGTGTGGGTTAATGTTAGGTAGATGAAAAGGCTAGAATTAAACATTTTGCATTGAAATTAAAATGTTTGGTTAGTTTCATTTTATATTTTTTTATTATTATAATTACTTTGGTCAGAAGATCCTGGAATCATCTTTGTTGAGATGGCCATACATACTGCAATTTTGCCTTCCAATTAAGGCATTTTAGGCACGATTAGTCACAAATTTCAAAACTCATAGGAGTGTGTTTTTAGATATATTTTTATTAATCTGCCCTCAGAAGGAGGTCTCTGAATGTCTTTGAATTGCCAACTAGCCACTAATAGTTAAACAATGGACTACATTTATTAAAGGGTGTTTATTTAGTGAAAAGCTACACATCACCGGTGATTTAGTGCTCCAACCTGCTGCATTTACTATACAGCTTTTGAAGTATGTTAAACATCTCGCCTTGTGTGGCTGTTTCAAAACAACCAGAAAAAGCACAGGAAAAAAGGCAGGTTTTTATTTTTATACCTGCTTCTGAGAGACTAGGTAGCTCAAACAGAGGAGGTATCACTGCCTTATGACTTAATCATTATTTATTGATTAAGGGGCAAAATACTTTCTCTGTTATTAGTTCATTGTTATTGGTGGCATGCGGGCGGCAGTTGCAGATAACTGAACATTAGATCAACTCTGTGCCCTACATCCCACATAATTATCATCCCATAAAGTAAATGCAAACAGTGGTTATCACACCAAGGACAAGGTTGGTTAGAAGATCTTCTGAATACCATCTCAGTTCAAAAGCTGAACCAAGTGACATTCACTGTCATTGTTGTTGCCATCTTTTTTCCTCCTTTGCTGATCTCAGCGGTCTCCTTGGTGACAGCAGTTGGCATCAAACATGTTGAACAACTGCCCTGGCTCTTTTTCTAGTGCATATATCAACACTAAAGAAGAGCACAGGGCTGCATACAATTATTCCAAATGGACAGATAACCACCCAGAAAAAGGCCTCCTTGCTGGGAAAGTTTTTTAAAACCTATATTTCTTTGTATGTATTTATTTCCATTTATACACATAGCTATTTATATAGGGTGTTTATAGCTATGTTATATAGAAATTAACAGCTTTGAGTAGGCTTATCATGTGACTGGCTTACATCATAGATAGCTAGTATGATGTCACTCATCCTGGGTATAAAAGTTAGTGCTTGGCACAGAAACTCAGTCATCAGCTGCCTGTGAGTAAGAGCGCACTGTATATATTCACTGTTTATTTCAGTGGCTGCCTATGTTAGATTTCATATTGTATAGTCTAAGGTAAGTAAGTTTATTTTATAACTGTATAAAATGTTACGTTTATTGGAAAAGTTTTAGGTGTGGGATAATGTTAGGTAGATAAAAAGGCTAGAATTAAATCTTTTACATTGATATTAAAATGTTTGGTTAGTTTAGTTTTATATTTTTTTTATTATTATAATTATTTTGGTCAGAAGATCCTGGAATCATCTTTGTTGAGATGACCATACATACTGCAATTTTGCCTTCCAATTAAGGCATTTTAGGCACGATCAGTCACAAATTTCAAAACTCATAGGAGTGTGTTTTTAGATATATTTTTATTAATCTGCCCTCAGAAGAAGGTCTCTGAATGTCTTTGAATTGCCAACTAGCCACTAATAGTTAAACAATGGACTACATTTATTAAAGGGTGTTTTGTTTAGTGGTGATTTAGTGCTCCAACCTGCTGCATTACTGTACAGCTCTTTGAAGTATGTTAAACATCTAACCTTGTGTGGCTGTTTCAAAACAACCAGTATTTTTATACCTGCTTCTGAGAGACTAGGTAGCTCAAACAGAGGAGGCACCATTGACTTATGACTTAATCATTATTTATTGATTATGGGGGCAAATAACTTTCTCTGTTATTAGTTCATTGTTATTGGTGGCATGGGGGCGGCAGTTGGAGATAACTGAACATTAGATCAGCTCTGTGCCCTACATCCCACATAATCATCATCCCATAAAGTAAAGGCAAACAGTGGTTATCACACCAAGGACAAGGTTGGTTAGAAGATCTTCTGAATACCATCTCAGTTCAAAAGCTGAACCTAGTGAGATTCACTGTCATTGTTGTTGCCATCTCTTTTCCTCCTTTGCTGATCTCAGCTGTCTCCTTGGTGACAGCAGTTGGCATCAAACATGGGGACCATCTGCCCTGGCTCTTTTTCCAATGGCAATATCAGCACTAAAGAAGAGCACAGGGCTGCATACAATTATTCCAAATGGACAGATAACCACAAAAGAAAAGGCCTCCTCTTGAACCAGCAGATGAAGATGCTCAGTAATGATAAATGGTGAAGGTCAGTTATGGTTGCCAGCAGGTGACTGTTTTAAGGTTTTTACAGTGACTGGTTCATGTTTTTGTGTCTCTGCCTTCTGCTGTCTCTGGTCATTCCAACCATAATACACCACTGGTGGCTGCACAGAGATACCAGATACCAATGACTGTATTATTATATATTATTGGAGGCTGATAATGCTGCTGCTTAATAATAGCCACCCTCATTTTTCCCAACAATTGATATCTTGCTACATTTTGTATTATGTGTTCCCTTTTAGATTGTAAGCTCATTAGGGCACGACCATCTTTAACTTCTGCTTCATGTCATTGTTTTTTAATTTGTTTGTGTCATGTTTTAATCCCCTCAATGTACGTTTCTGCATTAGATGTCAGTGCTTTATAAATAAAAATATTATCTATCTATCTATTACTTCTTATGACTTTTAGAAGGAGAATATTGTATTTTTCTCTACAAAGTAGCCCACTGTACACTGAGTGGGCGGAGCTAATAAGAGGAAGCTCATTTTCTCTGTCTCATGTACTGAGTTGTATGTGCTATAAGTTCCAGTTACAATTGCTCCATCGTCATATGCATTATGTAAATATCTGTTACTGTACTTTGCTGGGAAGGTTTTTTTATAAACTATATTTCTTTGTATGTATTCATTCCCATTTCAATTATACACATAGCTATTTATACAGGGTGTTTATAACTATGTTACATGGAAATTAACAGCTTTGAGCAGGCTTATCATGTGACTGGCTTACATCATAATTAGCTAGTATGATGTCACTCATCCTGGGTATAAAAGTTATTGCTTGTGTAATTGTGCACTGAATATATTCAAGATTCAGTGGCTGCCTCTTCAGTGACTGCCTCTGCAGGCCCACAAGAAGACGTACAGAGGGAATTGGGAGGGTGCAAGCTCTTCTTGGGGGCTAGGGTATGCCCAAACAATAGCTGGGACATCCTACACCTTTGGGTATAGTCACTATTGCCAATTTTTATAACCTGTCCTACGGGATATAATGGAGGACATGTCATGTGACAGGGAGAAGGAGTGATCGTGGAGAAATCGCAAAAAACTCCATTAACCCTCCCTTCGCTATTCAATGCAGTGAATTTCGCCATTTTATAGTTAGGGGGTGGGGCTATGTTGACGTGACGACGATGATTCAGTAACGATGAGAAGGAAAGAGGAGGGAGTGAAGGAGGACATATAAGAATGAGGCCTCCTGTCCATTTTGAGGTTAAAATGCAGTGTGATAGCATTTGTTGATGTTTGTGTTTACTTACAGTTAGTAAATCTCTGTTATATTTTGAAGTATAGATTTTTTTATATTTGTAAGCCATTCCTGTCCTCAAGAAGAGGTACAAAGGGGATTTACGAGAGTGGAACCTCTTCTTGGTGGCTAAGGCATGCCCACCAATATATCTGGGACATTGTATACTTTTGGGTATAGTTAGGCACATGCATTTGAATTTATTTCTTCTTTTACATGACTAGGGAAAATTTAAAACCTGTGGGATTTTGGCAGTTATTGATGTTAGTATTTACAAGTTGTAACAGGTATGACAATTATCTATAAAATATGTGTTTAATTTATGTTTGACAGTCAACCTCTTCTTGGTGCAGGGCCTACCCATTCGCATGTTGCAACGGATCCGAGTGACACTTCATATTCACACCAAGGTTCTACTTGCCACCTCCTGTCCGTTCTGAGGAACCGATCTCCATCTCATGGCCATGCTGAGGATCCGGTCGCTACATTCACTCCATACTGAGGTTGCGGTCACCACCTCCAGTGTGTTCTGAGGTTACAGTTGCCAGCTCCTGTCCTGCTGAAAACCTGTTTGCCGCCTCTTGTTCATGCTGAAGTTCCAGTCGCCGCCAGCTGTATATATTTTTTTTATATTTATAAGCCACAAACCCTCCAAGAAGAGGTACAGAGGGCATTGGGAGGGTGGAACCTTTTTTGGGGGAAGGGCATATACACCCCATTCTTGCTGAGGTTCTGGTCGCCACCCCCTGACTTCCCTCAGGTTCTACTCGCCGACTCCTATCCATGCTGTGGTTCCATTCCCCCACTTCTGTATGTACCAAGAGCTGCCCGAAGCTTCCTGACAGTGATGAGGTTTCTGTCACTATCTTCGGTCTGTACTGAGGCTACAGTGACCACCTAATATCTGTACTCATTTTAAAGTCTCTGATCTCTATCTGTGTTGAGGTTCCGCTTGCTACTTGCTTTCTATAAAGCGGTTCATGTCACTCATACTGTCTGTGCTGATGTTATGCTTGCCCCCGCCCTTTTGTGCTGTTTTATATACCACACACTACACTATGATTCAGGAAGGATGAGAAGGAAAGAGGAGAGAGTGATATTGAAACAAGAGGCCTCCTGTCTGTTTTGAAATTACAGTCTTCATCTCCTCTCCGTGCTAAAGATGCAATTTCCACCTTCTATCCTTTCTGAGGGTCCGGTTGCCACCTCCAGTGTGTTCTGCATGTTGTTTCACAGCCTAATATCCTTGCTGAGGATGCAGTTTCCATCATCGCTCTCTACTGTGGTGTTGATCACCACCTCCAGTGTGTTCTTAGGTTTCAATCGCCGACTTATGTGCTTGCTGAGGAACCCGCTCACTATCTCTTGTTCATGCTGAAGTTTCAGTTGCTACTTTCTGTCTGTTCTCAGGTTCTGGTCGCTGCCTACTGTCCGTGCATAGGTTCCGCCTGCCACCTGCTGTCCATGCTGAGGTCCTAGTCACCACCTCCTGTATGTGCTGAGTTATCCCTTCCCATCTGCTGTATTTGCTGTGATTCCAGTCACCCTCTCCTATCCATTGTAAGGTACCTCTTACCTCTTCCCCTGAAGGCTGAGGATCTAGTTGCCACCTCTGCTCCATACTGAGGTTCTGGTCGCCACCTCCTGTCTTTGCTAATTCAAATTCTGCCCCAGCTGCAGTGTGATTCAGGAAAGAGGAGAAGGATATAGGAAGTAGTAGGAGGAAGAGGTAACAGGTAAGATAGAAGTATAAGTATATTGTATGTATTGAATTTTAATGTTTCTAGAATCCTCTCTGTATTATATATCTATGACTAGTGTAGGGCAGATTATTATGCAAATAGTATAATACTTGCATTAATTTACTTGCAATACATTTTGCATTGTGTATTCATGGGATTATTTTTGTTTACTTAAAATTAAATAAGTTTCTGTAAAATTATTGATGTAGTGTTTGCAAGTAATCACACTTATAATTAAAAATATGCATTGTGTTAAGTTTAATTTAGTCTCCTATCCCCAAGAAGAGGTACAGAGGGCATTGGGAGGCTGGGGGTAGGGTCTTCCCATGGATTCCACAATAGATAGGACATCCAAAAAACTTTGGGTACAGGAGGTAGGCAATTTAATTTTATTTACAGCTAGGGAGACTTTGGATCCCAGTAAGAGGGCTCCTCTATATGTCCATATACACAGTGAAATTCTAGAGTCAGGGCAGACTCAGATGGAGACCTCTATGACAGCTGCAAGTTTGAAGATGACAGCCGATTGAGAAAACTAATTCCTCCACGTCAGTGTAGTTCCTCTTTCCTAAAGTTGTCAGGTTTTATTTTAAAATGCAGTGTGTTAGCATTTGTTGATTCTAGTGTTTATTTACATTTACTAGCTCTCTGCTATTTTTACAAGTAAATATTTTTTTTATGTGTGGAAGCCTCCTCTGCCCCCTAGAAATGGACAGAGGGATTTGGGAGAGTGGAACCTCTTCTTGAGGGCTAAGGCATGCCCTCAAATATAGCTGGGACAACCTACACCTTTGGGTATAATTAGGCAAATGTAATTGAATTTATTTCTTCTTTTAGACGTCTAGGGAGAATTTAAAACCAGTGGGAGATTAGTAATTGTAAAAGTTAGTGTTTTTCAAGTAGTCACAGTTAGCACAATTATCTTTAGTGTTATTTTATGTTTGACAGTCAACGTCTCTATAGGGTCGGGCATAACCACTCTCATGTTGCATAGGTTCTGGTCAACACTTCCTGTTCACACTAAGGTTCTACTCGCTACCTCCTGTCCCTTCTGAGAATCTGGTCAACAATGTAAGTACTGACAAGGATAAAATACCTACAGTGTAAATGCTCATATAGATAACATACCTAAATGGAGACAATACGTAAAGTGTAAATACTGACATGGAGGACATATCTACTTAGATAAAATACCGGAAGTGTGATTGATGACAGTGAAAATGTTGAAAGTGACACTGCTGACATTAAAACGTCACTGCTAGCGGGTCCAGCGCCTATACAACCGGTGGACCCGAGGCAGTGAACTGTGAAAAAAAAATTTTTCAAAAAAAACGTAGCTCCCCTTCCTATTCATATTAACACTAGCGCTGCCAGCCTAGTGTTAGTCAGAGGAAAATCAGGGGCACAAGCGTGACTCAACCCGCCAGGGCTGCCATGATTCAAACCAGCACTGGTGCTCTTCCTACACCCATAGGTGGTGGGTGTGGGCAGGGACGGATTGGTCATACACCTCACCGATAATTTTCCTGGTAGGCCGGTGGCCTCAATAGGCCGTCTGCTGATGTTTCTGTTTTTACCCTTCCAACCAGGGCTGTGGAGTAAGCTATCTATATCATGGGGCACCAAGCTCCAGAGGCGCTCCGCTAACCCGCTTGTCTACAAGGCCCAGCAATTCAATAGTCGGGTTCTTTAAACTACCATGGGCTGCTCACTACCTGTTGCTATGGAGAGGCAGCTTGCATCCATTTAGTTTACACTTGCACAGCCTTTTGATGTGCGCACGTGCAGTCCTCACCTTTACTTTCCTTCTATTGCGTGGTCCATCGGAGCCGGGAGCTGGATTCCACCCGATCGCTGCAGAAAAGAAGCCCATAGGAATAGAAACTTTAGGTGTGTATCAGTACTGGACTCTGTATAGTGCACTATACATATATCCTATAGGAATAATGTGCATGTTTGAATAATAACAGCTTGAATACCTGGCAATGGAGCCTTTATTTTGTTTACTGTGATCAGATTTCTCTGAGACAAACATGGTTTTTGAGTCAATGTAATTGCATTGGGAAGTTGGGTTCCACACAGAACTGCAAAAGGCTCAAGATCACTGGTTTCAACTAAATAAACCTACCAGATAAAGTCAAAAGGCAAAACAATCAACAGCAAGGCATAGGAAATGTCAATGATGAAAGTATGTTTTATAATCCAGGGTTAAATAAAGCATGGATTTCAGGGATTAACAAATCAGCCTGAAGCTGCCAATTTACAGATTTACAGAAATAATCAGTTACTTCTGGTATAGGCTCTGATCTAAATTAGATAGCATTTCATACTATAATGGAATAACCATGGAGCCAACTACAGTATAGGAGGTGAAAATGGGATTGTTTTATTATGGTGACCAGTAAACAGGCCCGGCGCTCCCATTAGGCAACCTTAGGCAGTTGTCTAGGGCGCCGGGACCTGCAGGGCGCCGCTCCCGCTGACTAGATTTGAAAATCTAGTCAGCGGAGAAAAGTGCGAGAGAGGTGCGCCGCCGCTGTTTCTTCAATGTCCGCCCGCCCGGGCTGCCCGGCGCATCGCACAGCTGATCACCTGATCACTCACGTCAGTGATCAGGTGTCAGATCTTCCCAGCGGCTGCGGCGCCTGTGCTGCTATATATCACACTGTCTGCCACTGGCAGACAGTGTGAATAAAGTTTTGTAATACCCAACACCCCCCTCCCTTCCCAGCATGCATCGGCTGCTCCACCCCTCTCCCTTGTGGTAAAGTAGGTGAGGAGCGGTGGGCAGCCATTAAAGAAGAGCCTCCCAGCCTTCAGGATCCAAAACAGTAAGTATTTATCTTTTTTTTGGGGGGTATTATTAATTTAATTTAATTAATTAAAGTGTGTAGTAAAAAAAAATGTTGGGGGTGGAATTTTTTATTATTATGTCACCCTTTTTTGGTCTATGTTCAATTTAAAAACTATGGTGGTTAAAATAATTATTTTATTGCACCTGATGCTCTATATTTGACTTGCTTCAAGTCAATAATAGAGCATGACGTGCCAATAAAATAATTATTTTATCCACCATAGTTTTTAAATCAAAGATAGAGCATGAAGTTGCAAATAATATTATTTTTTCTCCCACATAGCTTGAAAATTAAATATAGAGCATGAGGTGGAAAATAGTATTTTTTCAATGGTATAAAAATTACTATTTGCCACATCATACTCTATATTTAATTTGCAAAATATGCGGTGGAAAAATGACTTATTTTGCATTTCATGCTCTCACTTTGATTTAAACACTATGGTGGATAAAATAATTATTTTATTGGCACCTCATGCTCTATTATTGACTTGAAGCAAATCATGGTGCTGCGGGGGGGGGGGGGGGGGGGGACAGAGGACATGGGGCAGTAGGGGGGGAGAGAGGACACGGTGCTGCAGGGGGGGAGGACAGAGGACATGGTGCTGCGGGGGGGGGGAGAGAGGACATTGTGCTGCAGGGGGGGCAGGGGACATGGTGCTGCAGGGGTGGGGCAGAGGACATGGTCAAGCAGCAGGGGGCAGTATGCTGCAGGGGGGACATGGTCAAGCAGTGGGGGGGGCAGTGTGCTGCAGGGGGAGCAGTGTGATGGGTCATTCTCACAAGTTTTTGTTCTCATATTAATACTTGGATACTTCCCCTCTAGAAATCCTGTGATTGCCCCTGGACAGCAGTGAAGTCTGGACAACGTTCTCTATGAAACATCACGGCAGCCAGACCCCTGTAGGAGGTAAGGCTTATCTTTTTTTTTTTTTTACCAAAAGTGAAGTGTGTGAGTGTCTGGGAAGTGGGTATTTGGCGTGGCTTGCGGTGGGGTGGAGGTGGGGGGGGGGGGGGGGGCAGTATTTTGAAATTTTGCCTAGGGCGCTGAGAACCCTAGTACCGGCCCTGCCAGTAAATCCAATTATGTACTGTATGAGTAATTATTTTTTATTATGTCTCTTATAAAACTGCACAACATTCAGTCAGAAACATATGTGTCCCATAACATGATGGAAGGTAAATATTTTACTAGATGAAATGATTAATGATGCTACAGGGGATAATGATTATGGGGAGGGGTTAATTAATGATGTTGTATTGTGTGGCAGTCACATAAATGCACTTTTCATTATATGGCAGTCATAGGAATGTATATGTATCACTAACACTGGCCAAATGATCATGCAGAACTAGGGGTGTGCACCGGGCACTTTTAGTGTTTTGGGTTTTGGGTTCTGATTAGCTTGAGGTTTTGGGTTCTGATTTGTTTTGCCAAAACACCTGACGAAAGGTTTTGGTTCTGATTTAGGGTTTTGGGTTCTGATTTTTTTTTAAAAAAGCATAAAAAGCGCTAAAATCCAGTATTTTTGTTTTTTTTACACTCCTACGCTATTATTAACCTCAATAACATTCAATAACAATCATTTCCACTAATTTCCAGTCTATTCTAAAGACCTCACACCTCACAATATTGTTTTTAGTCCAAAACGTTGCACCAAGGTAGCTTTCTGGACTGCATAGTGGAGTGGCCCCGGTACCCAATTTGGTACCGGGGCCACAATACCTCCTCCAACTGGTCACAATTCCACTGCACATATGGCTGCTCCTACATCCTCTGCAGCATATAGAGGGTGTAGTTCGAGCGCGTCACTACCTCTTGTTTTCGACGATGACAGGTCATTTTCATAAAATTTTGATTTGGCAGCAACAGTCAACGTATTTTAATATATAATAAGCATCTATCTGGACTGTGTAGTGGAGTGGCCCCGGTACCCAATTTGGTACCGGGGCCACAATACCTCCTCCAACTGGTCTGAATTCCACTGCACAGATGGCTGCTCCTCCATCCTCTGCAGCATATAGAGGGTGGAGTTCTAGCGCGTCAATACCTCTTGTTTTCGATCATGACAGTGCGTTTTAATTATTTTTGGATTTGGCCCCAACACTGAATGTAGTTTAATAGCTGATACGCATCAATCTGGACTGCGAAGTGGAGTGTCCCTGATACCCAATTTGGTACCGGGGCCACAATACCTCCTCCAACTGGTCTGAATTCCACTGCACAGATGGCTGCTCCTCCATCCTCTGCAGCATATAGATGGTGGAGTTCTAGCGCGTCAATACCTCTCGTTTTCGATCATGACAGTGCGTTTTAATTATTTTTGGATTTGGCCCCAACACTGAATGTAGTTTAATAGCTGATATGCATCTATCTGGACTGCGTAGTGGAGTGGCCCCGGTACCCAATTTGGTACCAGGGCCACAATACCTCCTCCAACTGGTCTGAATTCCACTGCACAGATGTCTGCTCCTACCTCCTCCAACTGGTCTGAATTCCACTGCACAGATGGCGGACACCGGATGCACGTCTAACACCAACATAGCTATTAAGGCCACAGTTATTTTTGGGTACAGCAGCAACAGTGAATGTAGTTTGACTTTGAAATAGCAGTACCTAGTATTTTTTGGTACAGCAGCAACAGTGAACGTAGTTTGACTTTTAAATAGCAGTACCTAGTTTTTTTTGGTACAGCAGCAACAGTGAACGTAGTTTGACTTTGAAATAGCAGTACCTAGTAATTTTTGGTAAAGCAGCAACAGTGAATGTAGTTTGACTTTTAAATAGCAGTACCTAGTTTTTTTTGGTACAGCAGCAACAGTGAACGTAGTTTGACTTTGAAATAGCAGTACCTAGTATTTTTTGGTACAGCAGCAACAGTGAACGTAGTTTGACTTTTAAATAGCAGTACCTAGTATTTTTTGGTAAAGCAGCAACAGAGAACGTAGTTTGACTTTTAAATAGCAGTACCTAGTATTTTTGGGTACAGCAGCAACAGAGAACGTAGTTTGACTTTTAAATAGCAGTACCTAGTATTTTTTGGTACAGCAGCAACAGTGAACGTAGTTTGACTTTTAAATAGCAGTACCTAGTATTTTTGGGTACAGCAGCAACAGAGAACGTAGTTTGACTTTTAAATAGCAGTACCTAGTATTTTTGGTACAGCAGCAACAGAGAACGTAGTTTGACTTTGAAATATCAGTACCTAGTATTTTTAAACTAATTTTTTTATGGTTTTTTTTCAACTATTTTTTGCCTCGGATCCGCAATGTTCGGGTGGGCTCGGATTGCGAGAATCCAAATCCGCTCATCCCTATGCAGAACAGTATAAACCTTGCAATACATTTTGTATGGTGCTTACATGGGAGAAAGCATTTTTGGAAATGTTCATGCTAGAGTGTTTACTAGTAACACAGTTTGAAAGCCACCCCAGTCCCCAAGAAGAGGTACAGAGGGCATTGAGAGGGTGAAAACTCTTCTTGGTGGAAAGGGCAGACACACCACTATGGTTGGGAGGCAACATTTTTTTTACCTCGCAAATGGGGTGAGAGATATCCTCTGTGAAATATATTGAGGAACATTTCTGCATATATTGACGCTGGAAAGATTTTTATGAACCTAGCTAATTCAGCAGTATCTACCAACTAATTTTTAGCACTCCCCAGTGCTTTTGGGGTGTCCCCCCTAATTGTGCATAAATATTTCTGGCTGTCAAAATTATTATCTGTCAGCAGTATCTACCAACTAATTTTTAGCACTCCCCAGTGCTTTTGGGGTGTCCCCCCCTAATTGTGCATAAATATTTCTGGCTGTCAAAATTACTATCTGTCAGCAGTATCTACCAACTAATTTTTAGCACTCCCCAGTGCTTTTGGGATGTCCCCCCTAATTGTGCATAAATATTTCTGGCTGTCAAAATTACTATCTGTCAGCAGTATCTTACCAAAAATTTTTTAGCACTACAAGTGGTTTGGGCTGAGAATGGATTAAAAGCAGTCCACATATGAGCAGAATGAGCAACCAGGGGGAGATTTGTGTAGGCGACGAGGGTGCTAATGAGGATGTTGATGAGGATGAGGATGAGGTTGTTTGTGTAAGTCCTGCACCAGTGGCAGCAGTTCTGGCACGTGACAAGAAAAAGGCCATTGTCATGCCTGGGCATAAAAGAAAAAAATCCACTTCTTATGTGTGGAATTATTTCTACCCAAATCCAGACAACAATTGTATAGCCATTTATAGTGTATGTCAAGGCACAGTCAGTCGAGGGAGGGACCTTAACCATCTTGGAACCTCGTCTATGTTACACCATTTTACGAGAGTTCATGGCAAAGTGTTGGGAAAAGCTGAAAGTTCTTCACAAAAAATTACAAGCACTCCATCATCAGCTAAGACCCTCCGCTCACCGACATCCCGACGGCTACAAAATACACCCACCACACCATCCTCATCAATATCCTCAGTAGCGCTCGGAGTTAGCCCGGCATCCCACTTAAGGCTAGGTGACTCCTGCACTATTATTGATTCCTCTGAAGAAAGCGTTAGTCCCACTGCTGCTGCTGTTGCTGCTGCTGGGGGTGAATCGTCATCCCAGAGGCAGGTCAAGAAAATGAGCAGTCCTACATTTCAGCAATTAACTGTGAAACAATCATTTGCAAGGGGAAGCAAATATGACAGCAGTCACCCAGTCGCCAAGCGAATCACAGACGCCATGCCTGCAATGTTAGTCTTAGATCTGCGTCCAATCTCCACAATAAACGCAGCTGGTTTTTCACAGTTAATTGAGGTTGTGTCCGTGTTACAGAATTCCATCGCGATACCATTTCTCCCGTAAAGCAATTCCACAACTATACCAAAAAGTGTGTAAAAATGTAGAGATTGCGCTGAAAAATGCCATTCTGCCCACTGTCCACTTAACCACAGATATGTGGACAACCGGAAGTGGCCAAACCAAAGACTATATGACTGTGACAGCCCACTGGGTTGGTCATTCACCTTCACCAGCAGGAACAGCATCAGCATGTACACCACTACGTAACATTTGTCACAGGCAGGCCACTCTTTGTATCACCGGCTTCACTAACAGGCATACAGCTGACAATTTGTTGCGCAAACTGAGAGATGTGATTGATGCATGGCTTATACCACTTGGATTCTCCCCAGGGTATGTAATTTCTGATAACGCCAACAATATAGTGCGAGCATTACAGCTGGGTGATTTCCAATACATTCCCTGTTTTGCTCACACCATGAACTTGGTGGTGCAGAGCTTCCTACGAAATAACCGTGAGGTGCAAGAGATGTTTTCGGTGGCCCGTAAAATTTCAGACCATTTCAGGCATTCAGCCACAGCATGTAGGAGATTACAGCAGCTCCAAGAGCAGTTTAACTTGCCCTGCCACCAACTTAAGCAAGAGGTGGTAACTAGGTGGAATTCCACCCTGTACATGCTTCAGAGGATGGAGGAACAGCGCAAAGCCATCCAAGCATATTGCACAAGCCATGACATTGGGAAAGGAGGGGGGATGTATTTCAGTCTTGCACAGTGCGGAATCCTTTCAGTGCTGTGCAAGGTGCTGAAACCATTTGAAGTTGTGACGTGTGAGGTGAGTGCAGATTCTGCTAGTTTGTGCCAAGTCATTCCTTTAATTAGACTATTGGAAAAGCAGCTTGAGAAAATGAAGGAGGAGCTGAAAGCAAGCAATTCAGCAAAGTATGTTGGCCTTGTCTATCAAGTACTTAATTCGCTTCAAAATGATCCTCGAGTTATTAAGATCTTGAACTCGGATCAGTATGTTTTGGCCACTGTGCTTGATCCAAGGTTTAAGACCTACATTGAGTCTTTACTTGTAAATGAGCGAGATGTGAACTTTTGCAAGGAGCTATTGTTCAGCAAGTTGGCCGCTGAACTGGGCCTCGGCTTGACGAAGTGTCCTCCTTCACTTTCTAAAGCTGCTGCTGCTGCTCGTAAAAAATTAAATTTCCCAAAAAGAAGCAGGGAAGACGCAGGGGGCAGAACAGAACAATTTAACATCTGGGCTGGTTTGAAGGATTTTTCAAAAAAATGTGTCACTTTGCCCATAACTCCATCCAATACGAGTATAAACATGCAAAGGATGGTGGAGGATTACTTTCAAGAGGTAGTTGATATGGAAATGTCAGACAGTCCCTTTCCTTACTGGGAAGAAAAGCAGGCAATTTGGAAACCCATGTACAAACTTGCTTTGCAATACTTAAGCTGCCCACCCTCCAGTGTGTACTCTGAACGAGTGTTCAGCACAGCAGGGAACTTAGTCAGTGATCGCCGTAGAAGGTTACTTCCCAAAAATGTGGAGAAAATGATGTTTATAAAAATGAACTACATCTTCCACTAGGAAGGCCTTCACCATCCAAGACATCCAAGCACTGACTGTTCTCTAATGGCGGATTCAAGCGGCGATGAATTGATAGTCTGTGATGATGACGTACACACTGATGAAGGTGAGGATTAAGCTGAAGATGATGACGATAACATCTTTTTAAAACTTTCTATGTAATTGTAGGGTGCAATCTACCCCCAAAGAGAAAAGGGACTTGTGGCATTTCCATATCACGTACCATCTTGAAAGGCTGCTGTTTGGGCAATTTATCCTTAAGGGTAGGGTGTCATAGACAGAGTGACCCCAAACTGGCTTTGTCCATTTCTCTTAATATTGTACAGTCTATAAATGGCTGAATTTTTTTGTATTTTTCGACAAGTGGAGGGGGGCCTAGAGAGCCAGAAACCAAACTGCTTTGTCCATTTCAATTAATATTGTACAGTCTATAACGGCTGAATTTTTTTGTATTTTCGACAAGTGGAGGGGGGCCTAGAGAGCCAGAAACCAAACTGGCTTTGTCCATTTCAATTAATATTGTACAGTCTATAACGGCTGAATTTTTGGGTTTTTTAAACAAGTTGAGGGGGGCTTATATAGACAGAAAGCAAACTGCCTTTTTCCATTTCTTTACATATTGAACTATATGCGTAGGGTGTAATATATACATCCAAAGACGATGGCTGCATTGCCAATATGCATAGATGGAGAGGAAGACAATCTGTTTTGTGTGTAGAATAAATTAAGGCCTACCTACCAGGAATTAAACTGTTTTTTGGATGATTTATTACCTCTACAATTAGATTACTTATCTATGAAACAGTTGGAGCACTAAATTGGGTTATTTTAGGCCCAAAAACATTGATTTTCCAACAAAATAGCAAAACAAAATCAAACAAAACCAAAACTAAAACACGCAATGGCGGTTTTGCAAAACCAAAACCAAAACCAAAACACGACGGTAATCCAGATCCAAAACCGAATCCAAAACCAAAACACGGGGGTCAGTGACCATCTCTAATTAGAACACCCATGGCTCAGCATTCAGTGAGACTTTTTGAATGGTTAACTTAAATCATGCACAGTTTATGTATATTTCCTATTGTTGGGTGCATGTTTTTAAGGGGGGTTGGGGGTGGGGGGCATTTGCAAAAATTGCTACATCAGTTTTTAGTAAAGCGGCGCATTTAAATATATTGACTGCTCTGTTTTCTCAGTGAGATTATTTTTAATAATTTTCTCATATTGGACTTAGAACTGTTTGGTATGCTAAAACCATTTCTTTCTGTATGGAGCGAGTCCCCCTGTGCTTTATCAAGTTAATAATATCTGAACATATTAAAAATATTCAATGGAAAGTGGATACTGTTTATTTAAGATACTTAATACCTTGAATAAATGTCATGCGTGCAGTAATTTTAGTTGTGCCATACTAGGTGAAGACAGTGTGGGGCTACATAATTCATTGTCCTCCAGCAATGGATTTATATGAAGCTTAAGATATGATTCATAATCACTGTTACATACTGAAAATAGCAGCATATAAATATAAAATGTATAATAACTAGAGATGGTCACTGACCCCCGTGTTTTGGTTTTGGATTCGGTTTTGGATCTGGATTACCGTCGTGTTTTGGTTTTGGTTTTGCAAAACTGCCATTGCGTGTTTGGTTTTGGTTTTGGTTTTGTTTGGTTTTGTTTTGCTATTTTTTTGGAAAATCCATGTTTTTGGGCCTAAATTAACCCAATTTAGTGCTCCAACTGTTTTAGAGACAAGTAATCTAATTGTTGAGGTAATAAATCATCCAAAAAAACAGTTTAATTCTTCGTTGGTAGGCCTATTCTACACACAAAACAGATTGTCTTCCTCTCCATCTATGCATATTGGCAATGCAGCCATCGTCTTTGAATGTATATTACACCCTACACTTATAGTTTAATATGTAAAGAAATGGAAAAAGCCAGTTTGGTTTCTGTCTCTCTAGGCCCCCCTCCACTTGTATAAAATACAAAAAAATCCAGCCGTTATAGACTGTACAATATTAATTGACATGGAGAAAGCCAGTTTGGTTTCTGTCTCTCTAGGCCCCCCTCCACTTGTATAAAATACTAATAAATTCAGCCGTTATATACTGTACAATATAAATTGAAATGGACAAAGGCAGTTTGGTATCTGTCTGCATCAGATCCTCTCTCCACTAGGAGTAAAATAGAAAACTATTCAGCCGTTATATAATCTAGAATATAAATAGAAATTGAGAAAGGCAATTTGGTATCTGTCTGCATCATAATCATCAACATCATCATTAGCGCCCTCGTCGCCTACACAAATCTCCCCCTCATCCTCTTCTAATTCCAAAGTGGCATCCTCAATTTGGGTATCACCGGCTACACTCGGGCTATTAAGGCACACATCAGCAGAATGCTCACGATTAGACATCCCACTGTTGGATGGACTCTCCACAGGGATTGTTGTCATTTGTGAATCAGAGCAAATATTCTCCTGTAATGCCTCACTGTTATCTTGCAGCTCGGCTTTGACGCGTAACAGTAGTTGTGCACCAATTGTAGGCTGGGTAACTTTTTGGGATCTGCCACTAATAGCCAAAGGTGAAGGCCTCATTCTCTCTTTGCCACTGCGTGTGTAGAATGGCATGCTTGCAATTTTTTTTTTATCGTCACTTAACTTTTGCTCAGTTACACTTCTTTTTCGCTTCAATACAGTAAAAAAAATTTTGGTTTTTGTTTTTTGCACTAATTTGAAACACTCTGTTGTTTGACATCGCCTTGGCCAGATGACGTACTGGGAACACTAACATCAGGACTGGTGACAGAACCTGGTTGCTCATTCAGATCATATGTGGACTGCTTTGAATCCATTCTGAGCGCAAACCACTGGGGAGTGCTAAAAATTATTTAGTAGATACTGCTGACAGATATGACTTTTGACAGCCAGAAATATTAATGCACAATTAGGGAGGACACCCCAAAAGCACTGAGGAGTGCTTAAAATTATTTAGTAGATACTGCTGACAGATATGACTTTTGACAGCCAGAAATATTAATGCACAATTAGGGAGGACACCCCAAAAGCACTGAGGAGTGCTAAAAATTATTTAGTAGATACTGCTGACAGATATGACTTTTGACAGCCAGAAATATTAATGCACAATTAGGGAGGACACCCCAAAAGCACTGAGGTGTGCTAAAAATTATTTAGTAGATACTGCTGACAGAAATGACTTTTGACAGCCAGAAATATTAATGCACAATTAGGGAGTGCCAAATATGAAGAAAAAATAATAAACCTCTATCCTCCTCTCTGCACTAGCGATTTTGGTTAGAGCAATTGCAAGAACAATATTGTATTCTCTGTCCCTGCTCTAATTAGCCTATGACTACACCCTGCTCTCTCCCTCTGTCAAATGGCGATGGATTGCTGTGGAGGCGTGTATTTATAAAGTTGAAGTATCGCGAGAACCGAGCCCCGAGATCCGACGACGTCACAATGACGTTCGGCCTCGATTTGGATTCGGAATGGGCGGGAGAGTACCGAGCTGCTCAGCTCGTTACTCGGATACCCAAAGTTCGGGTGGGTTCGGTTCTCGGAGAACCGGACCCGCCCATCTCTAATAATAACTAGCACATTTACTTTAACTTGACTACAGTGAAATACCAATTTAAAATAATTAGGGGTGTACCCCCACCAGGATCAGGTTTTTAATTGCATGTAAAATGTGGATTTGATCATACCGCTAAAATTGGTATTTTTGAAAATACTTTCTGAGATATCAGGACAACACTTGTGAGCATGCTATGAAACAGTTAAACACACACAAGTTTTGAAAAGGAATTAAAGACAAAAACATCTGTGCTCATAGAGGTCAGGAAAGTTAAGTAGCGAAGAGGAAGAAAGGTTATAGAGCAATAAGGTCATCCACCCCTGCGCCCCCTGTCCCATTTACTGATGTTATCGTACTAAAAAAAACATTCCCTGCTTACATTAATGATACACTTTCAGATTTTGTAAGTCGGGGGCTAATTTGATGACCTCTCATAATTTGGATAATACAAAATAAGTGTTTCCATTAGTAAGTGAACTAACTCAATGATCTCTGGGAGTCCAAAAGAGCACAGTGGTGCTAGTAATATTGCAGATGATGATGTGATTTAATTGTTCAACTAGGATGCCATTATCAAGCATTAAGACTGACTGTATAGGTCTGCAGATTACATTGTCTAATCTGCTTGGGTTAGAAATCTGCAAAAAAGAAAGAGAGGCTCCATAAGATATTTTGTTAGCAATACTTTTTTAACAGACTGTTCGAGCCATGGCGGAACCCAAAGCTGCCGTGACTCACTCCCTTCTGCCTGTCCGCATCCCAGTCGACTCCATAATGACCAGGACGTCACTTCTTCTTTGTCCTGGCCATCATCAAGACAATTATCGGGACGCTCTGGGCATAAGACGCCGCGTCCCATCATGAGAGGCAGATGGGCACCTGTGCAACTGTCTGTATTCAATTAAACGGCCTGATGACTATTGGCTCTCCTATGTATATAAGGCAGGTAGGGCTTGGCCTCCCTGCTGGTTATAGTTCTCAGTTTGTGTTTGCTGACCTGCTTTGTAATTGTCTCCTGACTTCTCGGATTGTATCACTGTTACAGACCCTTGGCTTGCCTGAACCCTGGTTGTTTGCTTGTTGCTCTGACCTTTAGCATGTTACTCAAAAACTCTTGCTTGCTGCCAGTCCTGATCCTTGCCTGTTTCTGACCCTGCTTCCTGCTACGGGCATCTAGTTATCTGCAAGTTCATAAAGCTCTACGGGAAAGGTGTCTGCTGAAGGTGAAGACCTCTATAACATCATTTCTAAAAGTTTATCCTGTTACTTGTGAGTCCTAACACAGACAAAACTTCAACGCCATAACATTTAGAAACAATGCTTTGTACACTTTCACAGGAGCATCTGCTCCATGCTGAAAGCTTTCCAAAGTAAAAGACTGGTGCTAAGAAACACTCAAATGCATTTCACCATCTAAAGATTTTGTCAGGAAAGGGGACAAAAATAGAAACACCAATATAAAGTCACTTAATATGGTGTTGTGCCTCCATTTGTGCCAGTATGGCCTGTAAGTGATTTAGCAATGAGTCTACCAATATATGGAATTGTACAGGATGGATACAGCGCCATACTTCCACAAGAAAATCCCTTAACTTGAACACTGTTGGAAACAAGCACTTAGAGCTGTAAAGTTCTTAACGCTGGCCCCTGATGTGCACTCATTTGTAGAGAACATGGGGAAGGATGATTCATCTCACCATATCACTTTCCATTACTGCTCAGTATTCCATTGGCTGTGCGCTTTACAGTAACAAAACCAGTTGTCTTGGTCAGTGAAGCCTCTGCCAAATGCACCCCAACAATCACCCATCTTTGAAAGTCACTGAGCTCTTCTCTTGCAGCTATCCCAGCCATAGCTATAGGCATCTTAGGACTATCAAGCATATGTATATGACCATGCTAGGATGCTTAATTAATACACGAGCCACACCTGAGTTGAAAGTATGATATATACCTGATATATACCTTATACTGCATAGTACCCACCCCAATAGCTCGTAAACAACAAATCCACATATTTTTTCAGTCAACCAATAACAGAACACTTGAAAGTCCCAGCATGATAAAATAATTGTGCTGGAACGCATGCCGCAACAAGGAGACAAGAATAAAAACTTGCACAATAGCTGGTTTTTCTGCTGATTCAGGATCTGCAATGTCTGTGACATTATATTTGTTATGAATTGCTGTTGCTGCTTTTTCATTGTTCATTTTAAGATGTTTATCAACCAATCTTTAATTTATTGCTGTGCAAACTTGCTGCTATACTATATATAGATATTCTTCAGTGGGTGGAGTTAGCCTCAAAACAAGATATGCACCATGCTAATGTAGGAAACTCACCTTGTGGGCGCTTCCCCGGGGGATGTCATCGTCCTCAGGGCGGCGGTGGTCGTCTCCGTCCGGCCGGAGTGGTGAGCCAATCGGGGCTCGCCTCCCGGCCATTTGAATCCATTGCACGGGTCAATCCGGGCTCGCCACGTCATCACGTAGCATCGCATTTAAACCGGTGCGCGCACTGCCATCTGCTGTTCGTCGGTGGAGCCAGAAGAGAGAGGACGCGGACCGGAGCTCGTTGCGATCAACAGGAGAAGAAAAGAAGGCAGCGGAGATCACCAGCAGTGGCAGAGAGCCCTTGTCAGGGCTAAGAGCGCCTCTGCCACCTGAACATCGCTGGGATCAAGACAAGAAGACGGCGGCTGAGCATAGAGGCGGTGGCAGAGGGGAAAAAGCCAGGAGAAGATCCCCGAAGACCAGGGAAGCAGGTAAGGCCCTTATGGGCACTACCTCTACTGGGCCCCCGCCCGCAGCACACTACTCTGACTAAGGGCACAAGGCCCTGGGCAATATCGAGCACTAGGCCCGTGGCAACAGCTAGGGGGCATAAAGCCCATTTAGGTAGTTAGAGGATTAAAGCTTTTGCCAGCAAAGGGCATAAGGCCCTAGTCAAGGGGCTAGAGCCCATTGTTAGGCCACAAATCACAGCGCCCATAGTGTGACAGGGCACAAGGCCCTATATAAGGGCTTAGAGCCCATAGTCAGGGCACAAGGCCCTGTAGTCAGTGGCGTGAGAGTCCTGTGTGTGTTGTGAGTACACTAGGTGGGAGACAACAGTAAAGTAGAAGGCTCCTGTTAGTGATATACTAACCGGCTGGTTAGATAGCAGGTGTGTACTCGCGTGGTCAGCCTGCCATATACTGTAACAGAGTATTATTCCGTCTGTGTGGCGAATTTTGCATTGTGTATTGTATTTGGGGCTGTGCTGTGTGTATTTCTTTACAGGTTCAAGACGTCAGGCCCCCATTAAAGGTAGGCTGTCACACGGCGCTTATTCGGCTTCCATAAACAGAGACTAAGACATTCACCTGTGCCTCATTAAGCAGACCTCAAACCCTTAGTCTTGATCTGCACATGTGCAGACTGAGTACCTGTCTGCTTCTGGCAAGATTCCTATTGGTTCCTTGTTCTGGCTCTAAACTTGAAAAGGCATTTCCTCCCTTTCCTCTGGGCCTGTTGATCAAGTTACCTGTCTGATTAGGTTCCTACCTATTCTGTGAGCTTCACCTGGATCGTCAGTGCCTCTGTTGTGTTACTGTTCTATGGGCTATACCGCTAAGCTTCACCTGTCTCCTCTGCGTTGCTGTTCCACGGGCTGGATTGCTTAAGCTACACTTGTCTTCATTGTGCTGCTGCTACACGGGCCACGCTGATCAAGTTACATCGGACCCTATCGTGTCACCGCTCCGGATTGCATTATTCAAACTTCATCTACTCCGCATTTGCCTCCGTGGCTAAGTGGCATTACAGGTCGTATCATCTAGCTGCTTGTTTCTATCTTCTCCAACTGGCTGAACTGTTCCTATTCATCTAAGCATATTAAGGCATTACATGGTATCTTACCCTTGCTGCATCTTCTGTGACTACATTGCTGCCTGGACTGTTACTTATACCTCTGATGTTGTGCTGCCTTATTGTAGTTCCAAATACCTGCTGCATTATCATCTTTACTCTGTTGCTGGACTGTTCATGCTATTGCTATATTTGAATATATCGATTATATCTCTATTGTATTCATTCATACGATATTGCCGGTGGCACTGCTCACCTTGTACTACGTTCCTAGTGTCAATATACTGGGACTGTCCTGTTGATCATCCAGTCATCATTAAATGATTGTACTTTTATCCTGCATCTGTTGTCTCTCCGCTCTCTGAGTGTAGAACTACAACTTTACCAGTGTGCCTACATTACACCAGTCACTATCACTCCCCTGGGACCAGGGGCGGATTGGTCATAGGCCTTACCGGGAAATTTCCCGGTAGGCCGGTGACCCTAATGAGGCCGTCTGAAGTTTTTTTTCTTTTTTTTTAATTGCAGTTATTATTTTTTTGTAACAAGGAAGGTGACTGGACCCCTTCCCCGAGACAGCCAACTTCCTGCAAGTGGCCGCGGATCTGCGGTCCCTCCCCCATATATGCAGCCTATCACAGGAGAATTAGATATCACATGGGACGTGCACCATGTGACAGTTGCCGTCCCATGTGAGTAAAGAAGCGCTGCTGGAAGCTGCAGAAAGGTAAGTGTTTGCGCAGCGGTGGGGGGGGGCCTGTTATGTGTGTGTGAGAGCAGCGGTGGGGGGGGGCCTGTTATGTGTGTGAGAGAGCAGCGGTGGGGAGTCTGTTGTCTGTGTGAGAGCAGCGGTGGGGGGGGCCTGTTATGTGTATGAGAGAGCAGCAGTGGGGGGTCTGTTGTGTGTGTGTGAGAGCAGCGGTGGGGGGGGGGCCTGTTTGTGTATGAGAGCAGCAGTGGGGGGGTCTGTTGTGGGTGTGTGAGAGCAGTGGTGGGGGGGCCTGTTTGTGTGTGAGAGCAGCGGTGGGGGGTCTGTTGTGGGTGTGTGAGAGCAGCGGTGGGGGGGCCTGTTTGTGTGTGAGAGCAGCGGTGGGGGGTCTGTTGTGGGTGTGTGAGGGCAGCGGTGGGGGGCCTGTTGTATGTGTGAGAGCAGCGGTGGGGGGTCTGTTGTGTGTGTGTGTGTGAGCAGTGGTGGGTGCTGTTGGCTATGTGTGTGAGCAGTGGTGGGTGCTGTTGGCTGTGTGTGTGTGAGCAGTGGTGGGTGCTGTTGGCTATGTGTGTGTGAGCAGTGGTGGGTGCTGTTGACTGTGTGTGTGTGTGTGTGTGTGTGTGTGTGTGTGTGAGCAGTGGTGGGTGCTGTTGGCTATGTGTGTGTGAGCAGTGGTGGGTGCTGTTGACTGTGTGTGTGTGTGTGTGTGAGCAGTGGTGGGTGCTGTTGGCTATGTGTGTGTGAGCAGTGGTGGGTGCTATTGGCTATGTGTGTGTGTGTGTGTGTGTGTGTGTGTGAGTAGTGGTGGGTGCTGTTGGCTATGTGTGTGTGAGCAGAAGTGGGTGCTGTTGGCTATGTGTGTGTGTGTGTGTGTGAGCAGTGGTGGGTGCTGTTGGCTATGTGTGTGTGTGTGTGTGTGAGCAGTGGTGGGTGCTGTTGGCTATGTGTGTGTGAGCAGTGGTGGGTGCTGTTGTGTGTGTGTGTGTGTGTGTGTGTGTGTGTGAGCAGTGGTGGTGCTGTTGGCTATGTGTGTGAGCAGTGGTGGGTGCTGTTGGCTATGTGTGTGTGTGTGTGTGTGTGTGTGTGTGTGTGTGTGTGTAAGCAGTGGTGGGTGCTGTTGGCTATGTTTGAGAGAGCAGCGATGGGGGGGCCTGTTGGAAATGTGTGTGTGAGCAGAGGGGAGTGCTATTGGCTGTGTGTGTGTGTGTGTGTGTGTGTGTGTGTGTGTGCAGAGGGGAGTGCTATTGGCTATGTGTGTGTGTTTGAGCAGAGGGGAGTGCTATTGGCTATGTGTGTGTGTTTGAGCAGAGGGGGGTGCTGTTGGCTGTGTGTGTGTGATATGACAAAGGGGCTTGTGGCATTGTAATATGGTTGTGAGGTAGGTGTTGGCTAATTAAAGGGTGTGATTTTGTTTGTAGGGTGATGGTGGAGAAATTTAATTTAATACTGGGGCCTATTACTTTAAAATGGGGTCGTTTGGGGGCATGGTCGTGAGAAATGGCTATATTAAACGTAAATGCTATTAATTTACTGTTGGGGCTGTTTGGAGGGAGGGGAATAGGTTTATTTATTAAATGTGTATACTAGTATTTTAATGTTGGGGCTAGAGGGAAGCCAATTTATTAACTGTTGGTGCTATTGATTTAACACTGGAGCTCATTGAAGTTTTCTAAATTCATGTACTCATTTTTTTCCAAATAGGGCTCCCAGAATTCCAGGATCCAGACAAGCGGCAACTGATCAAGAGACACCAGCAACCACAGGTGGGGAAAGCAACAAGAACAGGTAGGAGAGCAGGACAGTCTGCCAACTCTATTTTTCTATATTGGCAGTTCCTCTGCACCATGTTATTAAATAAACTTGAATATGTATACTGTGATTACATTTTCTGTTACTGGGTTGCTACTGCTACATTTAGTTGCTCATTTTGTCCTACTTTCTCTGTATTAATGTACCTATCACTTGTACAAAGAGGAGGCAACCATTATGTGGGTGAACCAATAATCATACGTCCCAGGTTCAGCGGGACAGTCCTGATTTAGAGCTCTGTCCCATGAGAGGGAAAGGTGGTATGTAATGGGCAGTCTAGCACTTTACAGCCCTCTGGTGGCATCGTCAGATTTGCACTAATCCCGCCTACAGTTGATTTGGCCCCGCCCACATGAGGCCGCTTTCATATTTTTTTCCAGGGCCACTTTATATTCCCAATCCGCCCCTGCCTGGGACCCTGCCCAACGCCTCTGGTAGGGACCGTGACCTGCGGGCGAACGCCGCTGAGTCCAAGTCACCTTGCGGTGACCGCTCAGGGGCGCACAGAGGATTGTCGGGGGGGGGGGTTCTCCCCGCCGACCGAAAAAAACCCCCAAAAAAAACCACGAGAGAGAGCTGCTGCTATACAGCAGCCGCGGCGCTGTCTAAGAAGCGTCTGCGGCGGTGCTGTATACAATACAGCACCACCGCGGACGCTTCTTTGACAGCGCCGCGGCTGTTGTATAGGACAGTGGGTACTTAGTTAGCACAGGGGGGGGTTTCTAGAGACTCAGAAACCCCCCCTGCGTGCGCCACTGCCGCTGGTGAAAACCATTCACCCGTTAGACTCCGCGCCCTGCTAGGGGTAACATCTGTTGGACGGTTTAAAGAGTCCAGAATACCAAACCACAGCATCAACAATGGATTCTGCTGGGGAGCCTTCGGCCATAGATATGTTACAACTTTTACTTACCCGGGTTGAACAACTAGATGCGGGTCAACGACAACTCTTTCAGTGTCTCCAAATGCTGGCCTCAAGAATAGACTCTATTCAAGTTGCTGCTTCTACTACTCTCCGGATTTGTCCCCTTCTAAATTTGATGGGGATCCCAAAATCTGCAGAGGTTTCCTCAACCAGTGTTCGATTCAATTCAAATTACAACCCCAGAACTTTCCTACCCAGAGGGCTAAAGTTGCCTATTTAATATCCTTACTTTCTGGCCAGGTCTTTGCCTGGGCTTCTCCCCTCTGTGAGCGTGATGATCCTCTCCTATCTGACTGTGCTGCCTTTATAGCCACATTTCGGAAAATTTTTGATGAACCTGGCCGTGTTACTTCTGCAGCATCAAGTGTTCTTATGCTCCATCAGGGATCACGTTCTGTGGCTCAATATATCAACTCTTTTCGCACTTTGTCATCAGAACTGCATTGGAATAATGACGCCCTGGTGGCTACCTTTTGGTACGGTCTGTCTGATAAGATCAAGGACGCCCTTGCCTCCCAGGGACTACCTACTACGTTAGATGCTCTAATTTCCCTGTGTAACTGTATGGATCTTCATTTTAGAGAGAGGTCCACTGAAAAGGATAATTCTCCTTGTCCTGTACCTAGGACATTGACTTGCTACTTTTCCCCAACTCTTGAGGAGGAACCGATGCTATTAGGTCGATCACGTTTGACTCAGAAGGAGCGTGACCGAAGATTTAAAAATAATTTGTGTATATACTGTGCCGATCCAGGGCATATGCTTAACTACTGTCCCAAAAAATCGGGAGATGCCAAAAGCCTAATTTATTCTAGAGAGATCAAATTAGGCAAGATTCAATCCTCTCTTCAGTCAACCTTACCTACTGTGTGTTCTTTTCCAATTATATTGTATGGTCCTTCAGGCCCTATTCATTCTTATGCCTTATTGGATTCAGGAGCTGCTGGGAATTTTATTTCCTTTTCTCTCGTGTCTCAGGGTTCCTTGGTTACATCCTTCCGAAAGCATCCTGTATCTATTTCTGCAATTGATGGATCTCGTATCTCCAATGGTCTCATTAAGAAATGCACTCAGCCTATTCTTCTGCAAATAGGAGCATTACATAAGGAGATGATATCCTTCCATGTCTTACCGTCTTCTACTAGTCCTGTCATTCTGGGATTGCCTTGGCTTCAACAACACTCTCTTCAGATGGATTGGACCACTTCTCAAGTTCTATCTTGGAGTTCAAACTGTTTTAAAAATTGTCTTTCACGTGTTCATCCCCCGGCCTCTACTAGCATCTCGTCTGAACTTCAATCCAGCTGCCTTCCAAGTCAGTATCTGTCATTTCAGGATGTTTTTGACAAAGCCAGATCTGAACATCTTCCTCCTCACTGAGCATGGGATTGTCCTATTGATCTCCTACCTGACCAAATCCCTCCGCGAGGCTGAGTATACCCTTTGCGCTGCCAGAGACTCAAGCCATGTCCGAATATGTCCAAGAGAATCCCCAACATGGTTTTATTAGACCTTCTTCCACTCCTGCCGGGACCCATCCATCCTTTCCTAGGTTCACTTCCCTCCCGCCCACCCAGGTTCCTGCTGTTAATCTCGTTCAACGGAGATTCGTCTCAATCTGGAATCAAGTGAGGAGCTGTCTTAAGAAATCTTCTAAACGTTACAAGTTTGCGGCGGATTTAATTCTCTGTTTTCTTCCCTAGGGCAATACTAGCGGGTGGGCAAAGATTTTGAGCCTAGATGTGGAGGCAGTGCTCAGTCATCCACGCGAATTGTGGTAAATTCCTAAGTACTAGGAGTTTGTCGCCTGTGAGGCACTTCTCCATGCGGGGTCCTTACATTGGATAGACATGCTGATAGATTTTTTTGTCAGGAGCTTGTGTAAAGATTCCAAGGTTCCCTAAATCTGCAATCTGTAACATATTTTAACCATCCATCCATCCAAAGCTAAATATATGCCTTAATGCAGGGTTTCCCAAACCCTGTCCTCAGGGCTCCCCAACAGTGCAAGTTTTCCATATCTCCTTGCTGGAGCACAGGTGTATTCATTACTGACTGACACATTGTAACAGATCCACAGGTGGTCCTAATTATGTCACATGTGATCCGGAAAACCTGCACTGTTGGGGAGCCCTGAGGACTGGGTTTGGGAAACCCTGGCTTAAAGTATTTTAATAAATAACATTAAAATTGCATTTTGTTGTCATACTATTATTTCACTGAAAGCTAACAAACTAAATCATTTTGTACTCCTCCACAGAACAAGAAATGAAGACTTTTGTGCCTTTTTATTTTTTTTTCATATTGTGCACACATAAAGGTGCCAAATTGAACCCCTGACCACAAGGAGCACTGTCATGGTGCTTCTGTACTTTAATGTTATTATTTTTTAAAGGAGTTATCCAGTTTGGGAACTCCCTTTCCCTTAAGTAAATGTCCTCCTTGGATTTCTAGCCATTGATTTGCTGTTAACAGAGAAGTTTTGTGTCTGGACAGAGTGCAACATTTATATGAACATAACTGTACAGGGGAATGTGGCATAAGATTACATGGCTATAGGACCTATCCAGCAGGTGCCAGATTCACTGCACATCTACTTTGTCTAGAAGATTCAATCCTGAGGATAACTCCTGTCCTCCACAGCCTGAACATCTCTTTATTCTAGGCTCACAGATAATGAGTTATGAGGTTTGTTAAGACAGGGACATTTTCAGGAAGACTTACTGCACCCAAGTACAATAAGTACTAATTACCAATAAGTATTTTATGCCTACTAGTACCTCTGGCTGGTCTCTCTTATATGTTCCACTAAATAAAGAAAAGCCTAAATATCTGGGAGTCTTTGTCAGAAAACAGTGTCACTAGCTTATCCAAGCTAATTATCCACCTATGATATCTAAAAATGAAGCCAATCTTAATACTTGGGATATACCATTCATCCTCTGGATTGGCAGTATTTGCTCTATTTATTTCAGACTCTCCTCATCAAAATCGCCTCCCTTCCCATCCTGTCATGTTCAATTCTTTATAGCACCACCCGCAAATAAGGCTATTCGTACTTTAACGATTTACTTAAGGAAGGAGCAGTGGAGGGCCCTTACTTTCATCAAGGGTGTGCCCGGTCTAGAAAACAATAGGGTTCCAGACCTCTCCTCTCTCTCCTCTGACTCCCAAGACACTGAACACCAATATTTTAAACAACACCCTGTCATATCATTCTCTCTATTTGAGACAATTCTAGCAAATGCAATCCGAAAAGGCCCTGAGGGCACCTGCTAAACTGCAGTCTGCAACTCTTGAAGTTCATTAGAGTCTATTTTCATGCAAAATTAAACCTTATTTTTGCAGAATGTGGAAATATTGTGGGAAAAGCTTTCAGCATAGAATGTTTAGCGATGACTAGCCAGGTCATTTTGTCTGAAGAACCAAAATTGTGCTTCCCAGATAGCACCATTTTGACCTACTAACCCATAATCTGCATAAATGTGTAAATATAAAAGTATAGTGTCACAAAACATGAAGAAATAACATTTGTGCTACCCCATCACACTTGCCTATGTTCATAAAAGCCTTTATTATTAGTATTATGGATTCATATTTATATCTATTCTGAATTGTCACAGGAAAATTAGGCTTCTGACCCATGTAGTATTGATAGGAGGGAGGCAAATAATGTGTTATAAATAATAATATGCAGAAGTGAATTTCTGAAATCAAAGGTATTGCCTCACTTCATAAATTTTCACCTTTAAAACCTGACTTTGAATGTTTTTTTGGACACTTGTGGAAACAAACTAGGTTGTTAATTGTGTAGGACTGACTTAAAAATCACTTTTGGTAATATGAAGTAATTCCATATGTACAGTATATGTGTATATATATATATATATATATATATATATATATATATATATATATATCAGTGGCGGATCCAGGGGGGGGCGTTCAGGGCGATCGCCCCCCCTAGCAGGGGCTAGCTGCTGACAGCTGCACACTGTGCAGGTCTGTTCAGTAGTGACAGTGTGCTGCCCGGCTGCTCTAATTGTGTTTTAAACACAATCAGAGCAGCGGGGCAGCACATTGTCACTGCCGAGCGGACCTGCACAGTGTGCAGCCGCCGGCAGCCTTAGAAATCAGAAAGGGGGCGGGGCCTAAATCGCCACCCCCCTAAAATCGCCCCGGGTAAAGCAGTTGTCTAGATCTGCCCCTGATATATATATATATATATATTATATATATATATATATGCATACACAAATATACAGTGGTCGAACTGGAGATTTATACGTGGCGGCCTGACAAATGTGAATATGACTTGATAGTTTTGCAATCACAGTAGTAGAACTGGCATAATGGCATACTACTGTATACCAGTCCTCTTCAGTGTCCATTCCTGACAGCCTCAGTTCTTAGCCTCAAGAAAAAAGGCTCCCGTAGTTCTTGACTGCTGAATGACAGCCACAACTAGTGCCTAGCTCTCACAAATGCCACTCTAATATGGGACTAGCCGTAAGCCAAGCCCATCACTGGTGGAGTGGATGTAACACTATACTATTTCAATAAAGACAGATGCTATCTGAGGATGAGCAGCCCATTGTAGCAAATGTTTGTGAGCTTAAAATAGCCAATACTCTAAAGCTCGGTACACACTACAGGGTTTTTGTCCAATAATCGGCTCAACCAGCCAACATAAGACCACTCGTTCAAAAGTCGGGTCAGTGTGTGTAGTGACACGATGGTCGAAAGTCTGCCCAAATTGACTATTATCACCTCATTTGGTTGGTTGTACCGTTAAATATTTTCGTTCCAATCTCGTTTCCATTGTGTAGTGTGTATAAACTTCTGACCGATCCACGACGAAATTGCAATCATTGCTCACGACAACATGGCTGTAAAAAGTCGCTAAAGGGACGTCAGCTCTTCCCTTTATCATCTAAAACAAGGCTAGTGTGTATGCAGTCCATGGGCCGAGCGATCGGACCATCGATCGCATGTAAAATCGATCGGCATAAAAAGTTGGTGGAAAATTCTGTAGTGTGTACCCAGCTTTAGACACAGCAAATGCCAGAATTATCACATTGCCAGACCTGGCTCTGTTCTTGAATCCACATTTCAATTATCTCATTTTGTGAGTGATTTCCATTAACATCCCACTCAGAATGCATCATGAGTGTTCTTTTTTATACTTCTTCAAAATGCCTGTCTTTGAGCATTGTATTAGTAGGGATTTGCTGTTTAAATTTATCTAAAAGTAGAGTTACTGTCTAACTTATCCTTAAAAAGTGGATTAGGTTATTAAAGTGTTTTAATGAAAATGTTCCAGAAGGTTCTTCCCTATTATTGATATTCACTGTAGATAGGAGCCTAGAAATCTATAATAAGGGTACATTGTGCCAAAATAGCAAAATCCGAATACAGCCGAGAAGAAATTATATCGGCGTGTAAATCATACAGCCAATTAGGGTATCCTAAACTTGCAAAATGATCTGCTCTGTGTCCCCTCTGGCACAGTTTTGTCACTGGCTCCCTTGGGACTAATTAAATCAGATTGTGACATGCCATGCTTCACATAGCCAAATGACAGAAATAGTAAGAGTTTTATGCGTAATTTAACAAAATGGGCAGGATAATAATTTGTATGGAGAACCTTTGACTTCCTCCTTTATTTGTAATCTGAAATTCCCCTCATATACACCAGAGAATTGTTTCCTTATTATAGTGTCAGCAGTATCACCACTCAAAGTCTCATCTCTGTCAATACACTGTGTATCTAGCTGTTGTTTCAAGCGTAATGTTTCACAACAAACTATATGTATTCTTAATTTCCTCCTCGACTTAGTAATCCACAGAGAACAGAACCAGAAATGTACTGTATGTATTAAAACTATTAATGAGAGAGTTTAACCCTAAAAATAATTGCAAAATGATTATTTTTTCTGAAGATATTTGTTTTTTTTTATTTACAGATACTTGTGCAAAATATGTTTTAGAGTTCCAACAATTCAACAGTAGATGCATATGAGTAACTCTCAACACATGATAATTTTACTTTGCAGTTGGGTAGGTGGCATGTTATGTGTGGGACTGTCTATGCAGACACCCACCCAACATGATATAACTCCACTCTGCTCAATATTAAATACACTTTAAAGGACATTTATGAAAGTGTATAACAAGCTCTTGCCGCAGTGTATTTGATATTAGCACCTGTTTTTACGCAAATGCAACCCCTTTTAATTTTATTTTGTGGGGCAAGAATAATTAAATGAAACACTGGGTTGAGAAGGCACTTATTAGTGTGTGTCTATGGGGTTGGAGGGTTGGGTGCATTCCCTGTTTAGCAGGGTGCTATAATGCCTCTTTCCTCCCTGCAATAGGATTTAAATATATCATGACCTCCAAGATGGTGGAAACCAGGCTTCAGGCTGTACTTTCAATAAGAAGATTTTTGTAACTGACATATAGATTTTATGCAGGAAAGCACATTTCTGGGTACAATTTGACCAAAGTAAAAAAAGTAACCATAAACATAAAAGTAATACAAGTAGTAAAGACTGTTCCAGTGTCATTATGTCACAGTTTGACATAGCCAAACGGTGTTTAAGGAGATAAATATACTCACCCAACCTTCTAACCTACTGTAACGGATTACTGGATACACTACTAATCTTGATTAGCGCTGGCTTACCTGAGGTGCGGAGTCTAACGATCTCCCCGGTATTCACCAAGAACTGCCGCAAGGCGGGATGAGCTTTGCTGCCATGAGTCGCAGGTCCCGGTCCTCAGGTTTGCCCCAAGATGTAGCACAGCGGAAATAGGAGCAGGATGAGAATGGTCGGACAGGCCGGGTGGGTGCACAGGCAGGCAATGCAGACAGAATCAGGAGGCAATCTCGGAGTCAATCAAACCGGGTCGGTACACGGATCACCAGAACAGATGCGTAGTCAGCTAGCCAGGTCGGTGCACAGGAATGGCAGATAAACGTGTAGAGAGAGGAGCGTGAGACAATCCGGGTCAGGAGCACAGTCAATCAGGGAAGGTCAGCAAGCCAGGTCGGTACACGGGAGAAACGGAATCCAGAAGGGTCAGCAAGCCGGGTCGGTACACAGGAGGTCTTACACACAGGAAGCAGGAACAAGGAGAACACAGGAATCAGGAGCCAGGAACAGGTATGTTGCTCTGACACTCCTAGAGTGTCAGAGCGCTGTTAAAATAGGAAGTCCCTGTTTGAATTCCCCGCCCTAGGTCTGGTGGTCCTGTGTTTGCCGGTCCCGGAAGTGTGGCTTCCGGGTCTGACGGAGCGTTGGGAGAGCGAGGAAAGGTAAGTATTGTTACACCTGCGTTATTTTTTTGGCACCTTCAACTGACTTCTCTGAACACATGCACATCCTCCCCTTTCCTCCCTCACAGTCCATGATTTTGCCACCTAGACGATATTAACACCATCCGACAAGATATTTCCTCATGTCAAATTCCATCTTTAACTACAATCCCCAATCCACCCTTAATTCATTCTTTCCAATAACTGAAGCTAAAGTCTCATTACTCATATCATCATCTCACCCTACAACCTGTCTCCTCGACCCTATTCTCTTGCAACTGCTCCACCACCTCTCCACCACTGCATCCCCACCTCTAGCTCAAATTGTCTCTCTCCGTTGACACATTTTCACTCTCCTTTAAACATGGCCTCATCTCTCAAATTCTAAAGAAACTATCTCTTGATCCAGCCTCTCTCTCCAACTACCACCCTATTTCTCTCCTCCAAACTACTGGAGCAATTGGTGTACAACCTTCTGTCTCACTTTCTCTCCTCTCACTCCATTCTCAACTCTCAATCAGGCTTCTACCCCTAACATGCCACGTAAACTGCTCTTACAGAAGTGATCAATGATCTACTTACTGCAAAGTCTAGGGGTCATTTCTCCATTCTCATTCTCTCTGCTGCTTTTGACACTGTAGATCATTGTCCTCTCCTACACGCTCTTCATTCTGTGTGTCATGCTTTTGTGACACAGTTCTTTCCGGGTTCACATCTTACATATCAAACCACTCCTTTAGTGTTTCTACCTCTGGCACATCCTCCCCTCCACTCCCATTATTTGTTGGAGTCCCACAAGGCACTGTTCTTGGCCATTTACTCTTTTCACTGTACACCTCTTTTCTTGGGGAACTAATTTGCTAATTCAGCCTCTAATACCACCACACTTATGACAGACAAATCTATATCTCTTCCCTTGACCTCTCCCATTCTGTATTATCTCATGTATAAAACTGTCTTTCTGCTATCTCCACATGGATGTCCCAGTCCTACCTAAAGCTCATCATGTCCAAAACAGAACTTATTATCTTCCCTCCTGTCAGAGTCACCATCTCCCCTCAAAACTCCCTGTCTACAAACCACAATTTTGTCAGTTTTGGAAGCCTGCTGTCTTGGTGTTACACTGGACTCTGCCCCATCTGCTTTATTCCTCACTTTTTTTTAGCGCTTACCTTATCTCCGATTATACTATTCACACTAGTGCACCCTCACAACTGTCCCAATCTACACTCTGAGCAACACTCGCTCCTGTTGTTTGAACTGTGTCCTCTTCCACTTTGAATGTAAGCTCTCTAATGAGCAGGATCTTACATACCCTTTTATTTTCATATCTGCATTTACTTTGTCTTGTATAACCCTGTCTTATGTATGTGCTGTTCCCTACTGTATATCGCTGCTGAGCATTGTGGCAACTCTCTCCAGAGAGGAGTTATCTCAATACTAATGTTACAATGCAGACATTGCCAGGTTAAACCACTATAGGGAACAGGAAAATTATCATGCAGTGTTAATGTTCTAGTCTTGCTGTTAGCTGGTGATAGTGTTGTCCATCGTATTCCACCATGATCTATGTACCCTATTAAGTACTTTTAGCCAGGGCCGCTGAGAGGTGGGGGGGTTCTAATTACCCGGGCCTGGGCATGCCTATTTTTAGTTATTTCTTCTTTTCTTTTTTTTCCTGTGCGGCGCGGGGGCAGGTTGGGTATGTCTCCGCCACCTTTGTTGGTGGGAAGCATTATACTAAAAAAAAAAAAATACCCACTTGATTGCGGCAGCGGTGTCCCACCTCCTTCCTCTCTGCTCTGTTTGCACTGAATGTCAGGCGTGACGTCATCAAGTCACGCCCAACATTCAGTGAGGAGCGGCGCAGAGAGGACCCAGAACACAGAAGACAAAAGAGAGAAGAAAAGCCATTATAAAGGTAAGTAAAGGAACGGAGGCAAGGGAAGGGAAACAAAGGCAACCAGTGATGAAGGACATTGGGGGGGGGGCAGGATGGTACCATGATGAAGGAGAGGGGGTGAGCAGCATGGCACAGTGATAAAGGAGAGGGGAGGCAGGACAGCACAGTGTAATGAAGGGGGGCAGTATGGCACAGTGATGAAGGCGAGGGGCGGCAGAATGGCACAGTGTGATGAAGGGGGGGAGCAGCATGGCACAGTGTGATGAAGGAGAGGGGGAGCAGCATGATATAGTGTGATGAAGGGGAGGGGGCAGCATGGCACAGAGTGATGAAGGGGGCAGCATGGAACAGAGTGATGAAGGGGGGGCAGCATGGCACAGTGATGAAGGAAAGGGGGCAGGATGGCACAGAGTGATGAAGGGGGGAGTAGCATGGCACATTGTGATGAAGGGGAGTGGGGCAGCATGGCACAGAGTGATGAAGGGGGGAGTAGCATGGCACAGTGTGATGAAGGGTGGTCAGGTGAAGGGGGGAAGCAGCATGGAGGGCGCAGTGTGATCACAAGGGGGCACAGCGTGGTGATGATGAAGGGGTACAGTAATGTGTGTGTGTTGGCACAGGGGGCTTGTGGAAATATGTGCGTGATGGCACAGGGGACTTGTGGTAATGTGTGTGTGTGATGACACAGGGGACTTGTGGTAATGTGTGTGTGTGATGGCATGGGGGCTTGTGGTAATGTGTGTGTGTGATGGCACAGGGGGCTTGTGGTAATGTGTGTGTGTGTGTGTGTGTGTGTGTGTGTGTGTGTGTGGCACAGGGGGCTTATGGCAATGTAGTGTGAGGTAGGTGGTGGCTAATTAATGGGTGCAATTTTGTTTGTGGGGTGATGGTGGGGCAATTTAATAGTGGGGACTATTAATTTAAGATGGGGTGGTTTGGGGGCTATTGAATGTGGGGGTGAGTTTGGGGAGAATGAGGTCTCTTTATTAAATGTGACAATGAATTATTTAATGGCAATGATGGTTGCGGGAAATAGGTATATTTATGAAATGTAAATACTATTAATTTATTGCTGGGGCTGTTTGCAGGGAGGGAAATAGGTTTATTTAATAAATGGGAATACTATTTTAATGTTGGGGCTGGAGGAAGGCCTAATTATTACTCGTGGGTGCTATTGATTTAACGCTGGGTTGGTTGGAATTTTCTAAATGTACTCATTTTTTTTTTCCAAATAGGGTCCCCAATGTTCCAGGATCCAGACAAGCCACAACTAAAGAAACCTGTAGCCACAGGTGGTGAAAGCGACAAGAGCAAGTAGGAGAGAGCAGGACAGTCGTGAAAATGTTGTGATTCTAGTGGGACAATCCCAATTTTTGGTAAGTGGTCTGCCCAATGTAAGGGGCAGGCCGAGACTGTGAACTCTTTTTGTACACACTGCGTTCTTTATATACTACACTATGATGCTAGATGTCATGAAAGTCAGGAGTGCTGGGACTCATATCACGCTCCAGCAAGCGGGCACTGCACCCTTGTGGCAATGGTGTACACAACAATGCAGGGTATTTTTCTGTTGGAGGGTGGTCTAGTACTTCTCATCTGCTTGCCACGCCCCAATGATGCATAGCCACGCCCCCAATTGTATGAACACACAAAGTACCACTTTTGCGCCACCGCACAAATTTTTTTTACATGCTCAACTATAAGGGGGGCCCATGAAGTTGTTGTACTGGGGCCCTGAATTCCTCTTGGCAGCCCTGCATGTAGCTGACAAGAAAATGTGACTGGCACTGTCAGAATTGTGGGCAGCACGGTGGCTAAGTTGCTAGCACTTTTGCCTCACAGCGCTGGGGTCATGAGTTCAATTCCGAACCATGGCCTTATCTGTGTGAAGTTTGTATGAGACTGCCAACAATCCTGCAACCGTTTCTGTGTCTCTTTGTGAAATGGCGCCGGATCTCTGTGGAGGGTGATATTTATAGAATCTAACTTGCGAGATTGACATACATGTCAGCAAGTGTAACAAATTCAGATGCATGAAATTACCTCTTGGCTTCTCCTTTTGGTACTCCACATCAGGCTTCACAGTATTTTCCTTCCTTACTCCCAGCCCTGTATTATGTGATCCCAGTATATTACTTCTGATTGTTTTTTGTCCTCTTACTTTTGGAAGCTCCCCTTTCAAAGTAGTATCCAATTCATATGCTTATTTCTACTCCTTTTATTGCCTCTAGGTTCCAAACCATTACAGGTGTTGATCAGTAATATTTTTTAATAGGACTATTTCTCTGCTCGTTAATTTACTTTATTCAGAGTGGTAAGTATGAAAGAAGTGGTTATTTATAGTTGCCAGCTGTCTAGAAACAGTTTCTGTTATGAAAATGCTTCGCATATTCCTCCCTGTAAAAGGAATTAAATTTTATCAGTCCTCGGATATGGTTAAAACCAGGTGTTGGCCTATACTTTCGGTGCACATTCCAAACACGCTTTCTATGGCAAAGGGCATTTGTAGGCACATTGCAATGTAATAAATATATTCAAAGACACAGAGTGACAGGTGGGTGATTTTCATCTTTAAAGGCGAGTTGCAAAATTTAACAACATGGAGCAATTGTAAAAACTGCATGATAACCAGTAACAACCAAATATCATATTTGATCAGTCAACTTAAACCAATGAAACAAATGGCTGACCTGTTGCATGTGTGCTGACAACAGCTTAACTCAGAACTGTGTTGCTTCATGTAACAATCTACATTATTGGTCGTTTACTATAAACTGTATATGGTCTGAAATAGAAGCTGTGGTCTCAGCTCTGCAAACAAAAACAACACACCAATGAGATGGAACATAATGGTGTCCCTGCCAGCTTCCATATTAATGTTTCATGCAGATAATAATTAATAAAATACTGCATGATTCCATCTGTCTGTGCCACCCTTAGACCATAGGACAACATGTTTTCAGCAGGCACTTGGATTACATGCTGTGTCTGTGAGTCAGCATATAGCACTGCTCTCAGTAATTGTAAATAATAAAGGAGTTTGAGAATAAGGCAAATGGTTCAAAACCCTTTATTACAAAAATGCACAATACCTAACAAGTCTTATTTCATCTATACACACACACACACACACACACATACATACATATATATATATATATATATATATATATATATATATAAACACACACACATTTTATATATATATATATATATATATATATATATATATATATATATATACATACATACACACACACATATATATATACATGTTTACACACACACACATATATATATATATATATATATATATATATATATACATACATGTATATATATATATTCAAAGAAAATATGGAGTAGGCGCCTTAAGTGTATTCAAAACAACTGGTTGTGTTGGTTAGATGATCCTTCTGGATATCAGAATCCACTCATGGAAATAGGGATAAACAGGAAAAATCACACAATAGTGTAATTACTTTAAATATGTGAACCCTCCACCAAAGCACTCCAATGTAAATGTGCGTACCAGAAAGAAGAAATATAAAAGCTTATCTGTAATCCTGTTGTATCTTCGTCCAGATATATCCTAGACTCACAGGCAAAATGAAGAAAACACATAAAGTGTAGTACTGTCACGGTCACTAGAGTTCTTGACCCGGAGTTCTGCTAGTTGTTGTCACTACTCTAACATAGTCTAACGCAGCAGCTGGTCTTCTCCAGGGACCCCCACAAGAGGGTTTGGGTTTTGCGGCGTCACTGCGCAGGTCACGGCCCTCAAGAGAGTGCAGCAGAGCAACGAAATGCAGCTTAGATATAGAAGTAAACAACTAGAAGATATACGAGAATATTCAGGTGAGCAGGTATATATGACAGTTGTAGCTAGCACCTATCCGGCCAGGAGGAGAAATGTAACAGATGCTTTAGGATGATCAGTCAGAGGCAAGATTATCACAGAAGTAGTTACGAGGTGTCTGCCCAACAGGGAAGATGTAGCACCGGCTATGGATATCAGCCAGAGATAGAATATCATAGAAGTAATTACGAGATGTCTGCCCAATCGGTAAAGTATAGCACAGGCTATGGATATCAGCCAGAGGTAGATTATCACGATGAGATGAGAAATAGCCAGCTAGTAAATGGAGAACCGATGATCACTACAGTACATATCGGGAGGCAGGTTTACCATGGATGTGCATAGGAAGTATCCGGCCAACAGGTGAGAAGCAGCAGTCACTACAGCATACAGCGGGAGGCAGGTTTACCACGGATGTGTCTAAGAAGTATCCGGGCAACAGGTAAGAATCAGCGGTCATTACAGCATACAGCGGAAGGCAGTTTTACCACGGATGTGGCTGAGAAGTATCCGGCCAACAGGTGAGAAGCAGCGGTCACTACAGCATACAGCGGAAGGCAGGTTTACCACGGATGTGGCTGAGAAGTATCCGGCCAACAGGTGAGAAGCAGCGGTCACTACAGCATACAGCGGAAGGCAGGTTTACCACGGATGTGGCTGAGAAGTATCCGGCCAACAGGTGAGAAGCAGCGGTCACTACAGCATACAGAGGGAGGTAGGTTTACCATGGATGTGTCTAAGAAGTATCCGGGCAACAGGTAAGAATCAGCGGTCATTACAGCATACAGCGGAAGGCAGGTTTACCACGGATGTGGCTGAGAAGTATCCGGCCAACAGGTGAGAAGCAGCGGTCACTAGAGCATTCAGCGGGAGGCAGGTTTACCACGGATGTGGCTGAGAAGTATCCGGCCAACGGGTGAGAAGCAGCGGTCACTATAGCATTCAGCGGGAGGCAGGTTTACCACGGATGTGGCTGAGAAGTATCCGGCCAACAGGTGAGAAGCAGCAGTCAATAGTTAGAAACCAATGCGAAGTTGCTGGAGCACTGAGAGTAACAGGAACTACAGGAACGGAGTACACAGCTGACACAAGGAGGTGAGAATCAAGAACAGACAATCAAGGAGAGGTCAGAGGTGCTTTAAATAGGGAGAAGACTAATGGATAGCCAATTCCAACAAACGAAAAGGTTATAAAGGGCCCTCCTGGTCAGCACATGCGCAGAAGCACTGTCAAGATGGCGGACGGCCGCGGAGCAGCACAGGCGCCGGCAGAGGGGCGACTCTTGGTCTAGAGGTCCGGTGAGTGACAAGTACGTTCCCAAAAAATTTAATAGCCTCAGATAAAAATACATTTACATGGTAAAACCATATGCAAGATATGAATAAAATTGCTTAGGTGAGCACATAATCTGTATGCAAAGTGTTATAATGATAACAGACCCTTCAGATAGGCAGACAAGTAGTTAAAAATAGTGCAAATGGTCCACCAGCCTTGAGGTTAATGAAATAACAGACCCTTCAGCAGGCGCTATCAGATATTCTCAACGCGTTTCGTCTCTGAATCACGAGACTTCATTAGGGAAAATGAAGAGATCAACATTACCTCTAGATGTTTTTATAATGAGTGCCACCATTAAGCACGTCCATCGGTGTTACAGCACTCTTAGTGCGCATGTGCAAATTCCGAATACTCAGCTTAAAAATTTATTGTCCATAAAGGACAAACACTGCAATTCAAAGGATTAGGTCCCTCTGGTGCTCGATCGTGTATACTATTATATGGCAATTATTAAAAGCAATAATAATAAAATAAATCATACAATATGAAATACATTTATATAATGCAGTAATAAAATTTGACACCATATATTATAAGGTTTTTATAAAAAAACACATAATACATAATATAAAACTCTGCAAAGCAAAAGAGCATAGTGCAACATTGCGTTTACTTATAAAGTTACCCTTTTTTAAAACTATAAAATGTTTAAAACAAGTACATATAATACTACAAAAATAACACAAAAATACTACAAAAAGGGGGCGATCTCGTAGCTCTTATTTAAACCACCTGGAGACAAAGTACCAAGTTGGAAAATCCAAGACATCTCTCTCTGCGCTAACTTTTTTTGAAACGC